>NC_089690.1:12048750-12354500 GCF_031753505.1 Anomalospiza imberbis
TTTAAAGACAGATAATGCCCAGCCCAAAGTCCCTCTTATCTGGGAGAAGAATGTTACAGTACTTTAAGCCAAATAAAGTGGACCACTATCCTGATTCTTAACATAAGCCTACTTTGCTCCTCACTCTAGAATTTGATTGGGCAGCCTGCTCTACCTGCTTAGTGGTTGCCCTGACTTTTCTGAGGTGCTGCATATTTGCAGATTCCATTTATCTTGGATCTCAGTGCCTCTGAAAATCAGGCCATGAATACTGAAATGATGAGCAAAACTGAGAAGGTAGCACTGTCAGACAAACACTGGATAAAACAGAATTCTGTGTCAACATTCAAGGCAGATGGACATGGGGAGGGTACCCATGGATTGAAAGATGAATGTAGTTCAGCTGTAAGACTTAGCAGGACTAAAAAGTGCTGTATAAGCAAGATGTATCCTGAAAGAGAAGCAGAGGGCAAAGAAGAACTTACTGTGTTAAGTCAGGTAACTGTTTATTGCTTGGTTCAAGGAAGACTTAGGTTGTATATGAGGAAAGCTTTCAATTTAGGGCCATAGTTTAGTAGTGGGCCTGGTAGAGTTAGGTTGAAGCTTGGGCTTGATGATCTTGGAGGCCTTTTCCAGCTTTAATGATGCTATGATCCTATATGGATACCTCACACAGCACCAGCAGCTGCACAACAAATGACCTGATCTTCCCAATTACGTGCTTGGGGTGTCTTGTACTCCTCTGTTTCCTCTCAGCCAGACAGTTTTGCTGGAAAACAAAACTTACTCAGAGTCAGTCAGAAAAGCAGATGAAAACAACCAATAGCAAATGTACTGGGAATTAATGTTTTCTCATGTTGCACAGGAGCTGCCTGTTTGATATGTGTGTGGAAGGAGATGAGATCTTGTGTCGCAGTCTGGAGGAATATGTGCTGGATTGTCAGCAGCAAGGAGTCAGCATGGATGGCTGGAGGCAACAGACAGACTGTGGTAAGCACAGGAAGAAACAGGAAGTAGGGATTCTACCTACAGGACTCTTAAAATCTGAAGTTTAAGGCTTTTCCTATATCAAATCTTCTCAGGGAATAAAAACATGTTGATTCACACTTCACTCACTCTTCACAGTTAAGCACACTTGTTTTTCTGGCTTCTGACTTTTGCATTTAAACCCCAGCTTTGAGAGATACTTAGGAAATCGGAGCTGTCAACTCCCTGTCATCAGAAGTTTTGTGAGTGAAAAGATGTCCCCATTCCCAAAGGGACAAAAAGTTTAAATTTTGGAGACCTTTACAAGCTACAAATCTGAAGGCAAAACATTTCATTTCAAACTCTCTTTAAATCTACAAAATATTCCAATTATCTTTTTTGCCTATGAAATTTCAAGATTAAAAAAAACTCAACTGAAAACTCAAAACTTTTCAGACTAAAAAAATGCTGAAGACTAATAGTCATCTCAAACATATTTTTCCTCTTTGTTTTTTTTTAAGTTTGGAGATTCATCAAATTATGTTTTCCCTGTGTCTACTATTGGTTAGATGACTTTGTATTTCTGGTGAAACACAGTTCCTAAAGTTGTGGAACAGCTCTGGCACTTGCAGGGATGGCAAGCCTGAACATGTGAGAATTTTTCTGAGATCAGTGTATGCCAGGAATGAGAGCACAGTAGACAAATAGCTTTGATGATGCATTTCCTGACTTTGGAGTGCTTTACTTACAGCTTCAGAACTATTATACATGTATGCACATCTGTGTGTGTATTTATTATATTGCCTCCTACACAATGGATCAGAAAGGGAATTCTGTAAGTAAGTATCACACAGCAGCCTGGTATAACCAGACTCCTTATTTTTGCAGTTATGTCATGTCCTGCCAACAGCAAGTACAGCTCATGCATGTCTGCATGCCCAGCATCCTGCAACGACCTGACCAGCCCCTCTGAGTGTGAATCACCCTGTGTTGAAGGCTGTGAATGTCTCCATGGTTATGTTCTTAGTGGCTTTGACTGTGTGCCTTACAAACAGTGTGGCTGCACATACTTTAACAAATACTATGAGGTATGGTCTCTCTGTGGGTCAGACAGCTCCCACTGCACTAAACAGTATATTCTCTTGTTAGTTATTTTGACAATCTCCTCATAATCCTCAGCATGTAATTTTGCAGTAGAAACATTAGAAACAAAGAGCAATTGTTTAATAAAATTCTGGTTTCTGGAGAAAGGGAAGAGAGTTCAAGATCTCTTGGTCTCCCTCTGAAACTCTGAAATGGCAGACAGCATTTCCATTGCCTTGGAGGTATTATGTGATTCGGCTGCTGCTCATCCCAAGCAACAGTTGACCATTTTTGGTTGCACATGTACCCTGCCTGGGGCTAGGATCTCATGCCCCAAACTCTTCTTTTGTTTTCTTTTTTGGGCCATCCTCGAGTTGCAAAGAGCTGTATTAATAAGCTGTCTGCTTTGGTTTTTTACAAGCTACTTTAAAAAAACCCAATCTGCCCTACTGCCGTTCATCAGGAAAGCATTGGAGAGAGAATAATGAGGGTTCCAGTGCTACATTAATGTTTTTCCTGGCTGATTTTATTTGATCTTTTTTAACATCTAACTCCTGTTCTTCCAGATTGGAGAAATATTCACCACTGATGACTGCTCTCAGAAATGCCAGTGCACAGAAAGCTCCACTGTTTTCTGCATTGATGAAGTGTGTGGGTCTAATGAAATCTGTGGCATTTCAAACTACAGTCGTGGATGCTACAGGAGTGAGTCAACCACTATCACATTGTCTTTGATGCTATGAAGTCTTAACTAACTTTAAAGGGCATCATTGGGTTAGGGATAGTTGCAAGAGAGAGTGTACAGAAGAAAACCATGCAAGGGATCTTTCTCTGAATGTTTCACTGGAGAAACAGTGTTTCTTTCCCTTATTCATGTGGTCAGATATAAGAAACATGCAGAAATACAGCAGAAGTGCAGCATTAGGAGTCAGCATAATCTAAGCAAGTTCTCTTCAGGGGTGGATTATCTGAGAGTCAAGTGTTTCTTTTTTCCCAGGTGGCCCATGTATGCCAAATCCTTGTAAGAATGATGGCATTTGCTCTGAAACTTCCAACAGCACCTCCCTCCACTTCTGTGAATGTTCAGAACTCTACACAGGACCAAACTGCGAGGCTGAAAAAATAGGTAATAAAACTATTCTGAATTTCCCTGTCTGCATTAACACATCACATCATTTTCAAAATCACATCATTTTCAAAAATGATGTTATGGAGAAGAATGGGCTTGCTCTTCATTTTCATGATGTAGGTTAGCAACCCAGTGGGTGAGAGCCTGTGGTCATCCAAGCAGAGAAAGGGGTCAGAAGTCCAGTGGAGAGGTACCAGAAAGCAGCACATCAGAGCTCGGTACAGCACGCAGGACCTGGGTCTGGCACCACTCCAGGAAGCTACAGAGAACACAGAAAAACCAAACAGACAGACAAGGGTGGGGAAAAACCATTTCTGTTCACAGCATGGTTAGCTTTCAGTGACAGGGCTCTTGTTTTTTCTTCAGCTGAAGACCCTGACACAGAGGATTCGGACCACACAATTGCCATTGTCATCGGAGTTGTGGCAGGTGTAGCTGTTATTGTCATTCTCATCTCCTCTACAGTGTACCTGTTCAGGTAAGGCTTTTCCCAGCTTTGCTACATTCAGCAAAGACACCTCTTTTAGCACCTGTAAACCTCAAAACTCTCATTAGTCACATACCTGCAAGAGCAGAAAGGAACCACAGCATCTCTTCTGAGGAATGTGAGGGAAAACTTAACTTTTTTTTATCAGGAATTAACACATTCCATTTCTTTTACACAAGGCATATGCATCACTTTTCATAAAACTCTAATTTCTCCAAAACCCAGTTCCATTCATGCTCACAGCATTGTTTGATCTCTCACTATAAATAATAAATGAAATTAAAATAGGTTGTTCTCTTTTTTTTCCCCCCCATTGTACAGAAGGAAGAGAAAGATGGATACAGTTACAATAACGAGTGATTCTTCTTTGCAAAGGTCCAGGGATAAATTGGATGCTAGAGAACGTGAGCAAGATTATGGCTGCATCGTGAACAGTGCATTTGATCAAAATGAATCCCCAAATACACATCCATAGTTAACAATATTATTCCTATTGATTTGTCATACTTTTTACTCTTGTATTTTAATCCTATTTCTAATACTTTGAGAAGAAAATATAATAAATTATAATTAATAAATTTTTTTAAAATTATAAATTATAAAAAATTTGTCATTGCATTTCTTGAAAACCTTTGTAATTATTCATTTAAAATATCTCTCAGATATCACATTGTAGGCCCAAACTGAAATATGTTCTAACTGACGCAAGAGACTCTGTTGTCTTCAAAGGATGTTTGAAAAGCACGAATTCCAGACAGACCTTGATGGCACAAGTGTGCTGCACATCATCACTTACACACCTCTGAGAGATGTACCAACCATAGACTGATGTGGTCAGAATTCAAACTGAAAAAGAGTAGGTTAAGGTTAGATATCTGAAAGTAGGTTTAGGTTAGATCTTAGAAAGAAATTTCTTACTATGAGGGCGGTGAGGCACTGGAATAGGTTATCCAGAGAAGTTGTGGATGCCCTGTCCCTGAAAGTGTTCAGGGCCAGGCTGGATGGAGCTTTGAGCAATCTGGTCTAATGAAAGGTGTCCCTGCCCATGGCAGGGGATTGGAACTGGATGATCTTTAGGTTCCATCCAACCCAAACCATTCTATGATTCTACAAACTAGTTATAGCATCCCAGGTAGGATGAGACCTGATGTCTCTTCATGAGATTTTACCCAAATCCTTCCATGGGGAGGGGATTAGTTGACTGACATGGACACAGTTTTTTACCCCTCTTCTGGCAAGGCATGTCCAGCTGGGGAGAGAAAGAAACAAGACACTGAGCTCACCTGAGGACAGATGTAATAAAAAGGATGACCTCCATTATCCTCTTAGAGTGGAGGGGACAAGAAGCAGGCTTGTCATCAGTCCCCAACCTGTGGGGGCTAAGTAAGAGAAGAACTTAACAAAAGTTTTCTGAAGAATGAGATCATATCATAAACTCTCCTTGGGGGTCTTTGCAAACTCAGAAGCTGCCACATTGCTGAATGTGAGAGGAGCTCTGCATCAACTCAGCCCTAGACCATACTAAGGAGTCCCCTACATGAGGAGACCAAAGGTATTTGCAGCAATGCCTAGTTACATGCTGTGTGAGAGACCCACCCCATGACAGACCACTCACAAAGCTCAGGGACTGAAGCACTGCCTGAGCCTTGTCCAAGCCCAGAACAGATTAGCAGGGCTATGAGTGAAGCTTTGAGATGTAAAGCACCATGAAAATATTTCTGGTGCTTTTCCAGTTCATTGCAGATTACTCTCTGATTGTTGAGGAAGACATATACTGCAGGTAGCTCAGTGTGCAACTGCAGTGTAAGATGCAGATTGAGCTCTGGGTGGCAAGGCCTGACTGAACTGGTGCCAACCTTTACATAACAAAGGGCAGGGGGACCTGTGACACAAGCACATGTACAGACACTCAGAGATACAGCAGGAGCTGAGGACCCCAGACTGTGAAGGTACAGAATCTACAAGGTTTCTTTTGTATGGGGTTCCTCCTTGGAGGCATCCAGCTCAAGCTGTTATTTCGTTGTTGCACCATGATTAATTTATTTTAAGGATCCAGATGTTTGAGACTCTGCTATGGCAAACCTGGGACCGCACAGGTGAGAAGCCTTTGAATGTGTCAGTGTGAGGTGTACAGGGAGGCAAGGGGGGCACCTCAAAGGGACTGACAGGGCCTCAGTCCCAGCTCAAGTGCAGCAAGTGTGACTGCCAGAGTGGGTCCTGGATGATCAGACAGGAGGGTTTTCTTAACAGGGCTTGCTGTTTTTTCTGCTGTAATGCTTGTTATTATTTAATTACCTTTTTTTCCTTTCCCTTGTGCCCATAAACTCATGTGTACTGTTAGCCAGAGAAGTTTTTGCAGTCTCTGTGGTGAGTTAGGTTATTCTGGTCCATTCAAGAGCACACCAGCTGTCCATACACACAGACTACATCTATTTTGGGAATGGTATGAATAGAAAGGGCCTTTCAAACTCATTACACAATGAAAATGAATCAGTGCACAAATGAACTGTCAACTTTATGCTGGAATTTCACTGTGTTTGTAATACCATCTTTGCTGCCTGTTCAGTGGCAGTTTCTATTGCACTCTCGCGCCTGCCACAGCGTGATTCAGTGACTGCCGAGCAGTGCTGACCATGCTCAGTCCCTCCACTGCAGGATCCCAGCTCAGGCTCCCCTAAGCAACAGGACCCTGCTGTGCCCAGGTAAAGCAGATATCTGGGTTTCCATATATATATGTTTGGGTTTTTTCCATACTACAAGAATTGCCTTGGTGATTAAATTTCCACTGCAAATCTTTGCAAATAGTTAAGATTTAAAGAAGGGGATAATACAGAAAGTAGAACTGCTGTTCAATGCTCCTCTGAATTAACAAATAATGTCACTAGAAGAGAGAAAGATGGCAAATCTTCCACTGCTCTCATATTTTATATCAACCAGCTTGCTCACTAGACTTCTGAAATGCAAGGCTTTAAATACCACTTAGTTAAACTTACCCAGAAGACACTTTTCTCATTAGTTTTAGCACACTGTGCCAGCACCAGTAAAGGAGATGGCTGTACAGGCTCAGCTGTGCTTATCTCTTGGACCAGGACCCTTGCTGGGCACAATCATGAAATTCCTCTGCTGTCCCAAAGGGACTGCCCAGGCCACGTTATAAAAACACATCCTAAAAATCCCTTTGCCCTAAAATTATTTCACGCAGAGCTCCAACTCCTTTGTTTCTCATCACGGTGAAGAAGTAGAACGGCAGCACCCAATTTTCTCTCGAAAGGTTTCCTGGTGAGGGATGCTCACTCATCGCTCGGCCGAGCGGGACCGGAGCACTCCGCGGCTGGAGGGGCTCGAGGAGCTGCGGATGTCTCCGAGAAAGTGGCAATGGCACGTCCTCCTCGGACGCAGGACTGGATTTTCCACTAAACCAGCGATTTTGGCAACAATCCCGGGAGCGGAGCGACCGGATTGGGAGGGGTGGTGGGAGGGAGAAGGCGGGGGCGGTGGGATGGGACGGGATGGAAGAGGAGACGGACGGGGCAACTCTCGGTCAGCGTCGGCCGTGAGCCCGACAGGATCGGCGCAAGCGCCATCTTCATCCTATTTATAGCGGGAGCAGCGGGCTGGGGCCCCGGCCACAACAACAGGGGAACAGGCGCGGGGGTGAGCGGAGCTCGGGGGTTGTGATCGGGCGTTTCCAGCAGGATGCGGCCCCTGCAGGCTGCCGGCGGCGGGCGCGGCTCTGCCGGGCGGCCAGGGGTGCCCCAGGGCCCGGGCACGGGCTGGGCACCGCGGGCACGCCCGGGCAGCCGCGTCCCGGCACCGGAGCGGGCCCGGCCCGGCCCCAGCGGAGCCCCGAGCGGAGCGCGGCCGGGAGGGGAGCGCGGGCACCGCGGGCGGGCGGGGGCAGCCGGGGACGGCGGCAGCAGCCGGACGCCCGCCCGGCCCGGCCTCGGCCCTCGGCGGATGCGCTGGCTGCGAGCGGGGCCGTTCGCTCCCTCGCCCGGCGCCGGCGGGCGGCAGCGGCCCCGAGCCGGCTCCGGCCGAGCGGGGCCGCCGCTCCGGCAGCCGCTGCCCTCGGGGCCGCCGCTGACACCCTCGGTGCCTGCGCTCCCGGCAGCTGCCCCTGCACAGCCCTCGCCTCCCCGCTGCGCTCTGCCTGCGCTGAGCCAGCCCAGCTGCAGCTGCACGTCCTGACTGCACGATCCTGAGATGGCAGATGGCAAGTGCCACCCCCAGCCCGGAGACCTGATCGAGATCGACCGGACAGGTTACCAGCACTGGGCCCTGTACGTGGGGGACGGATATGTCATCAACGTGACACCTGTAGGTAAGGCTTGTGCCCCCTGGCAAGGGGCAGCGTGGGTGTTGGGATGCCCCAGGAGCCCTGTCTCCTTCCATATCCTGCTGCTGGTAGACCCTGTGTGTGTAGATGACATTTCCAGGAGCAAAGGAAAACCATCTGAGGTCGTGGAGAAGCCAGAGAGGGTCTGACTGACTGCATTATCTCCTCCCTGACTTCCCCAGATGAAGGAGCCCCATCTCTGTCAGTAAGCACCACATCAATATTCACCAGAAAGGCCAAGGTGAAGAAGCAGCTCCTGAAGGTGGTGGTGGGAAATCATAAATGGCGTATCAACAACAAGTATGACCGCTCCCACACTCCTCGCCCCGTGGAGGAGATCATCCGGCGTGCTGAGCAATGGATTGACAGGGAGGTGCCATATGATGTGCTTACCAGCAACTGTGAGCACTTTGTGACAATGCTTCGCTACGGAGAAGGAGTCTCTGAGCAGGTGAGTGCCACGGGGCGAGCCCCTGGGTGCCTCCCAGAGCACCTCCTGGCTGCTCGCTGTGAGCCGCGGCACTGGGACACAGCCTGCAGCCTGCATGGGGACAGCCGAGTGCCAGGCGTGGGCTCCAAAGCAGCGCTGCCTCCCCAGAGCCCCTGCCCCTGGAGGGTCACTGTGCTCTGTCTGCACCCTGACAGTGCCCCCTTAGTGAGTGCCACTCCTAGGGGTACAAACCTGGGTGTTACCCCTTCTGCTCATGGGGCACACGCCTCTCACTGATTTATTTACTCTCATTATCCCTGCCTTTTCTATATTATCATGCTAGGGGATTGTAAATATAAGTGCTCCTCATGTTTCCAGCCTGTGTTTTACTTCCCCTTTGTAGGTCACAAAAGCAGTAATTGGTACTACAGCAGCCGTAGGAGGTATCATTCTTGCTGGTCTTGCCACCGCTGTGGTGAAGGGCTTGTTTGGGGACTCATCCAGGAGAGAGAGAAAGTACTACTGATGAGCTGTCAGAAAGAGCTCAGAGCAAGGCAGGGGAATCTCCTGGCCACAGAGGTCACTGGTCCGCTTTTGCTACACCTGCCATCAAGGCTTCCTAGCAACTGTGCCACTCTTCTTGCTGTAAACATTAAATAATAATAATATAACAATAAATAATTAATATTTAATTAAATAAAATGTTAGAAATCTTAACTTTAATTGCCCCAAAATCTTCTTTTATCTAACTTTGTATCCAAGTTCAACTGTTCAGCCTTGCATTTCCCTGTTATCTCATTAAGAAACAAAATGTCAAAATCAGCACCATTTACTGACCTCCAGCAGCACTAGCCTAGTTGCCATATCTCCTTTTATTTCATTGCCTGTGGTGATTTTTGTCGTAGTCTGGGCGCATTTGCACTGGTGCAGGCTTTTCATCCATTTTCATCAATTGGTTCCTGTAACCTTTTTCTGTATTTCTGTCATTTTAACCTCAACTTTCCAAAAAGGTAAAAAAAAAAAGACTGATGGGGATTTTCCAGCTGAGGCTCTATGTAGGAGGGAAAGCCTTGGCTGCACTGTCTGCAAAGGAGCAGGCAGAGCATGTGCACTGCCTTGGAGTCTGTACTTGTGCTGCTTAGACTGAGAAACTCCTGGGAGGTTGGGAGGTCAGAGGGAAGGTCAGGTCTTATAAGCTGTATCCTTCAGAGTTTTACAGGAGTTTTCTAGTTTTGGCATGATGGTGTTTTGCATGGTTTTTCTCTGCCTACAGAGTGTTTCCAAATGTACTGAGCCATGCCTTTTCCTTGTCTCAAAGCTGATGTGTGCATTGTCTTGGTAGAAAACTGTTCAGGCTAAGTGTGCTTTATTTACCTTTACCTGGAGTATCTGTCTGAAGTGTTTGGAACCAGGTTACCTGCACCCCACCTGTGAGACACAGAATCCTGTGTTGCTTTTCTTACAGGCATCTGCCTGGACTGCAGGGACAGGTGAGAGCAGAACAGCTGTCTGTGAGAGGCTGGCTGCTTTTGTCTGCTCTGAACAGGTTGTCCAGGTTTAACCCCAGCCAGCAGCCAACAAAGCACCAGGCAGCCACTTGCCCCTCCCCTGCCAGCCCCATCAGGGAGGGAATCAGAAGAGTTCAAGTGAAAAACTTGTGGCATGAGAAAAAGTTGGTTTAGTAGGTACACCAAAAGCTTTGCATGCAAGCAAAGCAAAACAAGAAATCAATTCATTGGTTTTTTTTAATCAGCAGTTTTTAAATGCTTGAAATAACCAAGCCAAAGTTTCCCGTTGTATTTTGTACTGCCCTTTGTAATTATATCTGAACAAAGTTCTTTGTTTTAACACGGGAAAACACATAATAATCAAACGGAAAATGAAACTCCTTTCTGGATTCCTGGAAATGGAATTGAAACTGCTTTCATGGCTAAGTTATTGAGGTGGTTATACAGAACTTCTGAACTTTCCTGCACTCAGGGCATTCTCTCTGCACACCATGACAAGGGACCACCATGTGAGGGCAGCATATCGACCTCTCACATCTCTACTTCATCCTGGAATACAAGAGAACTGGCATTATTTTATCTGGGGAGTTGTCTTCTTGTTCTTGAAAGCTGCAACATTTCACAGAATGCAGAAATTTGCATTTGTACTGTGCTTCTCTTTCCAGTCAGGGTGATGTTGCTCATTATGGGATGCCTCTCCATGGAGCCTGGTGGGTGCATTGACAGGATTTGGTGGAACACTGCCCAAAACCATAAAGCGAGAGTGTGAGGAGGAGCAGCAAAATCCATCACTTGCTACATTCTGCAATTCTGAGCCTTTCTAGGAAATGCTGGCATGGCAACTGCTTGAGTTGCCATGGAGTAGAGTAAAGGCTGTTCTTTTCCCAACAGCTGAGAGAACTCTCAATGCCTGTGCAGTGGGGCACACCCAGCACAGGCACAGTGTCCCTAAAAAGAATGGCATTTGTAGGACATTAAACAATCTGAATCTAGTTCACATCAGAGGATGAAAAGCTGGGCTGATTCAGTACAAGACAGGGAAGCCCCAGCATTCTGCAGCCCTGAGCCTGGCTCAAGGGCCTCACGTGGTCCTCTTCACTCTGTTTGTAGGTGGGGTAATGTAAATCTAATCCATCAAGTTTGCTGACATCCATCATGTTGCTGCAAAGTTTTTTGCATTTACACAAGGCAGTTTGCACTGGCCATTTACATCCTCTGATGGGTTCAGGACTGGTTGACTGGTGTGCAAGCCAGACTATAAACATGATCCAGAGCTGGTTGTTTTACAAGATGACATCCTGCCATATGTACGGGTACAGTGTCAGGATCGTTGCCTGCCTTGGAAGAGAAGGACCCCTTGAGGTCAGGGGCATCTGGCAAAGAGGGGGTGGCCCAACTTCCAAGGTGATAGGATCAGATTTTTCACCCAACGGTGGTTTTGGCAACAACCTTGAGACCAGAACCATCCTGGAGCAGGTGGCGGGTGCGCCCCGATGGGCTGGCTCCGGGGCAAAGCCGGCAGTGAGCACAGCGGGTTACACCCAGCACCTCGTGCTCCCCATTTATAGCGGGTAGAGGGGACTTTGAGCCGGGCCACGACAGAAGCGGGACAGGCGCTGAGGTGAGCGGAGCTCGGGGGTTGTGATCGGGCGTTTCCAGCAGGATGCGGCCCCTGCAGGCTGCCGGCGGCGGGCGCGGCTCTGCCGGGCGGCCAGGGGTGCCCCAGGGCCCGGGCACGGGCTGGGCACCGCGGGCACGCCCGGGCAGCCGCGTCCCGGCACCGGAGCGGGCCCGGCCCGGCCCCAGCGGAGCCCCGAGCGGAGCGCGGCCGGGAGGGGAGCGCGGGCACCGCGGGCGGGCGGGGGCAGCCGGGGACGGCGGCAGCAGCCGGACGCCCGCCCGGCCCGGCCTCGGCCCTCGGCGGATGCGCTGGCTGCGAGCGGGGCCGTTCGCTCCCTCGCCCGGCGCCGGCGGGCGGCAGCGGCCCCGAGCCGGCTCCGGCCGAGCGGGGCCGCCGCTCCGGCAGCCGCTGCCCTCGGGGCCGCCGCTGACACCCTCGGTGCCTGCGCTCCCGGCAGCTGCCCCTGCACAGCCCTCGCCTCCCCGCTGCGCTCTGCCTGCGCTGAGCCAGCCCAGCTGCAGCTGCACGTCCTGACTGCACGATCCTGAGATGGGACAGGACAATTGCAAACCCCAGCCCGGAGACCTGATCGAGATCGACCGGACAGGTTACCAGCACTGGGCCCTGTACGTGGGGGATGGATATGTCATCCACGTGACAGGTAAGGCTTGTGCCCCCTGGCAAAGTGCAGACCTTGCCCCCTGGCAAGGCTGGGATGCCCCAAGAACCCTGTCTCCCTCCATGGGCCCCTGTGTGTGTAGGTAGCTTTTCAAGAAGGAATCAGAAACTCATCTGACTTCCGGGAGAGGCCAGAGAGGGTCTGCATTCCTGCATTATCTCCTCCTTGTTTTATACAGATGAAGGAGCCACATCCCTTAAGCTTAGCAGCTCTTCAATACGTGCCACAACGGCCAAGGTGAAGAAGCAGCTCCGGGAGGAAGTGGTGGGAAATGATAAATGGCGTGTCAACAACAAGTATGACCGCTCCTACACTCCTTTCCCTGTGGAGGAGATCATCCGGCGTGCTGAGCAATGGATTGACAGGGAGGTGCCATATGATGTGCTTAACAGGAACTGTGAGCACTTTGTGACAATGCTTCGCTACGGAGAAGGAGTCTCTGAGCAGGTGAGTGCCCCGGGCGAGCCCCTGGGTGCCTCCCAGAGCACCTCCTGGCTGCTCGCTGTGAGCCGCGGCACTGGGACACAGCCTGCAGCCTGCATGGGGACAGCCGAGTGCCAGGCGTGGGCTCCAAAGCAGCGCTGCCTCCCCAGAGCCCCTGCCCCTGGAGGGTCACTGTGCTCTGTCTGCACCCTGACAGTGCCCCCTTAGTGAGTGCCACTCCTAGGGGTACAAACCTGGCTGTTACCCCTTCTGCTCATGGGGCACACGCCTCTCACTGATTTATTTACTCTCATTATCCCTGCCTTTTCTATATTATCACGCTGGGGATGTAAATATAAGTTCTCCTCATATTTCCAGCTTGTTTTGCTTTCCCTTTTATAGGCCACAAAAGCAGTTTTTGGCAGTGCTACAGCTATAGGAAGTGCTTTTCTTGCTGCTGCTGCTCTTGTTGGGATGGCATTGTCCGAGAGCGCATCCAGGAGATAGTGCTACTGATGGGCTGTCAGGAAGAGCTCAGACCAAGTCCACCAGAGTACCTGGCCACAGCGGTCACAGCCCAGCTTTTACTACATATGCCATCAAGGCTTCCTAGCAACTGTGCCACCCTTGCTGTAAAGATTAAATAATCCTTAATAAAATGTCTGCAATACAAAATCATATTGCCCTAAAATCCTCTTTTACCTGAATAAAGTTTTGTGTGCAAGTTCAGCAGTCCAGCCTTGCTTCTCCATTCCATCCCACTGATACAAAAGTCAGTGTTTTACAGGCATGCTCTAATTTTAGCATGATGGTGTTTTACTCACTTTTCCCTGTCTGCAAAGCATACTTTTCCCTGGCTCTTTTGACTCTCTTTGGGAGCAGCAGACGCCCCAGTGTGGGGAGGTCTGACAAGAAACCCCAGTAGGATGTTTCTTTATCAGCTGTTTGTTCCACTGTACCATCAAAGTTTTCTCCCATCACACTTTAAGTGCAGTGATTGCTGGCATTGGACATGAACAAGCATGCCAGGTGATTTTTATGATCCCTTCCAATCCAATCCATTTTAGGAGTCTCCTCTTTCAGCTGCCAAAACAATGAGGCTTAAAGAATTACAAGGGCATCCAGGAACATTTGACCCTCGAAGCTGCGGCCATTCTCCCTTCAGTGACCAAATGTTGATTCCAAAGTGTTCATAAGCATTCTAAAGCACCAGCTCAATCTTCCCCCAGCCAGCAGGAAGGCAAAGCCAGGGTCCCTGCTGTGCTGGGGGTGAGGAATGTGAAGAATGAGCTGTGCAGCACCAATGTTTCATCTCCCAATGTACTGAGCCATGCCTTTTCCTTGTCTCAAAGCTGATGTGTGCATTGTCTTGGAAGAAAACTGTTCAGGCTAAGTGTGCTTTATTTACCTTTACCTGGAGTATCTGTCTGAAGTGTTTGGAACCAGGTTACCTGCACCCCACCTGTGAGACACAGAATCCTGTGTTGCTTTTCTTACAGGCATCTGCCTGGACTGCAGGGACAGGTGAGAGCAGAACAGCTGTCTGTGAGAGGCTGGCTGCTTTTGTCTGCTCTGAACAGGTTGTCCAGGTTTAACCCCAGCCAGCAGCCAACAAAGCACCAGGCAGCCACTTGCCCCTCCCCTGCCAGCCCCATCAGGGAGGGAATCAGAAGAGTTCAAGTGAAAAACTTGTGGCTTGAGAAAAAGTTGGTTTAGTAGGTACACCAAAAGCTTTGCAAGCTAGCAAAGAAAAACAAAGAATTAATTCATTGCTTTTTTTAACATATGTTCTTAAATGTTTGAAATTATCAAGCCAGGAATTCCTGTTGTTTTTCTGCTGCCCTTTGTTATTACATCCCAAAATATTTTTTTCTTTTCAATACAGGGAAACATGATCTAATCAAATTGAAACTGAAACTCCTTATTGTATTCCTGGAAATGGAATCAAAGATTTTTTCACAGCTAAACCAGTTAGGTGGCTTTACAGTTGGCAATGAGTACAGTCAAGGCTGTTCTTTTCCCAACATCCAAGAAAAATATCCATGTATGTGCTCTGAGGCACAGCCAGGATGGGCACAGCCCCTCCCTAAATGGAGGGGCTTTTGTAGGGATTTCAGCCATGTAAATCTGGTTCACATCAGAGGATGAAAACTTGGGCTGAAGCCCCAGCATTGTGCAGCCCTGAGCCTGGCTGTAGGGTCTCACCTCACTCTCTTTACTGTGTTTGCAGGTGGGTTAACATAAAACGGATCCATGCTTTTTGCTGCATAGTCTTGTGCATTCATACGGGGCCATTTGAACTCCTCTGCAGCATCCTCTGCCATTTGTAGTGCCGAATATTTGACTGGTACCCAAGGCAAGTTTTAATCAGCATCCAGGGGTGGTTGTTCTGCCAGGTAATGTCCTGGGAATGAGAGGGTTAGTGCTGTTGCCCATCACTGGACAGAAGAACCACTTGGGGACAGAGGCTCACTGCAATGAGGCAGCAGCTCGGCTTCCTCGGGTACAAGATGAGATTTTCCAATCAACAGGTGATCTTGGCACCACGACTGGAAGCGGAGCCTTCTTCGGAGTGGGCGTGGAGTGTGATGGGAGGGGCCGGCTCCGGAGAGATGCTGGCAGTGAGCCCGGTAGAATTCACGGAATTACCTCCGCCGTGAGATTTATAATGGGAGCAGCGGGCAGCGAGAGACCACTGCAGCAGCGGGGCAGGCGCGGGGGTGAGCGGAGCTCGGGGGTTGTGATCGGGCGTTTCCAGCAGGATGCGGCCCCTGCAGGCTGCCGGCGGCGGGCGCGGCTCTGCCGGGCGGCCAGGGGTGCCCCAGGGCCCGGGCACGGGCTGGGCACCGCGGGCACTCCCGGGCAGCCGCGTCCCGGCACCGGAGCGGGCCCGGCCCGGCCCCAGCGGAGCCCCGAGCGGAGCGCGGCCGGGAGGGGAGCGCGGGCACCGCGGGCGGGCGGGGGCAGCCGCGGACGGCGGCAGCAGCCGGACGCCCGCCCGGCCCGGCCTCGGCCCTCGGCGGATGCGCTGGCTGCGAGCGGGGCCGTTCGCTCCCTCGCCCGGCGCCGGCGGGCGGCAGCGGCCCCGAGCCGGCTCCGGCCGAGCGGGGCCGCCGCTCCGGCAGCCGCTGCCCTCGGGGCCGCCGCTGACACCCTCGGTGCCTGCGCTCCCGGCAGCTGCCCCTGCACAGCCCTCGCCTCCCCGCTGCGCTCTGCCTGCGCTGAGCCAGCCCAGCTGCAGCTGCACGTCCTGACTGCACGATCCTGAGATGGGACAGAACAATTGCAAACCCCAGCCCGGAGACCTGATCGAGATCGACCGGCAACGGCATCAGCACTGGGCCCTGTATTTGGGGGATGGATATGTCATCAACTTGACACCAGTAGGTAAGAGTATTTCGGACTGGCAAGGTGCAGGGTGGTCCCGGAGCCCTATCTCCCTTCATGGGCTGGTGGTGGACCCTGTGCGTGTAAATGACTGTTCTAGAAGCAAAGGAAACCCCTCTGAGGTCTTGGAGGGGCCAGAGAGGGTTTGCCTGCCTGCTTTATCTCCTCCCTGCCATATACAGGTAAACAGGACCTAAATTTTGGAGTCCACAAGATGCCAGTATTCACCAGAAAGGTGAAGAAGCAGCGCCTGAAGGAAGTAGTGCAAAAAAATAAATGGCGTGTCAATAACGAGTCTGATCACGACCACACTCCTATCCCAGTGAAGGAGATCATTCAGTGTGCTGAGCAGTATATTGACAAGGAGCTGACATATCGTGAGTTTGGTAGCAACTGTGAGCACTTCGTGAAAAAACTCCGGTGTGGTGGCCAGGTGAGTGCCACGGGGCGAGCCCCTGGGTGCCTCCCAGAGCACCTCCTGGCTGCTCGCTGTGAGCCGCGGCACTGGGACACAGCCTGCAGCCTGCATGGGGACAGCCGAGTGCCAGGCGTGGGCTCCAAAGCAGCGCTGCCTCCCCAGAGCCCCTGCCCCTGGAGGGTCACTGTGCTCTGTCTGCACCCTGACAGTGCCCCCTTAGTGAGTGCCACTCCTAGGGGTACAAACCTGGCTGTTACCCCTTCTGCTCATGGGGCACATATCTCTTGTTGATTTAGTTATCCTGATTATCCCTGCCTATTCTCCATTACCATACCTGGGGCTAAATGAAATGCTCCTTGTGTTTCCAGCCTGAGTTTTGCTTCCCCTTTACCTGACAAGATAGCATTTGTTTGCGCGCTGGCAGTAGGGTCTGTGCTCTTGCCTTCACTGTGTGGGTGGGCTTGCTGGGGCTGAAATCCAGAGAGGAAGAGAGCACTGATGGGCCATCAGGAAAAGCTCAGAGAAAGCTTTGGAGGGAAAGCCAAGGGATTCCTTGGCTGCACGGGGTCTCTGCCCTGCTTTTGCCATCCTTACAGAATTAATTGAAAGCTTTAATAAAATGTACATACCCGAACTCATAATGCCTAGAATCTTCTTCTATATGAATACAGGCTTGTGTGCAAGTTCAGCATTGTGGCCTTTGCTTCTCCCTGCCGTCCCGTTAAGAAATACCAAGTCAAGCATATCATCGATTCAAGGTGATCCCCAGCAGCGCTGGCCTGTTTGTCACATCTGCTTTTACTTTTTGTCTGTGATGATTTTTGTGTTAGTCTGCAAGCGCTTGGAAGCAAATTTCCCCTTTCCTTACCCTGCTACTTTCACATCCTGTGCTTTGCTGAGGACTGGTGCAAGCTTTTTACCCTCATCCTTGTTTTATCAGCTACATCCTATTGGCTCTTTCTGTGGAAAAACTGATTTTAACTTTAACTTTCTCACCAAGTACACTAAATTTATTGCCAAGTGTTAACTGTGTGTTTTCCAGCTGAAGGCTTTTGTAGCTGGTGAATTGCACATTCCTGATATGACAGAAGGCAAGGATTACCCCAGCCCTGGGGACCTGATCGAGATCAAAAGGGGACTTTACACGCACTGGGCCCTCTACCTGGGGAAAGGACATGTCATCCATGTGACTGATACAGGTAAGGCTGGTGCAGCCTGGCAGGGTGCAGAGTGGATGCTGGGGTGCTCCAGGAGCCCTATGTCCTTCCATGGCTGCTGGTGGACCCTGTGCGTGTAGATGAGCTTTCCAGGAGCAGTCCAAAAGCCATCTGAGGATTTGGGGGGGCTAGAGAAGATCTGCCTGCCTGCCTTATCTCCTCCTTGCCTTCCACAGATGAAGGAGCCCCATCCCCGTCAGCCAGAAGTAAGTCAATACTCTCTAGAAAGGCCAGGGTTACGAAGAAGCTCCTGAAAAAGGTGTCTGTAAATGATGACTGGGCTGTCAACAACAACTATGACCGTTTCCGCACTCCTCTGCCCGTGGAGGAGATCATCTGGCGTGCTGAGGGTTGCATTGGCAAAGAGCTGCCATGTGATGTGCTCAGCAGAGGCTCTGAGGATTTTGTGACACAACTCCGCTATGGTGGCCAGGTGAGTGCCACGGGGCGAGCCCCTGGGTGCCTCCCAGAGCACCTCCTGGCTGCTCGCTGTGAGCCGCGGCACTGGGACACAGCCTGCAGCCTGCATGGGGACAGCCGAGTGCCAGGCGTGGGCTCCAAAGCAGCGCTGCCTCCCCAGAGCCCCTGCCCCTGGAGGGTCACTGTGCTCTGTCTGCACCCTGACAGTGCCCCCTTAGTGAGTGCCACTCCTAGGGGTACAAACCTGGCTGTTACCCCTTCTGCTCATGGGCCACATAACTCTTGTTGATTTAGTTATCCTGATTATCCCTGCCTATTCTCCATTACCATACCTGGGGCTAAATGAAAGTGCTCCTTGTGTTTCCAGCCTGAGTTTTGCTTCCCCTTTACCTGACAAGATAGCAATTGTTTGCGTGCTGGCAGTAGGGTCTGTGCTCTTGCCTTCACTGTGTGGGTGGGCTTGCTGGGGCTGAAATCCAGAGAGGAAGAGAGCACTGATGGGCCATCAGGAAAAGCTCAGAGAAAGCTTTGGAGGGAAAGCCAAGGGATTCCTTGGCTGCACGGGGTCTCTGCCCTGCTTTTGCCATCCTTACAGAAAGAATTAATTAAAATGTACATACCCGAACTCATAATGCCTAGAATCTTCTTCTATATGAATACAGGCTTGTGTGCAAGTTCAGCATTGTGGCCTTTGCTTCTCCCTGCCGTCCCGTTAAGAAATACCAAGTCAAGCATATCATCGATTCAAGGTGATCCCCAGCAGCGCTGGCCTGTTTGTCACATCTGCTTTTACTTTTTGTCTGTGATGATTTTTGTGTTAGTCTGCAAGCGCTTGGAAGCAAATTTCCCCTTTCCTTACCCTGCTACTTTCACATCCTGTGCTTTGCTGAGGACTGGTGCAAGCTTTTTACCCTCATCCTTGTTTTATCAGCTACATCCTATTGGCTCTTTCTGTGGAAAAACTGATTTTAACTTTAACTTTCTCACCAAGTACACTAAATTTATTGCCAAGTGTTAACTGTGTGTTTTCCAGCTGAAGGCTTTTGTAGCTGGTGAATTGCACATTCCTGATATGACAGAAGGCAAGGATTACCCCAGCCCTGGGGACCTGATCGAGATCAAAAGGGGACTTTACACGCACTGGGCCCTCTACCTGGGGAAAGGACATGTCATCCATGTGACTGATACAGGTAAGGCTGGTGCAGCCTGGCAGGGTGCAGAGTGGATGCTGGGGTGCTCCAGGAGCCCTATGTCCTTCCATGGCTGCTGGTGGACCCTGTGCGTGTAGATGAGCTTTCCAGGAGCAGTCCAAAAGCCATCTGAGGATTTGGGGGGGCTAAAGAAGGTCTGCCTGCCTTATCCTCTCCCTGCCTTTCTTAGAAGAGGAAGCCCCAGCTCTGTCAGCCACCAGTAGGACAATACTCTCTAGAAAGGCCAAGGTGAAGAAGCAGCTCCTGAAGAAAGTGGTGGAAAATGATGAATGGTGTGTCAACAACAAGTATGACTGTCACCGCACTCCTTTCCCAATGGAGGAGATCATCCGGCGTGCTGAGCAATGGATTGACAGGGAGGTGCCATACCGTTTGTTTCTCAAGAACTGTGAGCACTTTGTGACAATGCTTCGCTACGGAGAAGGAGTCTCTGAGCAGGTGAGTGCCCCGGGCGAGCCCCTGGGTGCCTCCCAGAGCACCTCCTGGCTGCTCGCTGTGAGCCGCGGCACTGGGACACAGCCTGCAGCCTGCATGGGGACAGCCGAGTGCCAGGCGTGGGCTCCAAAGCAGCGCTGCCTCCCCAGAGCCCCTGCCCCTGGAGGGTCACTGTGCTCTGTCTGCACCCTGACAGTGCCCCCTTAGTGAGTGCCACTCCTAGGGGTACAAACCTGGGTGTTACCCCTTCTGCTCATGGGGCACGTCTGACCCGGATTCAATTACCCTGATTATCTTTCCCTGTTCTCAGTTATCATGTCTGGGGGTAAATATAAGTGCTTATAATGTCTCTAACCTGTGTTTTACTTTCCCTTTACAGGCCAAGAAAGCACTTCAAAATATCAATTCCATTTCTTCTGCAGTGTCAGCTGGGATAGGAGCTGCCAGTCTTATTGCTGTGGCCGGTATTCCTGTGGTTGGTCTTCCTCTTATGGCCTGTGTTCCTTTTGTGGCTGCTGGTGGTGGTGGTCTTCTTGCCAGTATTGGTTTCACTTCCAGCAATATTGCTCATTCCTTCACTTCTGCCAAATTTGAAAAGGCAGGGAAAGATATACTAGAACAGAGTTGCTGTTAGGAAGAGCTCAAGCAAGGCATGGAGTCCCTGGTCACTGTTCAGCTTTTGCCACAAGTGTAATGGAGACTTACTAGCAACTGCTGTGATAATTAATTCAAAGGCCTATTAAAATGTAAAAATCCAAACTCAACTTGCCTAAAATCATCTTTTATCTGTTTGAGGATAGCTTTGTGTGCAAGTAATTTCTCCTTAACTACCCTCCTCCACCTGCCTAAGACACTGACTTCTTTCTCAAGTTTTTGGGTTTTTTTTTCCCAGGTCTCTCAAAGTCCCATTTTACAGCAAACCCTCTTTCTGGGCCTCCACCAGCCAGCTAGGCAGCACTCAGACCCTTCTAGCTCCCTTTCTTCTTTTGGAAGAGATAAAGTTGTATTATGGGGCTTTTTCCCAACTCTCAGGGTGCCTACAGTCAATCTACACCCTGACTGTAATTTTACAGCTTTTCAGATCCTTTTCAGCTTGAAGCCCTGTATGGCCTTTCTCCCTTGCTGAGTGATACCAATAAAGATAAAAACCTATAGTGAGAACCATGTACTGATAAACAGTGGGGATGCAACAACGACCCAAAACACCAGAATGGTACCAACAAACTGAATCAGGCCCTAAATGGTCAGGTGTTCAGAGCAAAGCAGAAGCTTGGCCTTCCCTGCTCAAAACAGAAAACACAAATCCTACTTATAGCTACAGTACTGTGGGTTTAGTGCTGCAGATTGCTTCTGTGTTTAGGATCTATGTTTAGGGTCTCTCAGAAGACTAGAAAACAGTTCAAATTCCATAGACAAATATTTTTGCCTTAAGGTATTGCAGAGCAAATTAACTACCCTTCATCTGCAGCAGTTTGTTTCTTTTGTTTTATTCTGCAGTTAGAATTTTAATATCCAGATTAAGCTGCTGTTGTTTTTACATTGCTAATTTGCTCAATTTCAGTTCTGGGAATCAAGCATATTTCTACACAAACAGGTAATGATCTTCATAGACATTTTGTTAAAAGCATTTTTACTGGCTGCTCCATGACTGTCTGCAGCACCTGGATTGAAAGATTTTTAAGTAAGGGCAGGCAAATCTATTCTGTGGTCACCGTTATATTTTGCCCTTTCACGTGATTCCACTTCTGTATCTGATTGAGAAATATTAGCTACCATGCATAAAGCTCTCCTAACATCACAAAAAACCTCCCAGAACTGAAATTTGAGGGTCAAACCCAATTCAAACCCTC
This sequence comes from Anomalospiza imberbis, assembly GCF_031753505.1. Lineage (NCBI taxonomy): Eukaryota > Metazoa > Chordata > Aves > Passeriformes > Viduidae > Anomalospiza > Anomalospiza imberbis. The sequence continues at coordinate 12,070,330 of NC_089690.1, forward strand.
ATTCTTCCATATTTTTTACAGTTCCTGAGGAATTAAGCTTGGTTTATCAGCACCTTTGAGAGCTGTGCACTCCTGCTCACAACTATATACACCTCAGAGCAGGCAGCAAACCCTGTGAGCAAACTCACCAGATCAGCTCCAGCAGACACTGGAGGTTGGGGACTTTGGAGGTGAAAGATGAGGTCACAGACACCTCCTGTTCTAACATTGCTATCACTGCATGGACCACTTTCAAAGCCTGAAATCCATGGCAGTCACAAGGTGGAAAAATATCCTTCCCACCTCATAATTAATAAATAATGAATTGTTTTTTCAGAAAGGTGTCATGTCTTGTTTATGCTTAAAATGCAATATTTGTAATTAATGAGGATTGGGGGAGAAAGCTTTCCTTTGGGGGATGTGGAGGAGTATCTTTGGGCTCACACCCCCAAACTATGCCAGGTTCTTTTCAGCTCTGTTAGGCTGCTGGACAGCACCAGCAACCCTGTCACCACAGCCACCCCTGTCATCTGAGGTGTTACAACATGCTGAAAGCAAGCTGTTCAGGTTAAACCTGAGGCAGAGTGGGACCTTGCCTGGAGTTGTCAAAATGTGATGTTACAGCTGCTGACAGAAAACCACTTTCTCCCAACAGAACACCACTGACATAAAATAAAATAGGGGGACAAGTAAGTGCATTGTTTTCTCTGAACCTACTTTGGCAGCAAGCTGTCGAAGTGCTTGACAGTTATCTGAGAGGACCTTCCATTCATTGCAAAATGGTTTCAGGCTTCTTCCAAGGTGATCTTTACCTCACTATGAGCATATACCTACTAGAAATAAGACAACATTTAGTTTCAGACTGAGGTCATAACATGCCATTTCACTTCCACCTTGTCAGCCTCCCTCCAGGAAACCAGGGACACAGCCTTCTGCAATATCCCTTTGTAAAACTTTCACCTGGCAATTCTTGATTCTTTACATATTTTCACACACAGCAGCCTGCTGTTAGCCACAGGCTGCTAGTTCGGACACTGAAATTTGGTCCAACAAATTGTCACCCAGACAAGCATGTATAACTGCATTAGTTCTGCACACTTCCATATACCCTGGGGTAGATATGAACTAACCCCTAGTTTTTCTCTGTTCCTCAAAGCTACTTCTGAATCCCCAGCAAGGAGACAGTTATTAGGCATTAAAAGCATTAAATTCCCTCTGGCACTCAAAACCAACCACGCCTGGCTGTGCTTACATAGGGAGCAGCTGTCTTTGCTTTGCATTTTTCTGCCAATCACCAGGCAACGGAAGCTGGAATGGAACTCTCCAGTTTGTCTACTTCAATAAGCCTGACGTTGCTGCCTGTTAGTAGTAAATCACATGACTGAAGCAATTGCTTTAATACTTAATGTGTTAATGTAAGAATTTTTCTAAATACTAAATTTTCAATTTTCTGATAATTCCAGTGATTCTAAAAGCAAAGAGTTTCTTTTAACTCTGCAGCATTTTTCTGCATATACTTTCTACTACACACTGCAATCAGAGCTTTATGGTGCAGTATCTAATGATTAATTAAGCTGGAATCAATAGAGAAACAATCTAGACAGGATAAGAGGAGATATTGAGAAACCTAAGAAAGTAGAACATAATTTTGAAGACATATTTCTTGCTGCTGTTACCTTGTTTGGAGGTTTGTGTCATTAGATCTTATGTGGTTCTAAACCAAATCTTTCTATTGTCCATTAAAACTGTTTTCACAGAATCACAGAATTGTTATGGTTGGAAGGGACTCTAGAGATCATCTAGTCCAACCCCCCTGCCAGGCAGCATTACCTGGAGCAGGGGACACAGGAACCATCCATGTGGGTTGTGAACATCTCCAGAGAGGGAGAAGTCCATGACCTCCCTGGGCAGCTCTTCCAGTGCTCTGCTGCCCTCAATAGAAAGAACTTCTCCCTCATATTGAGGTGGAGCTGTCTGTGTTTTAGTTTATGGCCACTGCTCCTCCACTGGAAAAAGCGTGGCACTCCCTCTTGACACCCACCTGTGGGAGGATGGATTGTAAGAGAGCAGAGATAGTGCTGAAGGCAATCTCGCCCCTGATGAGTTGCAGCTGTGCTAATTACCAAAGATAGGAACAGCCTTGCCCTTAACAGGTCACAGCTGAGTCCAACAGGGATGGTCCAATAAGGACGGGTGCTATAAAAGAGCGGATTTGCGGGTTGGGAGGAGAGTTGGAGTCAGTTGGCTGTGCTGTGAGGAGAAGGGTTCAGGTGGTTGTGCTGGGGACAGGATGGAGTCAGCTGGCCGTGTGGAAGGAAGAGGCAAGGAGTCAGTGCTGGGAGGAGCTGCCTGTGAGAACTCCCAGAGAGAAGGTGTGAAAGTTTTACAGTAGGATGATGAACTGCCAGTGACAGTCAGTTCCCACCCACCATCGACTGGTGCCAAGCAGGGATGCTGACACCCACCTGTGAGATATTTATATTAATTAATGAGATTTCCTCTCACTTTTCCCCAGACTATGCAGGCCCAGCTACCAGAACTTCTCCTCATAAGAGAGATGCTCCAGACCCCAAATCATCTTTGTGGCCTTTGCAGTACTCTCAGGTAGCTCCTTGTCTCTCTTGCATTGAGGAGCTCTTTGCAGGTCAGTGACACCTAAAATAACAGACCATAGAGCCACAGATCACTAGTTCTGTGTGTGCTTGGGATTGTTCTGAGGTATTCAGTGAATCGCAGGAATGACCTGAGTTTCAAATTTGAGTACAAGCCTATAACATTCTTGACAGACAAAAAGAAAAGCCTGTGCTTATTTGCAACAAGAGGACAGAAGCCTTGGCTTGAGTATTAATATCAATTATCCTTAATAACAGTAATTTCCCTGTCCACAATAGTGAGCTTTGCACTGCTAAGATTTAAAGCCTTTACAAGTCAGTAACTCAATGCTGAATTTAAGGCAATAAGTTAGGAAGAAATTTAAGAACTTGTGCAGCACAACACATTTGATGTGACACATGCAATTACCATGATCCTACATCTGCTCTGGATATTTTGACATATCAATATTACTTAGGCACTAAATCTTCAGCAGATGCAACTCAGCTAAGAGATATACAGCAGCTGAACTTCAGGCTGTGCATCTCTCTAGTCGTTGGGCTCTGTGCATCTTTAACTTAAAAGCAATGAAAACTTGTTTGTAGCATTAACTAATGACATTTAATAGGCCCAAGGCTTGTTTGCAGGAGGAGTCACATACATGCAGTTGCAGTGGGGCCAGTGGAAATCGTTTTAGGATCTCAGCTCTAACATAAGCTTGATTAAAGTTTTGATTTAGGTCAAAAACACTATAAAGTTGCTCTTTTTGTATGAGTATAGAAACTCTGCATGAGTGTGTTGTCTGCAAAGGCTGGACAATGTTTCTGGTGGTACTTTCATGTACATGTTGTACTGTTCCTCCCTGATCTTCTGTAAAACACTGACTTTTCTCCACAGCTCAGAAGAAAATGGGAATTGAGGTAGGATTGCTATTCCTTCCACAGGAGCCCAGAAGACGTCAGGAAAGTGAGATATTACCTGGGTCATTAGTTACCCAAACCAATTCCATCCTGAACCTTTTGTCTTTCTTGATAAAGTGAATTATTAATAACAGGCAATTGTTTTGTTTTGACAAATTCAGATCCTCTGTCTTCTGGCTATGTAATCAGACCACTGATTTCAAGTTTATGAACCGTGGTCTCCACAACTGTCATCTCAGCATACTTCTCAGGTATCTTGGTGTTTTTCTTCTTATTTTACTTGTTTTCCAGTCTTTGTCCCAGCCTTTCTCTTAATAAACACACATTAATGCAATATTCCTGAATCTACAGTCTGGAAAACTGGAAACTGAAATTTGATGAGTTACAGTGACATTGTCATGGGAACAGAGCAACCTTTGAAACAAGACTGATTTAATTGTTGCCATGGCATTGTCTTCCTGGTATTGCTACAAGAAATCCTGCTCCTTCTGCTTGGAAGAAGCTGGTTGGGTCTATGTTTTTTGTTTTCAGAACACAGAGCTTCCCAAGGGCCTTTGAAGATGAAGTCCATCGTGTGATCTGATCATCTTTCAGCAAGCAGCAACCAGGCTCTCCCTCCCCTGCCTTAGACTCCAGTGTTTCCAAATCAAATTAAGAGAGCAAATGCAGGCAGCCCTAAGGCAGTCAAAACCTTTTCAGATCCAGGGGATTTCCCTGAATCTCCTTATCCAAAACAACCAGTGGATGACAGATCTCCATGCCTTCACATACAATTCCCCAGGCAGAGGATGGAAACCTAGGGATTTTCTGAAACTTGACTATTAAAAGCATATTGCTAGTGGGACTGTTTTTAAGAGGGCCAAATAGTACTCAATGATTAATTCTCATGAGTTCAGCTTGATGGGAAAACACTCTGATGGGCTGGGATAGGAGTCCTTTTTAGCAATTGCTGTTTGAGCTGAAACAGCCCTGTTGGAGAGGAAACAATCTCAAAATATCCTTGATGATCCTGGTGATGTGCCCTTGGAGAAGGGTTGTGAGGCTGCAGAGTGGAAAGGGAGTGCATCTGCTTGGGCTGGTGCTGCTCACTCACAGGGCTGGATAAGCACTGTTAGCCTGCTCCCAGTGATCCTGGGAGCAATTTGAAAGCCATGAGGAGCCCCGGCTTCACTTCCAGCTGTAGATTTTACATCTGCGTAGCCACAGGCACCTTGTCCCTCCCACCTTGGTGTTAAAAATAGGTAAGTTGGTTAGGCCCTTTTAACACCATGCCTCAGCATAACTCAAAGATTCCTGCCCCAGTCTCTGTCTATGAAAGAAACTTCTTTCTGTTTCTTTCTTTTCTCTTTCAGCCCAGGCTTGAGTTTTATTCCCTCCTGGGCATGCAGTTCAGACTGAAGACATGCAAGGCTGGGCTGGGTGAAGACCCTGTAATTTTCATTACTGAAGTTAATTCCCCCCTAAGAAGCTGCTGGCTGACAAGGTGTGTCTGCCAGACCACAACACAACCCATCACCATTTAGTCTGGCCTGTTAAGGAGACCTTTAAATAGATGTATTTATTTTTGATCACCACTAGCATTCCCTGTTACTAGCACAGACACAGTGAAATTAATCTGGAAGCAATTAACTCTATTAAAACCCACAATGAATCCAGGACCTGTTCTGCCTCTGGGCCATCAAAGCCTCTTCTGTTTCCAGCACATTATACCTTGTTCTCAGCCTGATCATAATTGGCTTATTAATTAATTAATACTTCAGAGACATTGTGAAGCTGCTAAACATCACATAAAACCAAGAAATATTTATATCTTATTAAACATAAAATAGGATATTTTGTAAGTAGAATTAAATTCCTTTGCTGCCTCACAGTTTTGAGCTTAGCTGACAGCTAGTCTTACAATACATTAAAAAATGTGAATATTTAGGAAAGAGCAATTATGCAAATAGACTGATGAGATCCATGCACACAGCAGTAGCTCCTCCTCGTGTTCTTGGCAAGCAGTTACCAGCACATTCCAAGATGGATACGCATGGGACACATCTGCAAAAAGAGCTTTACATTGTGACACCTTACAGAGGATGGTTTTAATTACATTAATTTATTCTGACACACGGACCCAGTTTTGTTCTGCTGCTTATGTGAGACACTGCCTGCAAGGGTACCTTGGTGAAAGTCACTCTGGCACTGCTTGAGCTGCCTGCCCTTTGGTGGAGCCTGTTCAATATGCACCTCCTCAGTGGGGCCTCCCTGAGCACTGGAGGAGGGCCAAGAAGAGATTGTACTATGTGCCTGCAGTCTGGTCCCACTGGAAGAGTATCTTATTGGTTGACACTTATTAATTTAATCTCATTAATTTGCATCAGATAGTAATTTCCTCTCTGCTTTCTTAAGACATATTGGGAATGTGATTATTCTCCTCTTGCAATGAATTTCTTCTTTCATTCATTATGGCACAATTATCTCTGTGATGTTGAAGTATCTGGTGTATTAATAACTACTAATGATCCTGGGAGTTGATATGGGGTGTATGATTTGTCCTGGCCACTGGAAAAGATTAACACTTTGAGTTTGGCATCACATGCACTGAAGCGCTGAAGTCTGTTATTGTATTTTGCAATATGAATTAAATAGTACAATGTTTAATATAATCAACTTTTATGTTTATATGGTTATTCCTTTAGGATTTCCATGGTCTTTAGGCTTGAAATTGAGATGTAGCCTGCCAGGGTTTAGGGAAGTCCCTAAAGACATGTGACCTTTGCAGCTCTGATCTGTGGTCTCATGGATTTTGCAGAAGGTAGGTAATATTTGACAATGACCAAAATCAGCAAGACCTAATTTCAACAGAAGAAGCATTATCCTAACATTTACAAGACGAAAGTTTTATTGACTAGGTTATTTATTAACTGTGCTGAGAATGACATAATTGAACAGCCCTGTGCACATTCTCCTAATGCCCTCAGGGTAATTAAAAGCACTCGGGCTGCTGCTGAGTTCTGTTTGCCTTGAATTAGCAGCCTCCTTTGTGGCTACACCTGCCACAGCAGTGCCCAGGTGTCTTCCTCAGAGGGAGGGAGCTGAGTAGGAAGCAGGGACACCCATCACACTCTGCCTCCCCAAAAACACCTGGGTGTCTCTCTTGAGAAAAAGGTTGACAAGGAAGGAGTAAAAATGACAAGGTAGTTAACTGTAGAGATCCAGAACCCCTCCAGGCCGGGACATGGCAGAGAGAAGAGCAGCTTCTTTCCTTCTCTTGCCTCCTCCCGCCCATGGTACAATAGATTCTGTACATTATGTATGAAGAGGTTGGGTCACATTTTGTCCATGAACCAAGTTTATGCTTTGCAGTGTCTTGATGTTTAGGGCTAACATTGGCCTCTTTGCTTTTTGTGTTTGAGCTGAACTGCTGCAACAGCAGAATCCAAAAACTAAAAAAATACATATTCTGTCAAGTAACTCCATTTACTTATGTATACATTTTCACTTTCTACTCCTAAGAGTCCATAATTGCTACTTGTTTTTAGTGTGGATAAGAAAGTCATATTACACGATGACAGTGTCCAAAAGCTTAAGACAACTGTGAATTATTCAAGCCACAGTTTTTCTCCCTCCTGCTGCAAACTACACTAATAAATAGTAAATAATTTGCTGTCAGAACAGATAGACACATCCTTTCCAAGAACCTTAGCATTCCTATCTCCAGTGCTGCACCTGAGAACTTCCCTTTATTCACAGTGCAGTTTCCATCAATCAGGACAGCATCACAGGGGAGACAGAACCTTTTTCCACATAAAAGAAATGTGTCTCCAGGGACTAAGTAACAAGATTCCTGTAGACCAATACAAAAATTAACTTTACTTGTGCACAAGTTTTGGACAGTTCAAGTAAGTCTCAAGACACACACAGTATCAGTAATCTTCTCCACTGTATTATTTTAAACCAGTGCTTCTTAGAAATAATACTGGCTGAAAAACAGCTCAAAGATCAGCCCTTTAAACCTCTCTCTCCAAGTGAGCATGAGTGAGGAACTGAGGCTGAGAAAGAAAGCACATACCTGGATGGGAGCCATGTGTCTAAACTCCTTAAAAACCACTCGCAAACTGCTTGACAAGATTGTGTAATCAGCCTATAGCAGAGCCACGAAGCAGGTCTTGGAAGGCCAGAATTGTTATCTAGTTGTTTATTTGTGAAATTAAATTTCCAAGCTGTTCTAGACTCTTAACACAAATTACTGGTTTCAACTGTATCATGACAGATGCTGCAGATACAGATGCATCATTACTGCATCACACAGGCTGTGTCCATACTTCTTGCTGCCCTGCCAACCTCACCTGTCTCTGCCCCATTCCTCCTTTGCTGTGCAATTCCAGATACATTTCAACATGTTAGTTCATTATACTGGCTGCTGAGGAAAATAAGATGCAGGTGACTCACTCCTCTCTTGGTGCAGATGGTAACCTGAACTTTGTAATGCTCCTCAGCAAGGTGGTGCAGCCTGGGAGGCTGCTGTGGATGGGAAAGTGACTGCAGCAAGACACCAGTAGTCAACAAGAAACGGGAAGTTACGGTTCTGTGCTAACAGCACAGAAACTGAACTCAGAGTTTCCCAGGGAGGTTTCACATCACTCATTAAAAGTCAGGATGCGAGTTCATTGAGTTAACATAGAATGTTAACATGCGGTGGGAACATGGATCCAATTTTCTGTTTGATTCCAATTCATGCCCCTGTATCTCCCTTGGCCTTCAAGAAGCAGTTCCTGCTTCATGCCAGAGTCAGCCCCTTTCAATGTAGCCTTGCTCTCTGCAATCCCTTAGTAGAAGGTTTATTTGCGCTTAACAGTTGCAGGATATCAACGGAACTACCAAGTTGTCAAGACTTGGTATTATAAAACTGCCATTGCAAGAAGAAATACAGAAATTCTAATTTAGTTAGGTGGCTGAGCTTTGCCAGTTATTGCAATCTAAGTCATACAACTGGATCTCCTGAGATGATGAAGTTAATTGTCATTGCAAGTCCATTAGACAGAATGCTTTGTCGCCCTGATTTCTTAGGATTTTCTAAAGCCTTCTGAATTTACATTCTTGTAGAGAACTTTCTCACACAACTTTCTGTAAACAACCTATTGTTTTGCATTCTTTCATAGAGGCGGAAAAATTTGATAGACTGGTAGTTTGTCCAGTGTCGTTGGAGAGGTGGCACATTCACCTTCCAATCCACTGGCACCTTTTGAGAACTATAAATGATTGGAATTAGAAAAAATAAATTAGTCTCTTCATGGTGACCAAAGCTGTGGTGCATCGTTTTTCATTGTGTCCTCTGGTGACAATGCTTTATTTTGATTTAAAAATTGCAATTGCAAAATGATGGACACCAGTACTCTAAGTACAAAGGTAGATTGGCATCTCTGAGCACTTGTTCAGCATGGGAGTGCTACTCATCCAACAGATATTGAAGATGCAAAAATGTGATGTGCAGCCAACACACCTGTGTTGGTAAAAGCCCCAGCTTATCACGTGGACTTTGCCAAAATCAGTGAGAGGCAGCAATAAAGGTTCTCCTGGGCAGCACTCCACAGACAGCACTTCAGCTTCTCAAGGAACCTCTCAAAAGGCTGGATCTTGTCCTTGCCCCATAATTCAGCTCAAGAACAATTTCAGCAGTGAATTTGGAGGCAACATATGCTGTGCCTGGCTCTAAACAGCATGTGATCTTAAGAACCAGGTCACTGCACCTCAGAGCTGCCATCCCTTCGCTCCCTCCACCACCTCTAATCACACCACTACTATCTTCAGGAATTGCAGTTCTCAGTGTTGACCTCTAAGCCTCATGTCTTCCTAAAGATTAATAAAACATTTGTCAGGAGTCAGGAGCCCCCTTGTCTGGCTGGTGATGCTGTGCCTGGGGCACCCCAGGACAGGGTTGTTCCTCCTGGCTGCTAGGGAACAGCTTATCAGCTTACACATGTGAGTAACTAGAAAATGTTGGCAGACAATTCTTTTATTCAGCAACTATGTTGGAAACTGAAAGTCAGACTTTGTCATGACTATAAGTCATGTGATTTCCCAGCAGAGCCATCTAACAGAGGTGGCATTTCTGCTGTTATGTAAGTGCTACTCAGGAGACGGTATCCAAATAATGGGGAGGGGGAAGAGTGAGTTAGCATAAAATAAAACTTTGATATTTTATGATTTAACAAGGTCCCTGTTAATATGAAATTTATTTGGAAAAAAAGAAAACCTAATTGTCTGTGAGGTCAGCAGTAATCAGCCTTAGACTACTGCTACAATGATGGTTTGATTTCCTTGTACTTCCATACTTTTAGCTACTCTACATTACAGTCAGCCTTATAACAATATCTCTCACTTCTATGTTTTATGTTAAAACAGGCCACAAGCCCCACAGATATCTGAGAGCAGAATTTTGGTTATTGTGGTACCTAACTAACAGCAAAAGGTTTAGATGACATTTTTTGAAGATTTACACGCCACTCGGATTCTCTGAAGTAGTGACAGACTATTCTGTAGAGCTAGTGGAACTAAAATAGCCACTGAAAGTGTTTTCTGCATAAAGGTTGGAACTGAAATGAATTATTCATCTGACAAATTTGGTCCCCCACTGAAAATTTAATGCATTCTTCGACATTCACTAGAACAAAGAGACAGACACTAAATCAGGGTGCCAGTCCTTGGACACTGAAGTTGTATCTGGACTGGACTGAACTACCACAGGCTTATGAAACCAGTCTGCCTCCAGGCACTACCATTAGTATTTCAAACATGAAGTTTCAGCCTTGGATGGAAGTGCAAAGTTCAAATTTTCAGAGTGCCACACTGGAGTTCTCTTCAAAACCTCTCTCCAGAGGGCACTGAAAGGTTGGTAACATCAAATCTAACCCATTTCAAGAGCCCTGGAACTTTTCATGAATTTTGTGTTGTTTCAAACATACTTCAGTAAAAGTTCAGGCACATACTAGTTTAGAGTCCCAGCATTCATTGGTGTCTCCCCTTTTAAGGACACTGATGTAGCATCCATAGCCCAGTAAAGTGAACACAGATGGCGTGACAATATCCTGTACGAAAAAACACAGGCCTGGCATTTCTATATGCAAGCTCAGCAAGTAACTATCCATAACTGTTTCCCCTCTTATCCACAAGATGTGTTTGTTTTGTCCTTTGTAGAGGAAGATCCGTCCTGCTCTGTGTCCTTATTTATGCAGAAAAAAAAACATTCTGTGTCTATGTCGTAGGAGAAAAGGAAGGTATGAGATGAAAAAAGCAGTTAAAAATAGCAATTTTGCAAATATTTCCCTCTGTTCTAAAACACACTTGTGCTTTACTCTGCTGTTGAGGCCACAAGCAAGCCCAGCAGAAGCATTTCTCTGGTGATTTGTAGTCTCTGGACTACTAAACCAAGGCTGTTAAAGAGGAACGAGTGTGCCTTAGCTGGACTAAAATAAAGATCATTAGCAAGAGCCTCCATGAAAGGACAGTTATGATTTGGCTGTGGTTCCAGCAGCTGCAAAAAGCACGAGCACTCCAAGTCTGTGCTGCTGCTCAGTCAGGAGACAAGATGTCCCTGTCCACAGGAAAAGTTCTGTCAGGAATAAAGGCCAACAGCAGAAGAGAAGGACATCAGTCTTTGACAGTACTGCTCTCCAAGAAGGGACACAGTCATCATAAGGGAAATATTTAGCTGTTACAAATATGCAGCACTTCCTTAGCTTCCTATCATTCCCTGCAACCCTCTGCCAGGAATGTGTGCTAATAGCCAAAGATGTTTGCCAGCTTTCCACCATGGATTATGTCTACGAAGTATCAGTCACCCCATCCCAAAGCATCCAGGTGAAATCTTTATAACTGTGCCCCCAAGTGCTGGCCTGACTCACTGCCCTCTCTGAAAATGAGTAGAGGTGATTACAGTGCTTAGAGTGGCAGAGGTTAAACATTATCTAGGATCTGAATTCTGCTCTCTTGCAGGTAAGGCTGTATTTCAGCAGCAGGCAAGTAGTTCTTCATCTCCTTAACCCAGCAATTACTACAGGTTTACAAAGACTTGATACTTTTATAGTGTTAGAGATATCTAAACATAAATCACATGCCTGGTCTGCAATGCTACTGCTGCTGTCACTGTATCACATGCAGCAACATATTAGTTTGGTCAGGGAGTTCATAATAGGACATTGAATTTTGTCTTTAGAAAAATGTTATTTTACCTAAAAGACAGGATGTCAGGAGTAACTCCACTAAACCTGCTCTTTGGTGCCCCAAGCTGTAAGGAATGCAGAGAGCATCTAGCCTTCCCCTTCCAGTGGCTTTTGTTGTGAACTGGGAACCCATGAAAACTTTGGAGACACTTCTAGGAATTAATATGAAATATCTCTAGTTTGTGTCAAGTTGTGTGGTTTTGTGACAGGCATTTACCATTAGGTAAACTAGTGTAGGTAGGAAGGTATTTACTCCATTTGCTTATGTCAAACTTGTCAAAAACAGATGATAAAATTGCTTTGAGTCAAATAAATGTTTTTTTCAAATAGAAATATTGTTTGGTTAAGTTTGTTGTTTTGTTTTTTTTTTTTTTTCTTTTTATTCTTAGCTATTATTTCTTTATTTTCTTAGTTATTTTTAGGTTCAGGCTAGATTATTTTCAGACTCTGCTCTGGTGCAGATATGTTGACTCAACACAATTAATGATTTTTTCTGATTTGCTCTCTGCTTCCCAAGCTGATTTTTAAATCTAAAAACCAAATAAGTTTTTCCCATGATTCCCAACTTGCCTGTTTCCTGGCTTTTTGTGGCAGCATGTGAGTGCTTTAGCACACAGTGGTGGGAAAATACAGTTTCCAGTAATAAAGTGCTTCTCAGCCCCACCCAGTAAAAACATAGATTAGCTCCAGCTGTGGAAAACAACTCAGCTCAGAAGGCACAGCTCCCCTGCACACCTTATCCACAGAAGGAAGTGTTCCTCTTGATCCAAAGCCCTTCTGATTGGCTATCTTGTTGTTTTATCCAGCTGAGGACCAAAATTGCAAAATGCAGTGAGGAGAAAGGCAGATTAACATCAGAGATTAGCATCTCAGGGCTAAGAGAGTATGTGAAGGTAGAAGCTGCTTTTTTTTTTTTTTTGAGTAAGTAACTCTTGCAGGAATGTGCTGTGTTGTTTCATTTATGTATTGCAAATACAGCACAGCAAAATGAATAATTCTTCATCAAAGGTTAACAGATGAGGGATATGAGCTGATGATTGAATTGCATCTACAATTATGGAAAAACCAGAGACTAAACCTCAGATGGTTCAACTTAAGAGCATGCCACAGAATTTAAAAAAAATATTTTGAGACCTAGCTGGCTCCACATCTTTTACTTCAGACCTTAGGTCCTTGAGGTTAATAACCCCTTCAAAGTTTGCTTCTTTTGGCACTGGTAAAACTGATGCCAGGAGGCAGTGCAGCTGTGCAGAACCTGCCCTGGTAAAGCAAGCTCACACCACAAGAGACAGCATGTCCTTGAAGGATGAGATCATGACTTGTAATTAATACATTCTACTCTATATTTTTAATGGATATCCTGAAAAAACACCTCCTGCCCCCCCCAAAAAAAACAGTTAAATAATGAAATAATTCTGCTCTGCAGGTCAACAATTTTTTACCCATAAAATGCGAATATCACTTGCTAAAAACTAAGAGGGCAAACAGGTTTCCTGGTAGCAGTGAGCTAGCAAGAGAGTGCTTCTTGTTCCCACCATAGGAAAAGCACAATGGTGCTGGGAGTGGACACTTCCAGAAAGGTTTGGCTGTTTGCAGCTCCTTTCAGCTCTGGAAGCCAAGTATTGCCAGAAGGGTTAAAACCTCCAAAAAAAGCAAGACACCAAGTAGCAGTATCTGAAACTCCACGAAGAATCCCAGGAACGCCTATGCTCAGCAGCCTCTAGCAGAAGTTCTACTTGTTTTCTCAAAGGGGATCTGCCCAGAGGAGTGCTGCTACTGCAATTAGCTACTTTTCATCCGGAGCATGTCCCACCCTTAGGGACTGCACAATGCAGTTCAACAGAGGGACGCAGCAATGGGGTGTTTCAACCACAAATACTTTACCAACATTCAGTAAGGTGTTCAATTTACAGCTGGCAGCCATTTGTATATGGGCTAGGGGACAGAGGAAACCTCATCGTGGCTTTATGTCACTGCAGCAGATTTTATGCTTCCAGTTAATTTAGAAGTAAAAAAGAGCTGGTTACTCCTAGAATGGGAGAGTCAGCCCTTCCTCTTTTTAAGTCACTGAGTCCTTTTAAGATCAAATGCAACTGTCCTGGACATGTGTCCACTGCAGTTTCCTTCAGAGTGAATCCTCACTGCTGTCAAATGTTGGATTGCTATGGCCTCCCATATTTCCTTCTACTGTTACTGCCACAGAGTCTGAAAAGAAGGTTTCATTCAGAGGTGGCCAGGCTGAGTCCTGCTCCAACACCTGCTGCAGCCTCTTGTAGTGGCTCTTTGAGCGATACCGGAATGTCTTTTTCAGAAGCAGCCACAGGGGTCTGTTCTCAATGACAGCTTCCTGTAAAGGTAAAAGCAAAAAGAGGGTTTAAGAGGACATGGACAGCCTTTTACTCTTCATCCAAAGTACAAACATGGGGCAAATAGTGGAGACCCAGATCTCCCACATGTCCTGCTCATCCATGTCCCTTAAACAGCCTTTTATTGACCACATTTCATAGCAACTCCTCCAGAGTTCTCCACCAGAGAACTGTGACAGTTCCTCCCAAGAGTCTTCAGGATCTGAGCAGAAAACACCACAGACTGCCCATATTTTTCTAGCCTGGGGCAGGGCCTGATAGTTCCCACTCACCAGAGGAAAGAAAAAGGTAGCCAGGCCTTGCATTCCCTTATCATTCAGATGGAGTGCTTTAAGAAAAGGGAGCAAGGGTGAGGTAGCAGCAATTACTCCTGTTTTACTAGATATTCCCAAATTGAGGGAATATCAAGGAGGGAGAAAGAGCAAGACTAGACCATTTTTCCACTCCATTTAGTGCTGACCAGCACATCCAATGATGCACACTCACCTCGACAAGGAAGGACACAGAAAACGTGACTGCAAGCATTCCCACCATGGACATTCGCCACGTGGTAGGGGTGCAAACGAGCTGGGGAAAAAGCAGGAGAAGCATTGCAAAGCATTGCCAGGTCCACCATGTCCCTAAGTGCCGCAACTACACTTCTTTTAAATACTTCCAGGGATGATGGCTCAACCACTTCCCTGAGCAGTCTGTTCCAGTCTGTAACCCTTTCAGTTAAAATTTTTTCTCAGTCTCCAGTCTAAACTTTCCTTGGCACAACTTGAGGCCATTTCTTCTCTATCACTTGTTACATGGGAGAAAATAAGTGGCTACAACCTCCTGTCAGGTAACTGTCTCCCCAGAGCCTCCTTTTCCTGAGACTAAACAAACACAGCCTCCTCAGCCACTCCTTACATGACTTGTGCTCCAGATCTTCAGTAGCTTCATGTCATAGAAAGCCAGACTCCCAAACTGGCTTACCCTGCTGATGAGCTAATACTGCTATTTGTCTTGAGGAATTACTGATAAAGATGCTTTTAAATCTATGATGCAGTAGAGAAAACAGAGAAAACCATTCTTTAGAACGGCAAGAGGAAATCTAACTGCTTTTTAAATTTCTAATATTAAGAAATAGTTCAAACTAAGTATTTCATCCCCAAATCCAGTTCCAGCTTCCCAAAGATGGGACTGGCTTTCTGGCTGTAGCTGAACTGTTTTTGGAGATGCAGCTCAGATCCACAATTTGGATTGGCTATTTCTCCAGGGCTAGGCTATTGCAGAGGTTTTTATTGCTACTCCTTCCTTTTCTCTTCTCAGCAATTCCTGCAAATTCCCTCCAGATCGCTCAGGCTGGGAACTTTGCAGTGGTCCCCAAAAGCATTTTATCCCCTTGCAGCTGCAGTGCTGAAAAATTTCCTGTGCCACGGCATTCCACAACAGGACGATGACCTGCTTTAAAGTGCCATCTCGTGGCAGGTTCTCTAAGTGGGTCTGCCTGCTGAGCCGGGCTCTGCAGATAGTTACAGGCAACAGTGGTAAGTGGGCTGTTTGACTTTTAAAATCGAGACTCGGACTTGATTTTAAATGACTACCTTTGACTATCTTTCTTTTTACAAATTCCATTAATCCCATATCTAAACCGACTTGCTAACTGACATGCAAGCATACAGGACTGGAAGCTGCATTGTGTTCAGCACTTGTGATTCAAAGCCACTGCTCTGTTAGCAAATGTACAGGAAAAAATAGCTTTGAGGTGCTTTTCTTGTTTTGTTCCTGTGACTCCTACAGCAAGGCTGTGAGAGTGTCACAGCAGAGGAGGTTAACATCTCCCAGCCTCAACATACTAATTGTCAGCTCCACTGACAACCCCATCCTTCAGCTGATGTAGATCTTATCCTTCCCTCACATTTTCCTTGGGATGGATTTGCACAAGACAACTCCCAGCTTGCATTCTGCCAGAGTACATAAGTCAAGCCTTATTGGCATTTATTAATCAAGGATCAAGACAGATCCTCTCTTGCCATGGCAGCCCCACTAGTCTTTCCCTACAATTGTTCCAAACACAAATCCTGCTTCAGGAAACTGCAGGCTCTCTAAATTTTAAATGGGGAGCCTCAAAAGATTAAGGACTGGAACTGAAAGCTGCTCTGAGTGCCAACTGGCAGATTTTGGCGAGAGGACCTTTGTTCAGATTAGCTCAGCTTGAGAAACACATGAACATGGTGCTTTATTTGAAACTCGCAGAGCCCAGCCCTGTTCTGCTCCTGGCTTCACAAGCCACCAACATACCACACATAAGCTTAGTGATGTTATCTTCTGTTGCTTGGACAATGTGCTGAAACAATCAAAATTACATGTGTAGCTGTCCTGCTGAATGCACAGATAGTATTCTGTAAATGCACAGATTGTATTCTATATTCTGGAAATACTTCTGTATTTCCAGAAGTTTCTACAATCCCACAATCTAAAATCCACCTCTTTAAATATTATTTGTCCTTAGAGGGGCCATGTCTCCCTGCAAAAGTCTATGCCTCTTGTTAAAACAATCCCAGTGTGCTTATAATGGACTGGCAGTAGGAAGAAAATCCCCTTTAGAACAATACTCACATCCATCTTGGAGTAGAGATCATCAATGTCAGCAAACATCAAGAAGAGGCAAATGCCCAGCTGCCCTGTGAGCACCAGTATGAACACATCTGAAGGGATAAGACCAAAGAAAGAAACCCACAGGTTTATGAGCAATCTCAGCTGTTTGCCTTTACTATAGAAGATTGTAATAATTTTCTGTTACACAGTCATCAAAAGAATCCATGACATAGAAAGGAATATTCAACAAAAGAGAAATGAACAGAGTAAAACTCCAGCTGTACATGAGTGTGGGACAAGCATTGTAGCCACAGATTTAAAACACCAAATGTGTATTTTGAACATTTGATTTGACCTTTTACATCTGAGAAGCTTCACAGCCTTCCAGTGAGTTCTCTCTCTGATCACAGTATATCCTGTGATTCAGAAAAACAGCCAGGATATAGTCTTGATCTTGTTAACATGGTTAGGAATGCTGCCTTCAACTTCAGTGATGTCAAGATTTTGCTCTTGATCAGGATCTAAAGAGTCTAAGTAATGGAGAACCTATTACCTTCTCCATCTTCTCCATCTGTAGGTAGAAGTTCCAGTGATGTAAATTCATTTTCTCTTCAGCTGGCATGCACCGAACTTCATCCTCCACCCACTCATTTGTGTTTTGCCTTGTTATGGTAGACGGATGACCCATTTTTCTGCTCTCTACAAGGAATGTTCCCTCCTCACTATTACTATACTGAAACATCAAAGCCATGAAACCTGCAGCATGATTTTAACTCTTCAGTAAAAAAAAGGAGCTGAAGAGAGTTTTGTCTAAGAGCATGCTGGAGGATTTGTCCCAAACAGAAAAAGAACAGCTCTTCCACGACTCACTGCATCTTCTGGAACTGTCACAAACCTTTGTGCTCATCTTCCCTTCACATGACAGTCTTCTGACTTTTTGGCTGACATAATTTTGGTCAAGTTTAATTTTTCCCTATTAAACTGACCTCCTTATATAAGTTGACTTACATATCATTTCTTCTCTCCCCATACTTACAGTTGGTGTAGATGGGCTGCCTGAAAGGCTTTCCCTTGGAAAACACTAGTGCTACAATGAGGCAATTGATGGTACTAAGCAGCCACACTGTGGTGTTTTCATAGCTCTTGAAGCCATTGTCTATTTGCTCATGGGCTCCATCTCTCATCCCATGGAGCTCCAGGCTGAAGGATGAATTCCTCTCATAGTTGTTCACTGATAGGCAGGCACTGAAAAAGAGTGTCACACTGTTCAGAGAATGATCATTGTCCTGGTTATTTCCCCCAGCTTCCACTGTTAACTATCAAGAATCCTCCCTCACAGCCATGATATTGGCAATGCCTTCAATCTCACCACTGGTTGAGCTTGGTGAACTTGTTAGAGCTTGAGCTCAAACCTGGTCACTCCTGCAATCAAATCCTCCTCTCTGTGCTCAGCAGAAGCACTCTCACCGCATGAACTGTGCGTGGCAGGTTGCTGGAGAGCTTAGGGACCTCAGACAACACTGGTTAAAGTGTTTGCACCCTGTGGGCAGCACAGGGTCTGCTGCAGCTGCTCATCTGGCCTGCAGTTCAGCTGACCAATAGTTTCACGCAGACCTGCCCCACTAGGTCAACCCTGTGGTATCCAGAGTCCCAGAAAGGGGTCCTACCTGTGTATATCGGTCTTGGAATACCAAGGCTGCTCCTGGACCACCACAAAGCCGAAGATCTGCATGCTGAGGCTGAAGAGGATGTTAAGCACAACAGAGAGCAGCAATGGGGGTGAGATGAGCTGGCTCGGAGGCCTGTAGGGGACCAGCTTTGGATAGGCACGTGTGAAACTCACTGAAATATGCACAGGTGTGTTTACTAGTGTGTCCAAAATACAAGCAGTGATGCTGTGTAATACTGACTGTATCAATGGCACTTTTGCAGTCTGTAATATTCTTAATAAAACATACAAAGATTGTATCAAGTACAAAACACACAGATGTTTTCATACAAAATCATATTGACACAGAAGAGGTTAACTAATGTCATCTATCATGAGGTATTTTTCAAAAAAAATATTGGCTTTTTATTTTATTTGGCTACTGTCAGGCACAAGATTATGAACATATACTTATGCTCTTCTGTTCTCTTTCTGTCACTTGTCAGCTGTGGCTTGGGATTCTTTGCTGCCCGTGTTCTGTTCATCTTCCTGTACTAAACATCTAAGCAGGTTATTTGAGCTGAAGAAGGACAGCATTACCTGACACAACAGGTTTTCCTCTGTTCTTAGGTTTAACAAAATTATCCAGTCTTTGAGTAAAAGAGTTATGCACAAAGCTTTGATGCAATTCCAGATAAACTACTTACAGCAATGTAGCTTTTGGCACCCAGTGTTGTTGTGGCTGACCTTTTAAGGCTTGATTTCATCAAAGTCTTTTCCTGTTGTCTGTGTTCCAGCAAGGGTGGAACATACCAGGATGTGGTTTTGCTATATGCTTTTCATGGCCCTGTCCTTGCCATTCCTGCTTCTAAAACTCTCCCTGCACTTACTCTGTCTCAATAACATTGTCATTCTCTTTCTGCCTCAGCACTGGTTTCCCCTCTTATTCCTGGCTTACAGTTCCCTGCTTTGTAGTGTCTGACATTTGTAATTTCTTTCTTCTCCATTTTCACCTCTCTTTTCTTTCAGGGATCTGGTTTACACAGCTTCAAATGTGAGCTGGAGTCATAAAAGCTAATCCCTACTTTTTCATTTGGGCATGGAGTCAGGTGTCTTCTTAATCTATCTTCCTAAGTCAACAGGAAAGTGCCTGAATAGACTTTCCACTGCACTTGCTGTGGGTTTACTCCTTGGTCCTAAAGACAGCACCCCCAGTTAGCAACAACCTACACACTCAGCAAATGCACCACTAAATACTTCCCATCTTTAGGGCTTTTCTCAAACAAGACCCCTCTTATACTAATCCAAAAATCCTGTATTCTACATAGAGGATGTTTAGTCTGCAGAAAGCTTGGCCTCCATTTTCTTTCTTTCTCTATGTACAAAGAGGAGAAAAATATTTGAGATCATTCTCTCATTAATACATAGGATGACTAAGGGGCTTACTTGTCACACCAATTACGGTGGTAATAGCCAAATCTTGGAACAAAAACTGGTAATTCCCAAAGGCGTTTAGTTGCTGAAAAGAAGGAAAAAAAGGAAAAATTCACAAATCAGACATTTGCCATGGACACGTTTCTATCATCTCCAGAAAGCTGTATTATATCCATGGAGCTACTGCTCTTTGTTCTGAAATGCTGCTCTGCGGATAAGGAGACCACACATTTTACCACCCTGCCAATAGGTTCCTCACCATTGGGCCTGTGGTAAATATTCTCATTTTGCACATTGTTCAGACTAACTACACTTTCAGTTCACTCCAGGCAATAAAAGAGAAGATATTTGAAGAGACTGCTTTCTCACTGCTGGGTTATTTCTGAGCACAAAGCCCTCCTCTCCATCTGGGAGAAAGCCATGAAAAAGTGGTTTAAGGCACTCCAGGAGATTTGCTTACTGTCAAGCTAATTCATGCTTTAAATGCTGAATAAATTGTAACAGCATATGCTTACACCAGATTCTTCCTTTTCACAGACATATGTCCAAAACACCATTCAGTATCTCAGCTTCCTTTCTGCCTGGCTTGGATCTTGAGCCCTCTGGCTGAAGTTAATGGGAAGACTCTTGCCAGTTTTCTGCTGAGGGTACAGGAGGACCATATGATCACACCACAGAAGTTTGCAGCTCAGGTAAAGGCAAATCTCCATCTCCCAGATTCATGTGGCTTTTATGCCCTGTTTCTCCTACAAGGAAATAGTAGCTTATCCAGTTCCAGCCAATGTGTTCCCAATACATACCCAGTAAAGCAGGAGAACACCAAGGTACTGAATTATGCTGTACAGTGCCATGTACTTGAACATGCAGAAGGAAGTGACAAGAGCAGCACGGCCTTCCCTGTGTGAAGGCACAAATAAAGTCCAGCAATTAGGTGGTGGGTTTGTCCTGGTGCCAGTTTTCTCAAAAGGCTGTTGAAAACAAGGCATGTGTCACAAGCAGAGAGGCCTTTACTAGTATCTTGCTGGGAGGTGAAATAATTAAAATCTGACCTAAATTAATTTAAAGTCTTCACTTGCAGATATCTTGTTCAATGAAATAGGCTTGATTCCAGTCACCTGTTTGTAGACTACAATTTACCCCAGCAACTTTTTCTGCTGACATTAATAGTGTAGGTAACAACTCCATATGAGGAAAAATTTGCAAAGCCAAGCAGCTGCCCAGTAAGCTCAGAACTAACAAGTCCTCTCCTCCTACAGTGAACATGCAATATCCAATCAGGATAATGCTCTCTCCCTGGCTACTCAAACACTCCAGTAAACAAAATCAGGATCCTGACATAATAGATACCTTATTTTACTAGCATAAGGTATCAGGGGTAGGACCTAAAATTTGTGTACAGGTTGGCTGATGGACATTTGATTCATCTTTATGGAGCATTGTTCATTTTGTTATTTCTTTTGCATTTAAAATACTTTTGATGACATAAAGCTCAACTGTAAATACCCTCCTCTTGTGATAATGTATCTTACAGGAATTTCAGTTAGGGACTAGGCAAATGACAATTTCAAGGTTAAAGACATTTATTTTTCTCTAGATATGCATATTGTGACTTGGTGGGAACTCCCAATCCTAATGTTTGAGAGGAGTGGGAACTTTGTTCTTAATGAAATAGGAAGCAAAGCCCCATGCTTACCTGATTAGCTCTGGAACACAGGCTATGCTGGGCGTTCGGGATGTGAAAGGTGAAGCCACAGACGCCTCCTGCTCCGACAGTGAAATCCCTGCATGTGCCACTTTCAAAGCCTGAAAGTCACATTCCTTCTCAGTGCTCACCAGGAAGACACAGCAACTTACATGTCAGCCTAGCAGTGACCCCTTATTACAGGATGTGTTCTGTGGCAGCAGTCCCTCTTCACTCCCTGGGTGCTCCACCCTGAGGGTTCCTCCAGTGAGATGCCAAGTCCAGGGAAAGAATGGGGATGAGAGCATGGGAAAGTTCAATTTCCACAGACCCCACAGCCATCCACTACCAGCTGCAGAAGACAGGTTTGGCTCTGCCTCCTTTTTTAGCACTTGTTTGTTCCCACACTTTATGCAGCTTGTCTAGGTTCTCTGCTTGCTCCCCCCAGGAGAATCTTCTGGTGGTTTTTGCAAGGAAAATGAACCAGTCTTTGAGATCACCAAGTGCAAAAATCTCTTCCTAGAACAGCTCTTGCATGAAAAGGACTACACAGTGGGATCAGGTCTAAATCAATACTGGTGGTAGTATAGCTGCTCTATGAATAAGTGGTACACTCCCATCTCCAGCATGTGCTCATTTTGGAATATGAATATTCTACTGGCATTGCATTAATTTCTCATTTAAAAAATATACTGTAGAAAAATGTCACTTACCCCACAGTCATTGGCTCCATCTCCACACATGCCCACAAAGTAACTAAAAAATAAAGTGGTAAGGCAAATGAGGAATCAGACTCTGCTCCATGCAAGTCATTTATGCAAGTCGTACAAGATTTTTGTTAAAAGCCTTTCTAGAAAGTTAAAGCCTGCCTGGCCAGACAGCAGTTGAGGTGCTCACAACTGCATACCCCAGACTGATAATCTGAAATGGTTTAAAGTTCACCTTGCTGTAGAACAAGGCCTAAGGCTAGCTAGGTGAAATAAGGGTGAGGATCTTCAAAAGACTTGGGAAACAGATGAACAACAGGCAACAAGATGCTTGTGGCTCAGGAATATATCTATCTCTCTCTCTCTCTATATATATATATACATACATATATAGATAGATATAGATATAGATATAGATATAGATTAAATATAGATATAGATAGATATAGATATAGATAGAGATAGATATAGATTAGATATAGATAGATATAGATATAGATATAGATATAGATATAGATATAGATAGATATAGATATAGATATAGATATAGATATAGATATATCACTGTGACTGTGAACAATCCAGACTGCCCTGCCACATTTTCTAACCCATCACATTGAGCCAGCAGTAGCACTGTAAAAAGGCAGCAAGCTCAGAAAAGCTGCAGTGCTGGGAGAGATTCTTAAAAATCTTGGGGAGACAAAAGTCAATCCTTCAGGCCCAGAGAGAAGTAAAGATGAAGGATGATCTGAACAAAAAAAAAGCCAGGACCATTGAAGTATCTGATCTTTGACAGGTTGCCAAACCAGAATTGAGTGTCTCTTTTTTAACAGACTTTTGGAATTTAATTGCCAACTTGCAGATGTGTGAAGATTTCAGTTTTATGCATTTCCACAAAACTCTGTACTAGACAAAAGCTGGCTCTTACTGGACTCTTTTCAAGCCTGGAAATTCAACAAACAATTTCAAATTCATTAGGAACTTACTCCAGCTTTTGAAACCCTTCTACAAGGCTGGATTTCTGACTAGGAGACATTCTAGCAAAAACTGTTCCATTCAGCAAGAGCTATAAGGAGAAAAATAGGAAATTCTTTTTAAAACAATTGAAATAAGTGACTTCAGTAATAATCTAAATTAAAATCATCAAATATCACACTTATAAACAACTGATTCTAGACTCTGAAGCAGGAAAGGCTGATGAACAAAGATAAAGGGGATCTTAATAATTTTTTTTTTAAGTAACAATGACAATAAGGGCAGGAGGCCTGGTATGCCATTTGAGTTACCTGATGAACACAGATTGCCAGGCAGTTATAAGAAGAGAATTCATGAGACTATCCTGTCCATGGAACAGACAAGCTATGCTGAATTGCACCATGTGTAATATCACATTTTCTCCTGTTCTCCAAAACAGGTCAGAATCAGTGTTGTGCAAGGGGTAGGGATATGGGCACAATTGTTTTAAATCATGTCCTAACATCTTAAGGCATGCCTGCTCCTCTAATGTGCAGAGAAAATGACAGGGATTTTCAGATCCCTCCCCATATAATAGTATCTGAGATTCATCCAGCCCATAAGTATTTCAGAGTTATAATTGTTCCCAAAGATGTCCTGATACAGGTCTCTTCAGCTAAATGGATTGGGACAATTCATATCTCCTGAATGGCAAGGCTACTCCAGTTACATAATCCAGATCTTACCTTTGGAAGTAAGTGCCTGAAATGCTGTGCTACAATTTGGTAAGATTTTCCACTCATGGCAAAATGATACTGGCCTGATCCCAATGCCAGCCTGATTCCTGGCTCAGTCTGACTGTCATCCTCCTATAAAATGAGACAGGATGAGTGCTGTGCCCAGGCCCTCAAAAGCTACTCTGCATTTGCACAGACACTACTACAGACAAAGTCAAGGACATACCGTGAAGAGGGTGTTTTGAAGGCTCTGGGAGACTTGGATTCAAGCCCCCTTGCCTTTGCTCGGATTTGTAAAGGGATGGAGGCATATAACACCAGCAACTTCAGTGTTAACTGGGTGTTTGGTGCATGGATTGCTGCATTTGGTAGAATTCATGCAACAGTGCCAATCTGGTGAGCTGCACTGGAAATGAGAGGGACTAAAGACAACAGATGTGCACCACATCTAAGGAAGTCTTTGTGCAGTGAAACACAAGGCACAAGTTTCTCAGGCTGAGGAACCACTGCAGATATTCCCTACCATCTGCCTGACTCTGGGCTTCCCAGAGAGGGGTCAGCACCTTCAGACTAACTCTTCAGGGAGAAAGTAACTGGTCTTTTTCCCAGCTTCTCTGTGGAGATGCTTGATGAAATAAATGTCTTAGCCTGGCTTGCCTATGATTCACTGTGTATATGCAATTTCTCAACAGTGGGTCCGTGTTTTAATTCTGCAGGTATGGGAAAGTGCTAACACTCTACCTGCTTGAACAGGGCTGGTTCGTTCAATGCAGCTCCACAGATTTTAAGTCCGCATCTACACCATCAAATTTGTCTTGTAGGAAAAGCTAGCATTTAAACTGGCATCAGCTAAGCATGAGGGCTAGAGACAAATCTTTCTGGGATTTCTGCAAAGCTGGCCTCAAACCCAGCTAGGCCAGTTAGCAAAAATGTGTTCTCAGGATAAAATGCTAGGAAGTCAGCTCTAGGGGAGCACATTTTTTAAAAGATCCCCTCTTCATAAACACTCTTCTAGCACATATTCTGGTGGTGAATGGCAGTTCTCTGTTATACTACCATAATGCCACTCCTTGTTTAAAGCATTCCATCCTAGTTTGTTTTCCTGCTGCACAAAACGTTCTTCTGATATGCTCACCAGGCTTCTGTAGTCTTCAATTTTGTTTTCTTCTAGGGATTTCCAGGTTATAGATGCTGAAAAAGATCCAGGCACTTTGTTTGCTTCCACAAGAATCACTCTGTGTGTTGGAGCTATCATGCCAGCATTTTTGGCAACTGTTATAGCTGTCTGAATGTTGTCCCCTAGAAAAATCAAAGTAAGTGTTATCTAAACATTTCTGCAGTGAGGAATTGTTTATTCATTAGCCTGAATTCTGAGTTTTCAAATATATCCAGAAGAATTACTAAAATTTCAGTGTCTGTGCATAAGAACATTTTTGATAAAAATTAAAACTTTGCAGATAAGGTTTGTCTCAATCAATAGACATATTTTCATTTGGGAAAGAAACAATTTGATCTGGACATGAAGTATGTTCATATTCAGCTTGAAGAAATCCATATGGGGAATGTGCTCCTAGAGTATTTGTTTTAAACAAAAAACAGTAAGGGGTTCAGTGCTAAGTTGTTGCTGGTGTCCTTGATTCTCACTGATTGGCTATGGTGTATATGGGCTGAAAGGGGTGAGGCCCAAGTCTTTGGACAATGGAAAAACTGGGGGTTATGTTATCCAAACCCTGGTTTGGATTTGGATAGAATAGCCCTTCAAGGAAAAAAAAAAAAAAAAAAAGGCATGAGTTACAGATGTCAAAAGGTTTGGAGATTTGTCCTGAGCACACATACCCTGTTTCTGCTCATTTCAGGAGGCCCTATAAAAAAGGGATCTTGCATGAAAGCCTTTATTACAATCAGACACGGCCTGGTGAAGTTACCAGGGACAACATGCTTTACCTTATGTCATTATTAAAACACAGATGCTTCTTGGATTAAATATCCATGCCTTCCTACCAGTGGTGTTGACAACTGCAGACTTTTCACTTAAACATTGGTGGACTCCCTGTCTGGGCCAGTGACCTCAAAAATAATCCACCCTATTTAGATACCTGTGACCATAACACTCCTGATGCGGGCAGCAGTGAGCTCTTCCAGAACAGGCTTTGTCTCCCTCTTCAATCGATTCTCCATTATCAGCAGACCCAGGAATGTCAGATCAGATTCTACCTCCTCCCTAACAGTCAAAAAGAGACAGACAGATTTCATCATTTATTTTACCTTTATCACCATTGGATTTGGTGACAGCCAGTTATAACTATCAACCATTCCACCCAACTCAAAAGAATTAAAATAATTTGTCGATTTTCTGCAGTCCCAGGATGTCTGTCTTTTGTGGGGCTATTTCAATACCAGCAGCGCTAATTCAGTACCAGAACCCTGAATTTCCTGCAGGACTTCCAAACTGTGGTGGTCTGATTTGGAAAGTCCCTGCACACTAGACCTTTTCATTTGAGGACTGCACAACAAAGAAACACACCTTAGTTAGTGTGTCTGCTCCTCTTGACAGTTGGACCTAAGCAAACAGCCTGTGGCAATTTGGAAATTGTTCCCTAGTTTCCTCCAATTCTGTTTTCCCCTACATTTTTCTTTTCACCTGTGCTAGCACTTTTTTGCAGTTGAACATATGAAGTTGAGAACAGAATAGACACCCCACCCCTGAGTCATGAACTAGAGGTCTCTAAGGAACAGATTCTCTGAAGAATCTGAAAAGAAGAAAAGCTTTCAAGCACTCATTTTAGACACCAAGGAGATGCCAAACACTTGCATGGCAGTCAGAGTAACTGAGTCAGGTGGTGCCTGAATGGTCACTGCTTTCACAGCAGATCTTGTGTTTGACCAGCAGCTTTCTCCTTTCTCTTTACAGCATAAACATCACACATGCTGTAACTGCATACACACTGCAAAATCTGGGCCATTTCACACACATTTGCTCTTTGGGTTGGATAGGTCTGTTATGACACCAGTCACAAGAGTGAAATAACCACTTGCACTCTGCCTCATTGTCATCGGCCCTTTCAGCAAAGCAAAAAACCCTGTGAAAAAACAAGTGACCCTCACCTGATTTAGGACCTACAGCTAGTAAACAGAGAGGAGAGCAGATGCTCAGTAACTGCAGATATTTCAGAAGTGGTGTTTCTGGAGTATCACATACAAAAGCAAAAGGGTTTTAGAAAAAACTATATGAATTCATGTGCAGAGGGGTCTTTTGTGAGGCTCAGTTTTTACAAAATTAAAACCACAAGCATAATAAAAGAGTTTGCTGACTTCTTTAGTAACTAAACACAGCTAAAGCTAGAAAGCTAAATGATTGAACTAGCAACAGCAGAAGATAGTTTGCTCTGGGCTTTGTGGTTTTCAGAATCCTAACCCTAGGCGTAACCCTAACCCTAGGCGTAACCCTAACCCTAGGCAGAGCAGTAAAAGCAGCCTTGGGCTAAGTATGGTTCAAAGGAGAAATCTGAGGAGGAAGCCATATTTTTCCAGTTCTGTCTTCCCCTTGGCATGACTTTTGTAGCTGCAGTATGCCGGGACCTCTGGGCTTTGTGGTTTTCAGAACCCTAACCCTAGGCATAACCCTTACCCTAGGTTGAGCAGGAAAAGCAGCCTTGGGCTAAGCTTAGTTCCAAGGAGAAAGCTGTGGAGGGAGCCATGTTGTGGCAGTTCTATATTCCCCTTGGCATGCCTTTTGTAGCTGCAGTGTGCCTGGAGCTCTGGGCTTTGTGGTTTTCAAACCCTAACCCTAAGTGTAACCCTAACCCTAGGGAGAGTAATAAAAGCAGCCTGGAGCTAAGACTGGTTCAAAGGAGAAAGCTGTGGAGGAAGCCCTGTTTTTCCAGTTCTGTCTTCCCCTTGGCATGCCTTTTACTGCCTTTAACTGGGCTGGAGACCAGTAATGGGGGTCATCTGCTGCCTTTGCTTAATGGAAGAGTGTGGATAATAAAAAAATGTTGAAAAGGCTTCTCTTCAACTGAAAGCATGGGTAAATCTGCAAGGAGAGTAGTGTAAATGATGGAATGAACAGGGGGCATGTGCTAGTCTTCAAAGTGTAATAGGAATATGCTTCCTCTGTAAATCCAGATTTAAGAAAGTTAAGAAATGTGCAAGGATTCTGTGCATGTGCCATAGGAGTGCCCTCTATCTAGTCCCAGACCTATATCCAGATTTAAATCAGATTCCCACTGGCCTGAATCCAACAAAACTCTGTACTATGACTCTGCTCTTGGCAGGGGTGATGTGGTGATGGTGCTTTGTGAGGCACCCCTGGCCCATGGCTGAACGTGGCCAGGAGCAATGTTTTTTTGGCTTACCTTGTTAGAGCAGCAGGCAGCTTCCCTGCCTGCAGAGATTTACAGGCCAGGCCAATGACCCGAAAGCCCTGTGCTGTGTAAAGCAGGAGCTTGCTTTCAAAGTTTGATGGGACTGTGCAAAAGAGGAAAACACAGTTTATCACAGCATTTAACTGCTTTCTAATTAAAGGAACCCTTGGAGCACCCTTTAACTGCTTTCTAATTAAAGGAACCCTTGGAAGGTTTATGTCCCAGAGGACCTGTACACCTGAAGTCTACTTATAGGCCAAGCATATCAAATAAAGGAGGTTTTATTCAAAGAAAGGAAATTTTGCTCAGTAAGAAAATCTTTGCTTCTCCTTTATCATTTTGAATTTTGGTCCTAAACTGCAAAGACGTACCTTCTCCCAGGGTGTCATGAACTACATGTGCTTTTCTAAGATGCCCTCCCAAGGTTTGGAGGAAAAATCCCAACTTTTTTGAGGGAGGTGGACCTGTAGACAACTTTTCCAAATATCTATTCTGCCAGAGAATAGATAGAGAATTCTACATTTTGTATAGGAGTTGGTAGTTACTTTTATCTCTTATTTCTCTCAAAATCCTTCTTTGTTGAGAAGGGCTGTGTGAGAGCTTAGCCTTAGACTTGGAATACAACAGAGACACTTTTCAGGCTTTAGTATAAATTCTTAGAAATCTCATTTCATTATGAGATTTCATTTGCCTTCCATTTCATTGCCCCATCCAAAGTCACTTATACATATATGTTTCTAGGTTGCATTTATAAATGTTTGTTACCTGTTTCTGCTCTACACAGCATGGCTACTGTTTCAGGAGCCCCTTTTATGAAGGCCTGTGGGTCCCCACCAATTTCCTGGGCAATGACAGACATTCTTTGCAAGGATGAAGAAAATGGGAACTGATGTAAAATGGTAATTCCTTCCACAGGGGCCTAGGAGAAAAGCAAGAGGTTTACATACTCTAGCAAGGATTTTAAACTCAGACTGAAGGATTTTAGGTCTGTCCTTTGGGCCATAGTAAGAAGCTAATGATGTATAATGGGCTAATTTGTTACACTTAGACACAAAGACTGGTACATAAAGATGAGATTGAATTTGTGCAGAAATATTTAGCTTAAGCAGTAGGAAAAGTTCGCTGACATTTTTAGCGGAGTACAAAATGTAATTTACTGAAAGGAATTTACCACTCCTGTTTCTTTAATAAGACTCTGTTAGGTCTTACACTGGTCTTGCAAAGGGAAAATGGTTGTCAGAAAGTGTCCTACCAGTGTATGTCACCAGTAAGGGTCTGACATCAGCCACCAGACTCCACTGCATTCCCCACTCAGCTGAGTTCAGACTGAGTCTCAAGCCATGAAGACAGGCACATCCCTGAGCTGGACAATCTCTATTCCAGCATCCCCCTGTTTCTGGTGCGAGCAGCAAGCTCCCCCAGGCATCTGTAATCAGACAGAGCAAGGCAATCTCTCTGCAGGCAGTACAGGAAAGGCAAAGTGAGTGGGGAAGAGCTCTCTTGGACAAGGACACCCAAGCTTTCCTATACTGAAAGGTAACCCTGACACCAATAGTCTAACTTGATAGTGGATATGAATCTCGCAATTAACTTACAGTGGTGGCTTTAAGTCCAGGTCTAACAACAGTGGCACGTGTGGATCCTTGACCTTCACTCTGCTCTGTGCTGGAATCATCTATCACCTGTGTATTGAAAGACAAAAATATTTCAGACTGAAACACCAGTACAGCTGAAAGGAACGTCAAGGATCCATTTAGAGCTTTTTGCCTCTAAACAAGGTATCTTGTTCATTCCTGAGAGGGGTCTGTCTGATGTCAAACTAAACACTTCCAATAATGGAAAATCCACTGCCTCTCTTAGCAATCGGGTAGAAAGCCTCAGCAGGTTCACTAAGACCCTGCTGTACCCTTGCACAGCAAATAGATTATGTCCTCTCATTGACAATAAATCCTTTATTCATTACAACAAAATTAAATAAAGAAAAATCTTTAGATATAACATAGACTCAATGAGAAAATGATAGACAAGAATTTGTATTAATGTAGAAAGCTCTGCTCTTGAAGTATTCCACAAATCACCTGGATTTTTTTATCATCACAACATGATTGTGAGGAACAAAAATATTTTTTGGTATCAAAAGAAACCCAAGTTATTTAACAGAATTTCTGAGTTTTTCATAACTTTGATAGGTGTCTGGCTAAACCTGAGATGGCAAAGTTAGCTACCCATTGTTTGCATAACAGCAAATCACAGCTTTACCCAGTTAGTGGCCTCAAACATTTTCACATCCAGTGGGTCTCCTTGGATCTTGCCCTCCCAAACAATTAATGAGTGACAGACTGCCAATGCTTTGAACACTGGGCCCCAAGGCAGGCCATGGTCTGCAGGGAAACTCTGAATATCCTGAAAGCTAAAGCAAAAGAGAACATGAAAGTTACTCTCAGAGAACACCAAACGACGTAAGACTAACAGGAAAAAAAATCCTAAACTGGGGACAGTTAAAATCCCATCCTGAGCCCACACCACACAGATGTTCTGGGGACTTGTCATCCCCCATGAACTGCTTTTCATGCACCTATAAAGGCTGGGATACACATGCTCAAACCAAGTATGTTATGCCTTGTTAGGGAATCCAGTGGGATGGAGAGAGGAACAGATTATTATAAAATACTTTCCTTGAGGCTTTTGCAAAGATTCTTTGAGATCTGAAGCTGATATAAGTTTGAGCAACTCTGTGTATGCACATTTCTGGAAATGTAAATGGGCAAAATCAAGTCCACTGAAAGAACAGAGTGTCAATCTTGTGGGTAACAATGACTTCCTGTCATAAAGGGTTGGGGTTACACTGCAGCTTTGAGATCTAACCCAGACTATCTACTGAACACTGCCCAGACATGCTGTGCCAAATGCTGGCAACAGTGGCTGTATCTTTTCATGTGGAGCAGGACCCCTGGGATAAGGCAAACAATTCATTTTCCAGGGGAAATGGAAATAAAAGTTAAAATCTAAACACGGGAAACTTCAAACTGCTTAACTGTTTAACAATAACTGTCTTTCAGATTTGGTCCTTTGTCTAGTAGAAGAATCCAATCACTAACCAAATTTAGATGCCATTGGTGTGTCAAGGAGCCTTACCAGTTTCTTTCAGAGGGCAGCAAGCCCCAAAGATCCAGGCCATCTTCTGTCAAGGTGCCAGTCTAAGTTAAAATGTACACTTAAATTAACTTCCCACTTGAGAGCTCCAATAGGAATAAAAAACAATACATATTTTAAGAAGTGACTGCCCAGAAAATACCAGCACAGAGCAGAGCAAAAGGACTACCAGACAATGTCTAGATTCCAAGAAAAAAAAGAAATTACCACAGCTTCTGTTCAGACAACAAGAACTAAAGTACAGAGCACTGGTCATTTTGTTTCTAAAATACAAATGGAAATGCTCAATCAAACCCCAGCATCCCATTCCCAGCATGGCTCCATTACCAATGAGGGCATAACCACCACATAGCCATTACTTTGTCAAAGCAGACAAGGTTCAGCTGTCCACACATGTTGATCCTCTGTGGGCTGATGCAAAAGATGCCCTTTTTCTTCAGCCTCTGCTGGGTATAAATGACTCCTGTTGTCAAGGCAGCTGGCAGAGCTGGTGGGACAGCAATAGTGATAACATCCAAAGCCTTCTTCACCACTTCTCCTGTCTCCTCCTGACATAATAACAAGGACAGTTACCAGGAAGAGAGTGGCAAGGAGTGCTGCTTGTACAGAGCCCTCTTCATTGCTCCTCCCCTCCACTGCAGGTGCTCCAGGCTGTGCTGTTTTCTGCCCGTGGTCCACCACATATTCATCTCCATAAGAAATTAATAGGCTTGATTTAACCAGAGGCTTTAAAGCCTCATCACTGCTAAAGAGCAGCCTCCAGGCCTTCATCCATTCTCCATGCAAACAAACCTGCCAGGTTCACAGCCTCCTCCAAAACACATGTGTTCAGACATGCCAGCTACATCATTGCATCCTCAGTCAAACCCATTTTCCCATGACACAGCACACAGGAATCTGCTGTTTATATGGGCATTCATCCAAATGCCTACAGGCACAGCTCTGGACTCCATGTTTAGGTGACAGGTGAGACATATGGGATGGTGATGAAAATGAGAGCAGAATGTATGAGCTAATGATTTCTTCTGACCTTATGTTCTAGGAGTTGTGAAAGCAAATTGCTTTTACTTGCAGGAAGAGACACGGAAGTAACAGTTACCTTTGTAAAAGCAATCTATAATTTGGGAGCTTAGAGGTCAGTGTAAAATCAACTGCCAGGATGCTGAGTGTGGACACCGTTATTCTGGGCACTTGATACGAATGCTAAAGAATTGAATGCTTTTCAAATTGGGGTCCCAGGACTGAGACACTGTAAACTAAAGCAATTTGCAGTTCAGAAGTACTTGCAAACTCTCATAGAAATCTACTATTACTACTTCTGAGCTTGGAACTTTGACCACAAATCATGTTACATTTTTTGTACTGAATTTCCATCATGTTCTGACTCTCCCTTCATTCATATTTTCTCATAACACATCAGTTTGACAATATTTTGTATCTATTTTATGCTAGAATGAAGTACTTACCACCCACCTTTAGATAAACCCTCATAGAAGAGAAAGCATTTAGTACATACTATGATTGAATCTTAAAAGTTTGATAAGACAATTTCAGTGATTAAGATAGCATCAGCATGTATTTACAGATTACAATGGGGAAGTTAAATTAAAAAAAAAAACTGCAAAGCAGACACAAGAATATGTTCTTAAATACACTTTCTTTTATATCATAAAGGGAAACAATATTCTGAGCTAATTGATTGTAGATTATTCCCCAGGAGAAAAATTATTCAAAAGCTGAATTACAGAATCAACCTTGCACCTCATGACTTGGACTATACATTGGCAGATAATTATCATGGCATGAAATGATTTCTTGAAAGCTTCTGAAAAATTTCTAAATCAATTAGGCTTTAAAATTCGCAGAACTACTGTTTACAGAGTATAAGTATTCTCACATTGACTTTGATGCATGAGAATGAGTGAACTGCTTCAAAAGGGTTTCAAGTGAACCATTTCTCCTGCATTGAGTAACTCACCCCATTAAGTGCAAATACACACACTGTGTAGATCATTCCAATGGCTGCAAATGCTATGAGACACATCAGGAACCGCAGGGCATCTCTGTACAGCTTGAAGTTCATGGGTTTAGGGTAGAGAATGGACCTCACCAGATCTCCCTTGGCTGTGTTGAAACCTGGAAAGACAAATTAAAAGCATTCCAAGGGGAAAATATTACAAAAAATTATCTGCAAAGAATGGAGGGCTTCAAAGTAATTCATAATTTCTGCAACTTATGAAGGAAGGCCCAGGTGTTTCATTTTAGTGTATGTGACCTTATCTGCAGAATATAGAAAAGAGTTATTTTTGTCTCAGGGGGAAGGATTGTTTCAATGTCTTAGAAGCAAAGCAAAATTCTTCTTTGTAATTATATGCTGGCAGTTTTTGTAGAAGTTATGTCAAGCAAAAAGAAACAATGCATAATAACTTAGCCAAGCCCAGGATAATGATTCTCCATCTGTCTGTTGTAAATATGGATTAGTGCCTTAATGTGATTTGATACTTTGTCAGACTATTCCAGTGAAAAAAGCATGGAAAGAAAAGTGAACTCGAGTGTTGACTGACCAGTCCGCAGCACCACAGCTTTCACTACTCCTCTGTCATCTGCCTTGGACTGGATGACCTCTGTTCCACAGAAGAGGACATGTTTTCTGTAATCCTCTGCACAATACACTCTCCAGGGCTTGAAATTATCAGCTCGGGGTAGGTGGATCTTTGTTACAGGAATACTTTCTCCTAGGGAAGATTAGCTCAGATGAGGAAAAGTGCAGTACACTTAATAACAGCCTGCTCACTTTCAAATAAGTACCTAGACATCTAGGTGGTAAGTTAAAGGTATTTACTAGAGAAACCAGTTTACAGAAATTTTACTTTTATATTTTGACATCTTCAGAGTGAATAGAGTCTAAAGCCTAGCAAACAGACTGCCAAAGAGTTTTCCTTTGCATCAGTACAGCAGCTTCATGTAAGTCTGAGAACTGAAAGCAGTCCAAGGACTCCAAAGCTTGACTGTAGATGTAGAGACTTGAACTTGTGTTGCATGATTGCCTTTGAATGGCCACAAGTTGTTTACCTAATTTCAACCTCATGTGCAGGTCACTACACATTCCCTCAAGCAGATGAGAACATGGTATCCCCTATTCTCCCTCTCTAGTAAAAAGGAGAGCCTTTAGCTCAAATCTTGACAGGTGACAAATACCCTATTTATGTCAAAGCAGACACTAAGGTGAAGAAGAAATATTTTGTGACAGATGAAGTTTTCTAAATGAAACGTGTTTCTGGAATTTCTCATTTATATGAAATTTCAGAACTGTCAGTTTCGGTTTGATTCAGACCAAGACTATATTTAAAGACAAGAAATAGAACTGTGACCTCCTCCTGCACCAAAAATCCTGCTTTGTAGTGACCTCTCCCACCCAGTGTGTCCTCCACTGCTGTCACAGGAATGTGAGTGTCTGGAGGGCTAGACATACACTCCACAGTTTGGAGATGTTGCAGCGATGAGACATCCAGTGAGTGACAGAAACTCCTGCAGCCAGAGTGGACTGTGGGCCCTGTGTAGGAACAACTTTGCTTCATATCCATTTTCTTCTCCTGTCCTGCTCACTCCTCTTCACTGTCCTCTCTTTCCCTTCTAATCAGATCACCTCTTCCTAAATGCTGCACCCCATGAAGGTGGGAAAGGATAAATTGCCCTTCCTAAAGTTCATATTGTCTGTTTAGACAATTAACAACAATTCAATCTCTATTATATGGAACCAAAAGAATCCCCTGCTCAGCCAGCTCTGGACTGTCTCACAGAAAGAGATGTACATGATAACTCCATCTGTCCTGTGTCACTGGCTGAAGCCACGGGGCAATGATGGTGTTCAGGTGGCAAACCTGGGAGGGATGAGCTGTACCTGTCAGCATGCTTTCATTTACAGTGCACTGCCCGCTGACCAGGATGGCATCACAAGGCAAAAGGGTTTTGCCCTCTTTCAAAATCAGCATATCTCCAGGAACAAGACGGTGTGATTCCAGCTCTTGGAAACCTGAAAATTACAAGTAATGCAAACTTTCTGCTTCATATATTTCTCTGTAGCAAGGGGGGAAATATACGAGGAACTAATTGCTGAATGTAATTCTTTATAATGGCTGATAAACAAAGGACCACAGTAGGACCTATGTATACAAGCTCCAATATTTAAGAAAAGCTTAGGCATCAGTTCCAATTGTAGAATTCCCCCTTATCTACCCAGGATTCCAACCAATGGTTACTATTCCATTGCATTGACCTAACTGAAGAGTCTTGGATCTAAATTTCTTCATTTGACTTCATCTCTTTGGACAATGCTCTAGATACTTTGACAATGAACAGACTTTGCATGGAGCAATTAGGTGGACTCACAGCCATTTAATGGGTACGCTGTTGGCTATGTCAGCACTGCTTTAAGAAAAATTACTTAATTTTCCTGACAATTTTCTGCTAAGGCTGCACTCAATTATTAATATGTTTGAAATCCCACAACATATTTCAAATTAACTCTGTGTGCAGAAGTGAGTTAACTGAGCTGAGAAACAGAAGATGAAAACCACTTTAGAATAAATCTGTTACTATACAGGCTTTATCTAAATTGCTATAGAAACAAAGCACATTGAAAAAAAGAAGCATAGAGGAGTCACCTTCCTTATTTCTGTAGACAGTGACCATGACATTGTTATGAGACTCAACCAGTCTGTGCAGTTTAATGGATTGCTATAAATTAAAGAAGAACACACAAAAGTGTTACATCTTACTTACATGATGCAATTTGTCCACTAACAATCATTTCCTTTTGTTATTTGTGGTTATGAGAGCCTTCAGAAACTGGGCTCCGGCTCTACCGGGAACTATACAACCACACAGAGAAAGAAATTCCCCACCCTAATTACCGAGAGGGTAACAAAATGTTACCAAGTGAAGCACTGGAATGGGGAAGGGAGGATGTGGGTAAGGTACTACACAGAGATTGTGATGACTAGGAGGCCAGGCCATTGCACCTGCTACTACACAATGTCACAGGACTAAACCTCTGAGTAAGTCTTGTAGCACTGTGTGCATGATGTAACATGCTGGCCTGTCCCAGTCATTAAAAGTAAATCTGCCTTGTGGAAAATGTGAGGTGTCTCACCTTTCTAAGATCATATACAGTCAAAAATATTGAGAGGAGAGACATGAATATGATGGCATTGGCGTACTCCATGTAATCTTCAGCAAACCACAGACACACACTGAACAGCTGGAACACGTAAAATGGATTTAGGACCTGTTTGGAGAGACAGCAGTAGTAAAGAGCTGGCCACATTTAAATGGCCCAAATATACTTAGACAGTCCAACCTGTTAGAAAAGGTCTGGAATAAGAGACATTAAATATTGTGAATCCTGACCCCATTTGTAATTTTCTTAGTAGTCACTTTAGTCTAATCAAATTGGACCATCTTCATCTGACAGAAGGGACAAATAATATGGGCCAATAGGCTATTATTTGGGATGTGAATGACTCAGCCCAATCCATGTTTTGTTTGCTTCTTACAAGAAATGTAACAAAGGTGAGAGAAGAGCATATGGTACTGTGAGCATGTAGCTCACATACCATAAGCACACTGCCACAAACAATCTGTTTAGGCCATATATAGGCTGTTCCTGTCTGAAAGAGATATTGGTGCTTTGTGTGGTGCTGTGCCCAAAATCATGAGCCCATTGGAGCTCTCTGAAGCTATAGACATGTACCAGGTACTGCTGTTCACTTAACCTCTGTTGATTAAGAGACAGCCCTTGTCTGGAAGGTTTGATCTCCAGTGCAGCTTGGAAACCTTCAATGGTCCTAAGAAGGCAAATAGAATGAGCTCCCAGGACAGAGATACATAGAAATACCAAGCAGACACACAGGTATGAAGATGGAGGGTAGGGAAAAAGGGAGAATGAAGGAATTTATGATGATTTCATGGAACAGCTTTCAACAGGATTTGAAAAAGAAATGTGCTTGAAGAATGAGTAGCGGGAAGTTAAATCAGATATAGAATCAATTATATGTACACATGGCTTCCAAAGCAGCTTAGAATAAAAGCAACAGAAATGCTTAACCTCTTTGATGAGTAGTTTCCAAATAGGGATCACTGGAACATCAATAGTGTTTGGCCCACATATAACTCTCCTGTACAGGATAAAGATACGTCACTCACAGATAAAATAGTGACAATGTCACTTACTCAAGAAAATACAGATTTCAGTAGTCCTGAGAGCTTCTTTTGATCCCAGTTTAAAGGCTGGAAGGATACTTTTTCAAGAAAAAAAATTTAAATGTCCCTACAGTGCTTATGTCAGAAAATATGGCTGTACCAGCGACATTTACTTATGCAGACAAGAGGTGTAACACAACCTATTAGGCAAATGTTTCCATCATACAAGAATTACTTTGAGAGACCATAAACAAAGGAATTCTGCATCTAAAACAAATTATCCAAACCCAAATAATTTTACAAAAAGTTAAGAATGATTGGAATGTAAGATTTGATACGTGCTATGGTCAGGAGCTGGATTTTCAGTATTCAGTCAACTGAAGATTATTTTCTATTTAGCAGTTTCATAAATAAATGTTCTGTAACTTGCTTAATGATACAGTAGTTTATGAGAATAAGTTCAATGACTAGAACGAGTCGATTTGGAGCTCCAGTGAAGAAGCAAACACACAACTTATCTGCACTCTTCCACGGAGACTTTCTCTTACACCAAATAAGAACTGCTTAAAGTTAGTTACAGGACATAGTTATTTCCTGAATGAGAACAATAACAGTGGTGAATACTGTGACACTTCAAAAACTTTGACATGGAATAAACAACATTCTCTAGCCCTTTTCATTCAATATTTCCATGCACGGCTATTTCATCTAAAATTATGTGCATATTAATAAATACACAAAAAACTCATGGGAAGTGCACCAACAGAAGGAATTTACATCTCTTTGAAATCGATATGTTGAATGTTCATGTTTTAAAATGAGTACCTGACATTCTGTTCATTGCAGGTGAGACCAGAACCAAATTTATCATGTATAGCTGAGCAGGTGTACTGGTCTTCCAGGACTCTAAAATAGAAAGGGAGTGTATTCCTTAGGATATTATTCACAAAAACACTTGACTTCTTCAGAGACTTGTGCAGCCAGTGCAGTGAACTCACCCAATTTTCTGGAACTGTTTTGCATAGACATTCCAGACATAGCGGATTTTTTGTACTTGGATAGTTTTCACCTGGAAAAAAAGACAGGGACAACAATGTATGCAACACAGCATGAGGCTTGCTCACAGAGCTCATCTAGGTGTCCTCACTGGGGTCAAGTACAGGTAAAGGAAATGTTGTGGGGCAAGGAGAGAGAGAAGACAGGATTGCATACAATGACACCCTAGTTGAATTATAGATTGGGATCCCCAGCTCAGTGTGGGTTCCAGTAAGCTTTACAGATCTTTAGGTCAAGCAAGTACAAAGCAGTGCTCTTTCTGAAGAAAGGAATAATCTTCACTCTGACCTCACAGAATGAATGTAAGAGATCACAGATGCCATGGTGGATACACAGGCAGCTGAAAAACACCGTCTTCAGCCAACAGCTCCCTTGTCTCCTGTCTGGCTTTGGTGAAAGCAGGGGGCTTTGGGCCATTTCCAAGCATGGTGCTGAGTCCTTCAGCTAAACAGATGTGCCAACAGACAAGAAAGGCCATCCCAGGATACTGAGTCACTGCTAATGCTAAGCCCTTGCAGAGCAGTTACCCATTAGGAACACACGCTGTCATTTATAACTTGCAAGAGGAGTTTGTCCTGTCCTGCACAACAATAACAAAGCCTATTAGAGATAATGGCACTTCCTATCAGCTGGCAGAAGGCAGAGCTATACACCTGTACACATGAGTGATAAAGAAATCAGCTCCAGGGAACTCTCCCTGCCCAGCGCAATAAGCATTATTATAGGCCAATGAAATCTAGACTCAGCTCATCCACCGACTCAAAATGGAGCTATAACCACAGTCATTAACTTAACAAGAGGTCTGAAGTTAGGATTTCATGCAATAGGAGCTGAAATATCTGCCACGCTAAAAACTGGAGTGGGAAGCAAGAGACTCAGTGCCCTGTTGGAAGAGGTCTTTGGACAGCTCTTGGGCACTACACAGAACTCTGTGCACTTAGGTAGCTTAAATGGCAAAAAAAACTTTATAACTG
Source organism: Anomalospiza imberbis (assembly GCF_031753505.1). NCBI lineage: Eukaryota > Metazoa > Chordata > Aves > Passeriformes > Viduidae > Anomalospiza > Anomalospiza imberbis. The sequence continues at coordinate 12,109,868 of NC_089690.1, forward strand.
ACTTACAAGTAGGGGCTTTTGAATTGCTAGGGAAGGATTAAACTGCTCTCTCTTTGCTGCTTCGAAATTTGGTCTTTTCTATCTAGATGTTTTGATTGATATGAAAGTGGTGTTCAAAGGGCCTATTATTTGAGGCTATATTTGGCTTTTTTATGTTACTAATTTGATCCTCAAAAGAATGTTACAGACCTGTCTCCACTTTCTTCATATTGTGCCAGTTGATTAAACTAGTTGGCTCTACACTTTCCTAGGTACATTAATATATGTCCACAGCAGAAATAACAACAGCTTTGCTCAGCTAAAGTTAGCTTTATATTGAAAATATTTACTAAAAATTGTTGTAGATATAAAAAGAAATTTTAGTAAATTAGAAATTTATTTCCTGAAAGAGAAAATAGCTCTTTTCTGGATTCCTCGGTGCAGTGCTCTAGTATCTATAATCAAGAGCCAGATATTAGCAAATGTATAATTATGCATTCCTATTGCTCACACAAACTTAATTCCATGTTTTAGACATGGAATAATTATATTTACTCAGCTCATGAGGGACATTGACATCTGCTTGGATCAATCCATCATCTACCTTCTCCCCAGTGTCTTACTGGGATCTCAAGTCTATGGGACTGGCAGACACCAGAATACATTTTTGCAAGAACAGTTAACAGTGACTCATGTTAACCTGACTCCAGCAAATGGTCTTTAAAGAAGAAATTGGTGCATACAAAGGCAAAGAAGCAAAATGTGTTGATTAAATGTTTCTGGAAAAACTGATGTAGCTCAGGTACTTTTCTGTTCTATTCCCTATCAGATGCATTCATCCCTGTTTTCATGTTACTGGGGAAGCTGCATTCAGTTCTGCACAGTCTCCTTTCAGACACACAGTCATCTCTAAATTCCCTGATTCCTATGCCAGAAATGTTTTCTTTTTTATTTGGAACTCTAATTCTCAACTGCCAACCCCAGTCTCCTGAAGCTTTCCTACTTATAGCATAGGTTTTTTCTCATAAATAGTGAGAATTCTCATTTCATAACCCTCCTCAGAATAAGAGAGGATTTTTACAGAGGCGAGTACAGTTGAGTACAGTTCTCTTCTTTTTCCTCAACTCACTGTGTTCCTCAAGCTGCAAGATTCTTAGCTGCATATGTTTCACAGCTCACTTTTACTCCATGAAGCACGGCTGAGATTTGCCCAGATGCTGCAAAGAATGCTTTACTTACTAGCAAACTTGGCTTCATTATGGCTTTGCTGAAGATTGAGTCTTCCTCAGTGGCTGGATAGTCTGATCTACTTTTGATAAATGCAGACACAGAGATCCATGTCACAGTCTTACGAGAATAAGTCCGAAAATCATCCTAAGTGGGTATAGAAGAGAAATGTCACAATTTGCCCCAAACACAGACCAAATTCACTTTCACCTTGAAGTCAATGATTACAGTAGCCTTTCTAGAGGACCGCTCTGGCTTTTTTTAAGGATTAGCCAACAGAAGCCTCCCAACACTTGTGGTTTAGAGAAAAATCATTAGAATAGGAACAGAACACTGTCCTGTCAAAATGTGAGTACTGCAAATACTTCTGTGACCACAGGTCTGGTGTTTGGCTGGTAAGAATGGAATGTGAACACCAAGGTCAAGATCTAAGGCAAACAGCACAGGACAATCTGAGATGCAGTGACCGTGCTGTAAAGGGAAGATCAAAAGGAACACAGCGCTATGCTGCAGAATGGATGTTTAGTGCCAGCACCTTTACAGTCACTCCTGAGTTAACACTTCATTGGAAGAAGTGTCAGCACTTCTGGCACCTTAGACAAGCTTTCACCACAAACTGAGTTCATGACCTTCCCATTTTTTATAAAGCAAGCTGAACATTAGAACTGCCTGATAACAAGGGTTGGTAGTACAGTCCGAGAGATTAGAGCGACTACTGACTTACATTCGGTGTGTGAGCAGTTTTGCAGTTAGGAAACTTTAATTGGAAAAGGGCAGAGTAAAAAAGATTTCTGTACCAAATATGAGTACTTTGGAATAATTTAATTATTAAAAGAAGAACTTTAATAATGTTTATATATCTTATTTGACTGCTTTTCTTCTTAAACTGGCCTTTTGTGTAGAATAACATTTATTTTCTGATATTTATCTTTAATGTAGATTTCAGAATGAGTAGACATTGGGATGCAGATTGAGATGGGAACCAGTGAATAACTCAGGTGCTCATCATTTGAACTAAAGTGAATCAAAATTCAATAACAAAAGTGAGTTAATAGGCTCTTACATTGCAAATGCAGAGATAATAATGACTTAAGAATTAAGGTCTTATGTGAAGCAAAAGATAATTCCAAGGATCAAGCTGATGAGATTACTTGTATCCTCATTAGCAGTTGCCATTACATTTGAGAACTGATATAATCATAATGTAGCAAAACAAAACAAAACTGTCATTATAACACAAAGAATCATGAAGGAAATCTTAAATTTTCAAACACTTAGAGCACATTTAAAAAAGCTTCTTGATAACAAGAATATACAATATGATTCAATTCCTGTTTAATTACACAAAAGATCATTTAAAAACTCATTTATTTGAAAAGTGCTTGACATGGCACATCTTTTAAAAATTGCACACAAGAATAGGTAATTAAAATGCAAACTGAATTGAAGATTAAGAAGGGATATTAAGCCTAATATGATGTTTTTAATAAAAGAAAAAAACATACCCTCAGACTATTAGGGTGCAGATTGTTTCATTATAAAGTATTCAACAGGCAGATCTGTGTTTTTCAAAACCTGGGATTTTAACTGCATACTGCTTTGCTCATTTAAGAAGGCAGGTCAAACACAGAAGGCAGTAAGTGATCCATTTTGTAATTGCAAACATTGAAAATGCCATTGTTCAGGAATCTTTGAAGCAGAACAAATCAAACTCTGCCAGCTCCTGGAGTATTCAGGCTCAGCTGGGATTCAGACCAAAGTCTCAGTTTACCTCTTTAGTGTTGCAGTAGCTTCCATGAAATAAAACCAAGGGTTTGCATATGTTGCAGTGTTTCAAAACAGTCCTCAGCAGGAAGAGACCTTTATTAGGAAACTACTAGCAAAATGTGCCAGCTCTGAAAGCATTAACTGCAGGATTGCAAGCTTATTGGACATGGGGAAGGGCTGATGGGAAATGGAAACAGAGCCAAGAAAACAAACAGTGTAGGCTTGGCCTCTTCTGTGAACTGATCCCTCATGACACACTTGGACATTGCTGGGGACACTGCTAGACAAACTTTTAATTTGGCCCAGTAGATAAATTTTGGCAAAGGGGGACATCTTCACCAGACCAGCCAAGTGAGGGAAATGGGATCTGCTGGATACTGCCAAACAAACAGACGCTTTAGAATCTGGAGCGCAAGGCTACAGTGTAGAAAGCACAGGGATGGTAGAAGGGAGGAGGAAGGACTGAGAACAAACAACAGCCTTGAAATGACAGATATTACGGGTTTTATCAGCCCAATGTCTTTCACCTTGTCTGATCAGCTGTTACACTCCATTCCCATCATCATCATCCACATAATTTGTGGGATATTTTGAAGGTCTTTAGATCAACAATGGTACACAAAAGATATTATTGCAGGAAACCAGCAATGTAAGAGATTTCAGCTAACTGGATGTTTACAGTTAACTCACCTTCCAAATAGCCACCTAGTAGGGACTAACTAAAGATTAAAGCAGACACCTACTGTTGTTCTAAGCAGAACAATATCCGCTTCTTCCAAGCTGCATCGGATGCAGTTTATCCACACATCCCACTCTGGCTTCCAGTAAAACAGCAGTCTCAGAGCCCCACAGGACAAGATGTATCCAGCAATGCACAAGGCCCTTCGCCAGCCTTGAGTTTTGTAGCCAAATATGTCCTGTACAGCAAAAAGAAGGCAAAAATCATTACTATTTCTCCTAAAGAAATTCCTGGAATACTATACCTTCCTGTCACTCGATGGTCTCCCAGAGCTGCTGTGCACAACTTGGCACAGACACAGCTTTTGTAACTGTAGCCCTCTTCCATGACAGCTCCAGTACGGGGATTTTGGAGCTTGCCAATATGCCATTGGCCTAACATCTAATGACAATAGTATTAATAATAACTGTCAGGAAGAGCATCTAATGAACACTTGCAGAATGCTTTTTGTGAAGGCCAAAGGAAGCTACTTCTTTTAGTTGTATGAGTATGTATAATTATTCCATTTTTAAAGCTGGGGAAATTGTTACAGTGAGGCAAGATGACTTGCCCAAAACATATCTGTCAGTATTACATTTTAAGAGCTGCAGGTCTTGGTACCATGGCCAAATTTCATCTCAGTACTGCTTGCAGGGACTCAGTAAATGTGAAACAAAATGTATACAGTGAATTTATAGAAAGATGCAGCCTAAGCTAAGATGGGAGATTCCACGGCTGCAATTACATCAGGTGACCAGGAGAATTTGCTAGCATAAGGGTTAAGGTTCCTCAATTCCTTCTTCTGAGTATGTTTGCAGCAACTGTGCAATCTGCTTCTGAGGATCAGATATCTGCAGCCGCAGATATTGCAAGATCCATCTATAAGGTGAGAAGAAAAGGCAATGTAATTGTAAGGATGACTAATGCATAATTCCTGGTTCTGTGCTGGTGTCTTTGCTTGTTATGTGAAATGCAGGCCCTGCCCAGTGGTTCCACATGCTGCCTCGGCACACCTGCTCTGTAGCATTCTCCAAAAGACAGACTCTGTCATCCTTGGCAATCTCCAAGAGGTTTCTAAGGGGAAGAAGTCGGCAACTGTGAGGAAAAAGTATGGTAAAAAACACAGGAGAGCGGTCTGCACTGCACAGAACCTAGTTATACCACCTGTGAGATGCACACACAGCATTTTCAAAGGCTTCTATAATTTCTGAGCAGACCAAGATAATAACTCTGCAGCAGATAGAAGGAAGCCCATGGAGGACACCAGACAGGCAAGTCTGCTAGGAGGTAGTTGGTGTGGCAGTCATGTGCAATTAATATTCACATGCTCCTATAACAAGGTAAAGGTCTCCATTCAACTCTCTCTAGCTGTAACCTGACCAAAAAGGTTAAAGAAATTGTGTCAGCACCAGCATATAGAATAATACATAGGACAATGTGAACTTACTCTTAACAGCAAATGCTTACTAGCAGGATCCAGATTGCTTACTAGCTTGGATCCAGACTTCACTCGTCAGCAAGGCAAAGGATCTCCCAAGGAGACAGAGACACCTAAGTGAAGAACTGTTAAAAGAACACGCCTTTGGACTTCCTTCAGTATATGGCTGGACCTGGAATAACAGGAATAGTATTTTCTAATTGGGATGGGCATGAATATCAGGGTGGGGAAGAACAGGATTACTGCCATGTGCATCTAGCTTCTGCCCGTGAATCACTCCTTTAATTTTCAGTTTTTGTGTCTTACACCCAATGTCCGAGAAGTCAGTAAGGCTGCACTAATAGAATTAAAAGAGAGGGTGGATGCTCTGCGTATGATTGGCAGTCATTTTGGATCATCATCTGTTGGCAGTGTTCTTCACTGAAATGTTCAATGGTTTCCCAAGTCTGACACAACAACATAACCATAAAACTAGAGCAAACTCTGTATTTCTCTGTATTTTTGCCTAGGAAACCATTCACCAATATATGAAAGTATGTATCTGAGTCCCCCTATGCCAGCATATGTTTTAAGGCCTTTTTTCCAGAGTAGTTTAAACTCAAAAAGTGATTTGAATCTATAGATTCCAAGACACTCCCCAGAACCAAGCATGCATCAGTATTCCTCATCTTGAAATACAGAAGAGAGGCAAACAAGGAAAACAGCTCATCTTGGAAGAAAAAAACATGCTTTTTAAGATATACATTATGCTGTATGCTGGATCTTGCTGCTTCTCACAAGGGACCTTCCTGAGACAGACAGAGAGACAGATAGATAGAGGGATACCACTGAGCTGTTCTGACCCTTCAAGGGCATGATTTGCCATATGAACAGAGGTGTTGGTTCAGGTTTGTTGGTTCATGTCTTGAGGAGTGTGACGTTTCTGAATACAGCTGTTTAGGAGTTCTACAACGAGTAAGCTGAGAAAGAATAAACATCAGGTGTTAACTGATGCATCTAGATGTCCATGAAGGAATCTAATGCCAAAGCAGTAATTTCCCACATTTTGGAAATGCCTGGAGTGGGTCACCTGGGCCACGTCACTGAGAAGTAAAGCTAGGCAGGGAAATAGACTGAGTTGCAAATTTGACTTGTGCCAAAGTCCACTGAGCCAGAACCTTTCAAGCTTAACTTCAGTACAGAATGTTCTGTTAGGTTGAGGAGTTTTTTTCTGGCCCTGTGCTTTCATCTGGAAGGATTATAGCAATGAATGCTGCATTCATAAGAAAAAGTTAATACATGAATAACTCCTTGTTGAAGTAGAAACTTCTCACTCATCAGATAAGTCAAAATGAAATTCTTTAGAAGAATTCTTAAAACTATTATCTTCCACGAAAAGGTGAATATTAGACCCATAACAGAGGTATCCACAATGTGCATGAAGAAGGGAGGAACAGACGCATGATGCAGGTTTGTTTAGCCACATGAATGACTTGTAGTAATTAGGGTTTAGAAATTCTTGATTCACTCGGCCTCTGCTAAAAGGATCTCTAAGCAAATGCATGTCCACTATGGCAAACGATACTTTCAAGGCTGGCAGAAGTCCTGGTGACAGGATGCAGTGAGGGCATGTCTGTCAGGTTAGTTTTATGTTATTAAGAAAATAACTTTTGCTGTGTTTCATTTCAATGTGCTGGTGCAGACATGCTTCTTTTCAAGAGGATCTGACGAATACAGATTTGCACCTTGACAACTTTTCTAATGCATAAACAAGTTTTTAGAGCTAAATGAGTGCATTTGGCATATAAAACAGTTCACAGTCAAAATTCTGGGTTCTTGAGTGCATCAGACTAGAAAATGGTGGAAAATAAAATGAAGATTAGCTGTCTGTAAGACTCCTCATGGAAGGTAACACCATCTACAGAATAGGCTGGTATAAAGAGTTCATCTCATCTCTATAGAATAATTTTTAATAAATTGTAATGTATAGTAAAATTTTGTTTCCTCATCTGTTAACATCCCTTTTCTTTTGAGACTCACAGCAGTAGACGAGTGATTGTAACAAAATGGTTTGACTTGTTAGTCAAGGGTCTGAGAAGGGGCCAGGATTATTGGACAGAAAAAGCTGCCAGACCTGCTCAGTTGGCAAGTAAGGTTCTTAGCTGCTTTTACAATCACACAAAGCCAGCATTCAAGGGCTTATCACTCTAGTGTCCAGCAAGTCTTTGTTACTTATGTTTAAAATAAAAATTGCCTCTAACTGCCAGGTCATCTGCACAGCAGAATTTAAATGCAAATGTCAAACAAATTCAAGCACATTTTTCTTTGGTGAAAACAAAGTCTGTAGCTACCACCAGGGAATCTAAACAGTGGCTGTGAATGGTCATATTTCTGGCAACCTCAACATCAGGTACTCTATTATGAACAACCTGTTGCTATAACAACAGATAATAGGATTAGACTTGAAAGACTGCCTACGTTTCACAAGCAATTTAATAACTGATTCTCATTCTTACCAACCAGAACCTGTTTCATCAGAGGTTTGTTCTTGTTCTCTCCGAAACCAATACCAACATTCACTATTGTTCCATTAGCAACAAGCTTGTACCTTTCAGATTTTATTTCAATTTTTAAAGTTACATTTTTCAATTTCAAAGTATATAAAATTCCTGTATCAGATTCCCTTCAGAACTGTAGCATATCAAAGGAGGCAGACAGCTGCCAAGATGCAGTGGTAAACTGGGGTGCACCAGCTGACTGACTGCAGTTCTCCCATTCCTTCAGCCACAAGCAATGGGGGAACACATGCTTAAGACAGGCTACTGGCAAATCCTTCCCAAAGCAGCAGCCTGTCAAAGTCTATCACAATCTTCTGCATTGCAAGACTTAAGCTTTACACTTTAGGTTTTGTGCAAAGGGAATGACTATTCCCAAGCTGTGCAGAAAAGAACATCAAATTGGCAGAGAACATTAAGCTGTGGTTTTCCTTCCTCTTCATATTCCACAGTAAATGTAGTTCTCCTCAAAATCTTCAAGCAGATTTTTCTGGAGGGAAGTATACTATTAGCCCTCTCTGAGGCAAGCTGCTGTGTCCAGAGTTCTTTCACACTACTAAGATCTTTCTGGTACTACAAATGGTTATGGAGAGAGAGTTTATCTCATGCTCTGAATACACTTTGCTAAGTTTTAGCTGCATAGCAGAAGAGTGAACTTTCATTCAAGCAAATGTTCTGCAGAAATTGTAAAGTTATCCCAAAGACATAAACAAGGATATACAGGTTAGATTTCCTTAGTCAGAGTGATTACTCTTAAATCCAGGACTACCAAGCACCTCAGCTGTACCAAGAAATGGAAATACAGAAGAAAGCTTCAAAGCATTTCTTCTTATTAGAGTTCCCCAGCTTTCCTCAGCAAACAGGACAGCCGATTCAACACAGGGAAGCATTGCACATCCAGAGTTCAAGAGAATTACTTACATGCTTTCAAATTACTTGAACTATTCCACTCTGGAAGAACCGGCACTTGCACAGTGTCAGCTGTTACATTATTAGACCAAGAGATCTGATCTTGTTTGGAAAGTTAAGAACTGCTTGCTAATAATTTGGTTCAGGTAGATTAAACTGACTGTTGAAAACAACATCAAAAAATATTTTTCATGGCTTTGAATTTTAAAAAAGTAATTCTCTTTACTTCATGTATTCTTCTTCATTCCTCTACTTAAAGAGAGCCTTCTTCTCTTTCTTCACAACTCTCATTTACATACTACTTTCTTTTTTCCTTTCACACAAATACACACATTAGCTGTTCTCTTTTTTCTATACACACATTGCTTTTTTTATCATCCTCTTACAGTACCTCATACATCTTCAGGGATATCTTCCTCTATCTCATACTTTTTTTCTCTCTTACATCTATGTAATAAACATACACACATTCCTGCCTAATTTAGCATAATTTGGCTACAGTTTTAATTGCATTTTCTACTCGAGTGCTTTACAAGTCTTTTTTCTTCAATTTCCATTTGGAAACCCCAGGTGAGTGAGCACTGATCCTACTCACTGCAGGCATGGAGAGCATGGCAACTGCCAGACACTCTGGATTCACAGACATCCTGACTGACTCTACACTGGGCACACACAGCAGCTGTGCATGGAAAACCTCAGATTCACAGATCCCTGAGCACCAGATTCAGAACACATGGGCTCAGTATGATACTGGTGAGAAATAAAAACATCCTTGGGATAACTGGCTCCATGCAAGCACAGCTCAGGTGTCCAGCTGGAAATGCACAGCTGGAAGTGAACATTCAGGGTACAATAGTGTGACTGTACGCAACACCAGACAATCCACTTAAACCTAATTAGCTCCAGCTCAATTCTGGCATTGCTAGAGACAGCACCAATAGTGGCGAGAGCACAACAGGGTGTTTATAGTCCTAGAAGGACAGGGCAGGGTGGAGCAGAGGCACAAACCCAGCAGCTGTTTGGAGCTGGGGAGCAGTGGCACATCAGCACCAGGGCTAGAGCCAGGAGCGGGGTGCTACCAGCACGTTTAGTAACTGGCCGGCGGAGCCAGTCGGGTTCTGCACTGCACGGAGCTAATTAGTCCCCACCCGCGGAGCCAGTGCCTTGTGCTTCCTGCACTGCTCAGTTCATGCTGCTGGGTGACTCTCTACAGCATTCCCCAGGTTTGCATTACGCAAAATGTGGCATCTCCCCTTCCCTGGATGGCTGAGAGAGCTGTCTGAAAATCTACATTTTTCTTTGCAAGATAACAGGTATCCACGTTTGCACATGACACAGTCTCTCACTAGAACAGGAATGTCAGTGAGGAGATTTTGAAGACTTTTCCAGGATTTCTGAAAGTGAACAGTTGTGTCAACTTGTAAGTGACTGTGTTTCAATAGCTTTGCTATTGAAATCCTGCAGGCACTCACAGCAGTGCTCCAGTGGCTCTGCAGCACAGGAATTTTGAGAAGCACTGCATTTACCAGATATGCCTAAGAACTGTTGTTGTACACCTGCATGGTGGATCTGATATCTCCAGCAGAATCTGTTAGAGGGACAGAATCCATGTGAATAGCTGACTCATAACACACAGTAATGGCAAAGCAGCGCAGAAGCACTGCATGCACTTCATTCGTGTACTGGCATTACTACGTAAGAGCATTGCCATGCAGGAGACCAGAGACTTTTGTGTTAACACAGGGCTTATTTCCAGATGTTACAAAATGCATGCAAACACATTTCTCCCTGGGAAACTCTGGAAAGAAATACAGTATTTCAGTATTTAGGAATCCCAGCTTCTGAGATAGTGCTGGCAATTCAACAGACTGCATTTATCAGTAATTTATGCAAACATAACAGGTGTTTTTATGTTTTGGAGAAAGCCAAGGTTTCCAGTTCTCTAACTGGAGCTAATGCTGAAGACCTGGCTGTCCAATGGTTGGGGATGTCAGCCTGGCCCATCCCTCAAGCTCATATTAAACCATCTCCATCTAGATTTGTAACATCACATGAATAATCTGTTGAGCCATCATCCCCTGTTGGAGGGTATAACCAGTTAAATCCAATGGACACAACCAATCTTCTTTTCTTTCTGCTAAAAAAAAAAAATCCCTTTCTAACTGTTATGTTTCTGCCAAGGAAACACTCCAACTAGCAATAACTCAATTTCAGTCTGTAGCATTTTATTGCAGAACACGTACCACCTTCTGCTTCAAGCTAAGAAAGACCTAGACAGAGATACAACTCACCATCTCATTCTCTTCTCCCTGGTTAAGCTGTGCATAATGGTTCTTGGCAGGATCTTCCCCCATGAAATGACCCTCTGGAGACTTCCTACAGCACCCTCAGGACAGGTCTTCAGCATAGTGTGCTTGAACTTCTACATTGAGGAAGTGCTCTAAGTACACACCTTCCTTACAATTCTGATGATGTTTGAAGTAGGGAGCTCCTCCCTCTCTGGGGTTAGCAGGTAACACTTTATCCCTCCTCCCTCCATTCTGTTGTTGGAGTTTTGCAATTGTGAGGGCTCATGCAGAATTCAGTCAAAAATGCAAGAAAGAAAAAGTTCAATCTTACAAGTGTTTTCCACAATATGACTCCAGAGCATAACTCTGGTAGGTGCAAGCAAGCACTGTTGGCACAACACTTTTAGGGGAGGGCAAGAGGGGAGTATTTTTCTTCAAGAGATTATGGAATCACTGGAGACCAGGAGTGTGTCCAAATAACAAAATAGCCATTGCTGTTGTTAACATTCTTAGCAACCAGTCTGAGCTAAGTGGCCAGCAGTGATCTCCACATATGCAGTAGAAAATAAATCAAGCTCTGGCACTGTAAAAAGGGACCCCAGTTTGTGCAGGTGGATTTATACACTGACTGTGTGTCAGGATTCAGCCAGGTAGGAGCTGTAACGAGGACCTTTATTCATTATTGAGAATATCCTCACAGAATGTCTTCTGACCTCGCCAAACAGTTTTGGGAGATATCACTGAGGTTATTTACTCACTCCTGGGGAAAACTGGAGTTTCACACTGATGTCAGTAAGCTGGATAAGATGTCTCTGACCTTTAAATCAGAGCCAAAAGGAAGCTGGCAGAAAAACAACACTGAGAGTTTTGCCACCTCTTTTTTTTTGCATTTGCTGATTAATCTTGTGATTCATTCCCATTCCACTACTATTTCCTTGTACTTTGCTACTTTTTAAGAAGTTACACAAGAAATATTTTAGGAGTGAGGTCAGGAAAGGCAAACCTGTTCTTCCAGCAAGTATGTTAAGAAAACTAAAACATACTTCTAGGGTGACTGAAACAGATCAAGAGGTATCAAGGTAGTTCCTATTCCTCAGCATTTTGCTGCTGCAAGGCATGGACTTGTACAAGTCCATACCTCAAGTGACAGGAAAGACCACTGCCTATCCTCGAGTGGGCAGGCTCAGAGAAACTGAAATGGAGAAATGCAAGAAACAGAGAAGAGAAAATGAAGGAATTAGGTCAGTTAATACAAACAGATGTGCACCCATGGCCAGCACAGGGACAGGTGTGTTTGAAAATGCTGGTGATAAGCACTGGAGGCAAGTTGTTCTGCCTTGACACCTACCACACCTCCAAAAGGAGCCCAGACCAGAGGCTGGACTGACAAGGATATATCTGTACTAAGCTGTGTAAGGGTGATTTATTGCACAAGATCAAGGGGAAAGAAGGTTCTCTCCAGACCCAGCTTCAGTGCTACCCTCTCCTTCCTCCCACTGCAACTTGCTCTGAGCCTCTCAACTTACCATTTTATTCTTCTGAGACCAAGCAAAGGGAACTCCAGTTATTATATGAGAGTCACAGTATAAACTCAAACTAAAAAAGAACATATTAAATTCCATTTCTGATAAACCTGATTACATGGGGGAAATGAGCATTGCTATCTTGAAGCTGTAACAGACAGGAAAAAACTGCAAAGGTGCCTTTTCTAAGGCAGGCTGATGATTTTGGGAAATGACTCATTATTTTGGGAGGTGCTAGGGGTGAAAAACAGGACGGTCACACATGCTTTTTCTGCCTGGTCAGCTTTTGCTGCTTGCTGCTGCTTTGCTCTTTGTGTCTGTAGCAGACTAGGGTGCAGCAGGGATCCTTGGATGCTCTGGCACAGAGATGAGAGATGCAGAGCTCCCACCAAAGCAGGGTCTCCAGGGAAGAATAAAGGCTCATACAATCTTTTCACTATTCGTAGTTTTATTCCAGCTCCAAGGTGCTCTGCACTCCTAGAGAACACCCTTGTAGGAGTATTTATACCTTCACAACTGAAAACAAAGAAAAAAAAAGGTTAAAGGTGCAAAACATTCATCATTTCCATAGTGTGACACTCTGTTATAACAATTCATCAAAGTGTTAATCTAGAACCAAAGAAAATAGTGACATTTGTTCATTTTCTTAAGCATGTTCACCAACACCTGGAGAAAAAGCAGCCCAAATTGGAACCTTTAGGAATATGATGCTCTCTGCTGTTCGGAGTAAGAATTACATAGTATATCTTCATAAAAAGTTATTTGTTAGCATGTCCTATGGAGTGTCGTCATTCATATTTTTAAATTGAAACTTGCCTTTAAAAAAATCATAGATAAATTACAAAAATAACTGGTCAAGCTAAAATATAAAAGCAAAGTAGGATTTAAAATATAGTCCCTTAAATTTATAAATAAATAGTCACAAAGTAGGCAAGCAAGAGACAAAAACACGAGCCTTACCTCAACCCAACTTTTATCCCAGTCCTGAAAATACATGTATGTATGTCATCCTTATATAATTTACTTTGTTTTGAAAAATCTCACAGTATAAACAGAAACCTGACCTCTAAAGCACCCCCAATCTCATTTTCTGTTTCTCAGTATGTGACACCCAGTTCTGGCCACATTACAGAAAGGAAGCTGTGAATCAACTGGTGACATTCCACAGGAGAGCACAGAGAAGAATGACAAAGGAGTCATAAAATATGGAAGAGGTACTTAGTATTGTTCTCTCTAAGGAAAAGGAGACTGAGAAGAGTCATGGCAACAGTCTTCAAACACGTAACCGGAGAATGTAATATTATCCATGTCCACTGTGGACATGTTACAAGAAAGATTCAGATCAGGCACAAGGGAATACTGCCTAATAAAGTCAGCAAGCACTGGCATTGCTAGGTGAACACTCCAATGTCTGTGGTCTTTAGGGACAGGTGTGGCATGCACTGCTCAGAAATGACCTAACCAGAGGTGATCCTGTGTGAGCACAGATGGACAGAGCTGAACTCTTCTGGTGCCACCTCTGCCTCCTGCTTCATTGTGGCCAGAAAATAACCCCAACAACTCACAGAAGCCCAGTGGGAAACACCTTGTGTTTTCCAGCTTCCAAGGCAGCGCTGCCACCATGTCATGCATTCCCCAGGCACAACAACAGCTGGGGATTCATGCGAATCTTATCTGTAACAGCGTGGAAGCCCCTGGTACCACCACCCGGGCCGGGCTTCACCTCAGCACCCTCTCCGGGCCTGCCCAGCCGGGCCGGGCCGCGCTGCGATGCCCGAGAGCAGCCGGGGCACAGGGACAAGACCCCGAGGCGATCCCGGGCGTGTGGGGAGGATCCAGAACCCCAGCGGGAGGGATCCATGACCCCGAGGTGAGGGAACCATGATCCAAGTGTGAGGGACCCCCGATCCAAGCGTGAGGGAGCCCCGATCCAAGCGTGAGGGACGCCCGATCCAAGCGTGAGGGACGCCCGATCCAAGCGTGAGGGATCCCCGATCCAAGCGTGAGGGAGCCCCGATCCAAGCGTGAGGGACCCCCGATCCAAGCGTGAGGGATCCCTGATCCAAGCGTGAGGGAGCCCCGATCCAAGCGTGAGGGACCCCCGATCCAAGCGTGAGGGATCCCCGATCCAAGCGTGAGGGATCCCCGATCCAAGCGTGAGGGAGCCCCGATCCAAGCCTGAGGGATCCCCTATCCAAGCCTGAGGGATCCCCTATCCAAGCGTGAGGGATCCCCGATCCAAGCGTAAGGGACCCCCGATCCAAGCGTAAGGGACCCCCGATCCAAGCGTGAGGGAGCCCCGATCCAAGCGTGAGGGACCCCCTATGCAAGCGTGAGGGAGCCCCGATCCAAGCCTGAGGGAGCCCCGATCCAAGCGTGAGGGACCCCCTATCCAAGCGTGAGGGATCCCCGATCCAAGCGTGAGGGATCCCCTATCCAAGCGTGAGGGACCCCCGATCCAAGCGTGAGGGATCCCCGATCCAAGCGTGAGGGAGCCCCGATCCAAGCGTGAGGGAGCCCCGATCCAAGCGTGAGGGATCCCTGATCCAAGCGTGAGGGACCCCCGATCCAAGCGTGAGGGACGCCCGATCCAAGCGTGAGGGACGCCCGATCCAAGCGTGAGGGATCCCCGATCCAAGCGTGAGGGAGCCCCGATCCAAGCGTGAGGGACCCCCGATCCAAGCGTGAGGGATCCCTGATCCAAGCGTGAGGGAGCCCCGATCCAAGCGTGAGGGACCCCCGATCCAAGCGTGAGGGATCCCCGATCCAAGCGTGAGGGATCCCCGATCCAAGCGTGAGGGAGCCCCGATCCAAGCGTGAGGGAGCCCCGATCCAAGCGTGAGGGATCCCCGATCCAAGCGTGAGGGAGCCCCGATCCAAGCGTGAGGGAGCCCCGATCCAAGCGTGAGGGAGCCCCGATCCAAGCGTGAGGGATCCCTGATCCCAGCGTTACACATCCAGCACTCCCGGCCGACCAGCCCCCGCGGTGCGCCCTCTAAACCCTCTCTCCTTCTCCGCAGCCGAGCCCGGAACCTTTGCGCGGTGAGGCGCGGTTTCCGGCGGGGCGGGCCGCGCGGACCGCGGTGCCCGGAAGCGGCTGCCGCTGCCCTTGCCCTCAGCCCGGCCGCGCTCCCGCGGCTCCCGGGCCGCTCCCGCTCCCTCCCGGCCCTTACCATGTGGCGGACGCGGGCGGCGGCGGCCTGGTAAGCGGGACGGGCCTGCGGCTGCTGCAGGCGGAGCAGCACAGCGGGTTGGGGTGCGAGGTGCGGGTGTGAGTGGCGCAGGGCTGGGCCTGCGGCTGCTGCAGGCGACAGCCTGGTAGCCCTGGCCGGGGCAGTTTCCCACCCTCCAGCTCCCCTGGGACCTGGGGGAGGCGAGTAGGAGGGAGCTGCTTCTCCCGCATTCTCGCCCTGGGGGGCTCAGGCCGCTGTCGTGTCCAGGCGTTGTCCCTCCCAGCAGCTGCCTTGAGTCCCGCTTGTTTTCCACCGTTCTACTACGGCATTCCCGGCTGGAGCAGTGGCAGTGACTGGTGGATAATAGCACGATGTTCCTCGGAAAATTTCATAGAGTCATGGAATGGTTTGGGTTGGAAAGGGAATGTGAAGATCATCTAGTTCCAACTCCTATTTGGGAGCAGCAGTGGGAAAATAAGCGTTGTGTGGTGCTGAGTGAGAAAGAAAATGCCACCGTGCTGTTTATTGGGTTGCGTTTGCTTTGTAATCACAGGCATAGTGGGCCACTTTTTTGTGTTTTGCAAGACAGTTATAATGTCAGTGCAGGGTTGCAGGTTGCAGGCCTGTAAATCAGGCAGAGCCACTCGTGTCTGGAAGGATAGTTTTTGTTATTGTTAAAACCAGCGTTGCAGAGCCTTGAAATTTGGACCTCATTCAGTGCTTCATTTAATAGCAGTGTTCTGCCATTCTTTCAGTCTGGCTGTACTTTTCATTGGAGAGCTCGAGGTGATTTCTTGGTCAGTATTCATCAGGAGACTTAGCAGCAGGAGGAGGGAGGAAATAGGAAATGGATGTTTGGGTGTGATAGAGGAGTAGTGGGGGTTTTGATGAATTACAAGGTTTTGGATGTGTAAGTAAAGCAGTTGAGTTTGAAATATGCAATAACACTCAAAAGGAAGTTGTGGATTGAGGTTTTGCCAGACAACTGTAGTGGAATTCAATTTGCCCTTCACTTTAAACACACAAACAATGCTATAAAACACAATGTGTTCCAAAAGAAAAATCAGAGAATAAAGTTAAATAATATTGCACAAAATGCCTTTAACCCAGGTGAAGAAGAATAATGAGGAGTGACTGCCATAGCATGTGCTACCACGTGGTCTCTGCTGAAAATAATAAATATCTAAAATGGTAATGACTGCAGAACAAAATAGTGAACAGCCCCATTATTGGCATGCTTCATACAGGCTTATCACACCCTGATTTAAAAACCTGGCTTCAAAACTGGGAAATTAAACATTTCAAGTGTGGAGGCCCTTTTATATTGGTTCTATTTGTAGCTAATTTCTGAGCCTTTTGTAATTCCATGTCCAAGAGGAGAAAGCTTTACTGGTTTAGGAATTGTTCTGTTCCTGCTTGTTAATCTCTTTCTAGGTTTCGTATTGCCAAAGCCCAGCCTTACAGAGATGGTTTAGTATAGCAGCAAAGGGTGTCCTTCACGGCCATAGTGGACTTGCAGAGCAGTCCCTGCAGTTCTTTACTGAGCTTTCCATTGCACTAAAGCAAATTTCTAAACTTACATCATTGGCAAAATTGGGCTTTAAGAGAGAAAAATGTCTGAATTCTGATTTTATCTTACCTTCCAAAAGCTCCGTTTCTGGATTAAAAGTCCTTTTTATGACAAAGTCTTTCACTTCTTTGGACATTAAGAATGTGCCTGTTGTTTCTAATACACTGAAAATCTTGAGGCAAAGAACTGTATAGGTCATAAAGCATGTTCTTAGAAAGTGCTGTAATATTTTCCACAAAGTATGATTCACTTGTTCTTGTTAAAATCTGTTAATTTAAAGTGGTTTAGGATTATGGGATTAGTAATTTGCCACTTCAGCGATATGAGTCACTTCTTTTTTTTATTTGTTCCATTTGGAAGTAAATACACTTGATAATATTGAAAACCCTGAAAAAAAAGCATCAAAGGGCAAGGTTTCATTTCAACTTTTAAAATTTCAAGCCTATAATTTCACACATATTTTGTATTCACTAAATGATTTATTATTAACCATTTTGATATGATGGTACATCCAAAAAATTACAGAAGAAATTACTATTTTTAGAGCAGTTGTCTTTTCCCTAAACTAACAAAATTGCCTTGAACCATTGCAGTGTGCAGATAGTGTAATCAAAAGTACACAGATTTTATTCCAGACCACGTGTTTGTATAACATAGGCAGGATTGATAAGGCTCCTGTGTTTTAACATGTGCTTTTTATGGCTGAGCTCTGCTTTCAGAGCCAAATCTTCCAGACTTTTCCCTCTTAAATCTGAATTCCTTCATGAAAGCATCCATGCACATGATGCAGCCACCTCGAGAGCTAATCTTGTCTATGCATGACCCAAGACAAAACCATAGTTTTGTAATCCTGGAACCACAGCAAGTGGAAGGAACTGAAAGATGTCATTAAGCACGTGCTTGGCCTAAATAGGACAAATGTCTTCTACAAATTTTTTTTTCTGTATATTGGGTTTTTTTTAAGTTTGGAAATCCTCTACTAACTTAATGTTCTCTAAAAGTTCGTTTAGAGAATAAGACAGGCCAAACTGTTAAGTTTTCATCTATGTTGGAAGTCTTCTGTGGACTGTTAGCCCAAACTATGCTTTACCACACGTGTTACTTTACTGCCTTATTGCAGTGTGAAAGTTAAATGTAATCCATAACAGACTTCAGAATTTGTAGTTAAGGTTTTGTGTCTGTAATCACTGGAAATACTACACCCATTAACAATGTTTGCAGCTTTTTGTTTTGCGCATAAGCATAGCAGTAGTGGCTGGAAATTGTGGATTCAAGGTGATGTAATAAGATTATCTGTAGCCAGCTGAAATATAATGTGGATTGCTTCTAAAGAGGTGTTTGAGTTAATGATGTGTTGAAGAAATCAGTTAAAGGTTTTATTTTTTTCTCTTAGTGTCATCTGCCGGAGTCTAGCAAGTAGCAGCTATGGAATAAAGAGAAAATCACAACTTCAAAACCTGCATCTGGTTTCCCGAAGTATACATCATCCCTACTACCCAAGTTCAAAGCTCCAGAGATCTCCCTTAAGGATATCCATTCAGCAGTTCTCTTCTCTGAATCGTCTTCCCCTTCACAAAACAAAACTTTTAAATGTAAAACATGGATACCAGTCCCACAGGAACTTTTGGCTGGCCAGATTAGCCTCTAGGCTTCTCAAAGTTCGCTATCTCATCTTAGGATCTGCAGTAGGAGGTGGCTACACAGCTAAGAAGGTATTTATCTCTGGAAGCTACTTCATGCATTTTGTCTTTGTTATTACATACTTCAGAGCAGAAGTTCTTGTTATAGCCACAAAAATAGGGGATGCCATTGCTTGGTTAACTGATAAGAATGAAGATGTGTGAATATGGAAAACATTGTTTAGGAAACGGCTACAGATCTTAAAAGATCAAAGTACTACTCATATCTAAAGGTGGTGGGTTAGTGTGTTTTATGTGGAGGTAGTAGTTGCTCATACACTTCTCTATGTACATTCCTTTTTCAATGTCTACCATGATTTTTTTCCTTTCTCCGTTAGACATATGAGCAGTGGAAGGACATGATGCCAGATCTCGAGGATTATAAGTGGATTGTTCCTGACTTCATTTGGGAGCTTGATGAACTTGTTGACTTCGGTATCACAAAGCCATGATGTTACTCTGTCTAAGGACTGGCATGTGTAAAACTTAAACATAGGAGTATAGGTCCTCAGGGCCTCACTCCAGGAGAGGCTTTCAGATGTAATTTGAGTGGACTTTTATTTTTGGAGTTTGATTTGTGTTTCACCAAAGCATTTGTATCAGTGTGTTTGTAAGAAGAAATTAAGCTCTGTTTAGCATGGATATTCCCTAATGCATCCTTTCATTTGAGAATGTTCTTGGTCCTTTCATAAAGCCATATATTCCTGTTAGTGAGAGTTGCAGTGTGATCAAGGGGACTCACACAGGTTTTGATAGTATATGCAGAAAATGTTTACTTTCTATATGCATAACTTACAAATGAAGATATAAATAGATAGTAAAAAATATGTGTGAGTAAAAGACCAGTTGAAAGTGCAGAAGAGTGAACCTGCCTATCCACAAAATTATCTTGAAGATACAGAAGAAAAGAAAATGAACAATAGAGACTTGCTTTCCTGAGCCTTCAGGTTGCAGTAGAGACTTTTGTGTATTATTAGATAAAAAACAGAAATCTGAAAATCAAGCACTGACTTACATTTTTATATGCAGGGTAGAAATGTGGTGATCTTTTTAAAAAAAAATCATCTCTATGAAGATTTTACTGCATAGAATCGTAGAATGGTTTGGATTGGGAGGGACCTTATAGATATTTAGTTCCAACCTTGATGCCACATGTGAGAATTGCATAGATATATGCAGAGATTGAAAACTGATACAAGTTTTTCTTGTTCTTACTGCAAATGGACACTGCATTTTTATAGTACTTTAAAGCTAATGATTTTTACTTTTAAGGATCACAAAATTGGCTTGCTTATGAAATTGAAAACTAAGCTTTTCTTAAAAAGATTAAAGACATGAGCATAGTTGCAGTTTCATGTAATTTTAAAACATCCTCTACAAAGTATGTGAAAGAATAATTAATGAAATATGGTAAATGTAGCAATAAGTTTTTGGCAGTTATAAAGTACCTGAGGCAGCCAACATATCAGGAAGTTCAAAGTCTAAAAAAGCAAGTGGTTTTTCAGATCTGATAGTCTTTCCCAGCAGTAGTGGGGGGAGGTGCATGTGGAAAGAAACTTCTTCATACTTGTTTAAAAAAATTTTTTAAAGCCGTATCCTGAAACAGCTGCAAGGTTTTGTAGACTAAGCCTTTTTTTTCCCACAAAAATAATGGAAAAAAGCCCAACTCACTAACTGTTGTACTGTTTTCCTAGAAAAACTTCTCAAAGCCCTCCCTGATGCAGATGACCTCGCCAAACTTCTGCCTGACTTTGACAAGATTGGAGAGAGCCTCACTTCGCTGAAAGGATTTCTTTCTCCTGGTGAGAACAAATTTTCAGCTAAGTTTTAATTTCAAAAGCTGAACCTATTTGATGATGAGGGTGTAGGTATGTCCTTAGACGCTAAAACAAAGAAGATTCTGAAAGTGCTTGTGTTTGCATTGAATATCTCTTCTGAAAGAGTTGTGGACACAGGTACGTGTAATGTATTTTTAAAAGCAAGAATTTTAGTAGCAAGTGCAGAGAACTATAATGTGAAATTGAATAGAAAACTAGAATTCTTGTACAACTATAAACTAACAGCTTGAAAGCTCAACTCTTCAGTGAGTCAGAGAAGCTGGATGTGTCCAGCTAGAACCTGTTGAGAGTGTCACTGGACAATAGCAATATCTCAGCTGTTACAGGAGAAAAGAGTTGGATTATTAAGAGTGAAGGTTCTTAATATTGCAAGCATGTGAAATAGGGGATTTGTAACTAAGGTATTCTTCTGGGTTGAATGATGTTTTCCATCTGGTCATGCACCCAGGAAAATTTGCTTGGAGATTTAGGTTAGGTGGGGCAGTGTTTCAAAGGAGCAGGTGAGTTCTAAATCCTTCAGAAAAGACACGGGGATGGTTTGTCTATTCAGTATATCCAGGCAGAAGCAGGCTTAATGGTTTTCAGGTTTTAGCAGACTAAATGAGACATTTCTGTCATTGGGCTTTTTAAAACTGAGAACAATTAGATTTGATCATCATTTCTGACTTGTTAATGAACACAGCTCAAAACTTCATTCATTCTTGTAATAAACTGCAAGATTATTTGTATTATATACCTTAGTAATTGTCAAACCTCATAAATCTGTACTCATGAAAGAGTCTATCTGTGAGAGGTTAGATCATTGTTCTAAGTGTGTTTGAAAATATTTTCATATCAGTGTGCTTAAGTAGTGTGTTTTTGTTTCTTTGAAATACTGTCAGTGGCAGAACTAATTTATTAATCTTGCAAACACAGCAAGAATCTAAGTAGGGGCCAAATTCAGCAGAGTGGCAAGTAGATTACAATCTCCTGTGTATTTTGACTGTTTAAACCTTTAACAGTTTAAAATTGGTGTTGTTATTGACTGATAGTGAGATGTCACCTATTACTTGTTATCATACTCACACTGGCATAGTGGCCATTTATGATTGTGTGGTCCTTCAAATGAAAAAAAAAATCCCTCATCTTTATTTTGCATTTTGTTTTGTGTTTATAATTTTTATTTCCCCTCTTCTGCTGATTTTTCACAGGTTACAATTTGGTTAGTGAAGTCATAGGAGCTTCTGATCTACTTCTGTTGTTAGGTGTGTAAAAGCCCTTTTTCCTGCCCTTAACCTGCCTTTTTACAGCAAACTATATACTAAGAGGAGTGAATATCAACATAAATACAACTATTTACAGCATCTTAATATGAATTTATAAATACCTTCCAACTATTTTAAAAATACTTCATGGAATCACAGAATCACAGAATATGCTGAGTTGGAAGGGACCCATCAGGATCATTGAGTCAAACTTGTGGTCCTTTTGAAGGATATCCTAAAAATCCCATCATGTGCCTGAGAGAGATGTCCAAAAGCTAGTTGAGCTCTGCCAGGCTTGGTGCTGTGACCGCTTCCTTGGGGAGCCTGTTCTAGTGCCCAGCCACCCTCTGGGTGAAGAAGCTTTTCCTGACCTAGGTCCTCCCCTGTGAGAATGAATAGATGAATGGTTGATGTATCTCTGTCACAGTCCTTAGCAGATGTTTTTTATTTCAGGCTTGTTCCAGAAGCTTCTTTTGAAAACCTGTCATTACAATAGGAAAGATTTTTTTTTCTCATTATAGTAGCATCAGTGGATTTTGTATTATCCTTCTGTCTTTCTCAAAAACTAATTCTACAATATTTTGAGAACTTCTAATAGTCTAACTGAAGCTCCCTGCTTACTTGTGATATAATTAATATGAGTCATAAACTAGATATAAAATTTTCAGATAAGTTTTAAACTGATTTTCTTCTTCAATTTAAGATGATTTGTTTTTTTATAGGAACTTCAAAGATTATTGAATTACTAACGCATAGGGGTTGAAGCTTTAATTTTCTAGTAACTGTAGTTTGGGAATTTTTAAGTGCCTTGTGCATCTTATTAGTTTCTATAATTGTGTCCTAGGTTCTCCAGGAGAAACAGCATTCCGGGCTACTGACCAGGGATACGACAGTGACAAACAGTTCAAGAAGGTAATTACTCACTTGCAAACCTGAAAATGTCTCTATAAACAGGTATTTATTGTTTGGAAGTGCATCAGTAGCCCATTGCAGAAGTTCATTTGAAGCAGCTTGAAAAGAATTTATTGTTGAAAATTAGTTCAGTATGCATTAGTGCTTTTTGTATATAAAAGTGTTGCAGGGATAATAAACATTTTGGTGTAAGGATATACAAGGCAGACATGAAAATGTTAGTGATTGCATTATTAAAAAAATTGGTCCATAATGAGGATGTGATTTTAGGTATTGTATGTGCATTTGCAATTTTTCAGGGCATGGTCCCCATGGCACTTGAGTTTATAACTTGTTACTGAAGTTGGTTTAGGCGTTCATATTTATTTTGAAGCATTTCTACTTGCAACCTCATTTCTGTTGACATTTTCACAGTTATAATTCTTACTTAAGAATTTCTGCCTTAAAAAAATTCTGTTTCTTAAAGTAGTCTGTTTTTTACTTTCTTTATTTAAATAAAGCATGCATCATATTTTTGTTACTGTTTTCTGAAAAATAATATTACTGTATTTTGATAACTTAAAGTTTTAGCACTTTTTTCTTGAAGTCATGAAAGTGAAGTTTTTTTTTATGTTTTCATGAACATTTCTGTTAAATTCCTAAATTGTCATATTGCTCATTCTTTAAAGGCTTTTAATTTTTCTTGTGTCTGTTATTAAAAATTGTTTTACAAAAATGGAAGGAAAACAATATATATCTGGGAATTTGTAAATTATCATATAGTTATTTTTTGAACTGAAACTTTCTGAACTATAACTGGGGCTTTTCCATAAACAACTTTTCTGTATATGCAGGCATGTATACATTTATTCTATATTAATTCTGCATGGTAACATAGTGAAACGTGTACAAAGCTCAGATCTTAGTACCATTTTCCCCCCTGTAGAACAGTGATGGATTTTTACATGAGAATTAACCTAGCTTTTTATTTCCCCATTGTCTGTAATCTGTCTGTATTTTTCTCCAGAGTGATTGCTTAGCACAGGTTTCACTGTATAAAACATAAAGAACACCTTACTATTGATTTGTGAAAAAGTGGCCATCTTAGTTTATTGTCTCTGATGATTGAAATAACTGACACTTTTATTGAATACTAGTAATAGCATTAAAGCTTGTTATGATCATGTGGTTGTTTCAGATGCAGTGATATCTGCATTTTAACTTTGACTGTGGTGTGGAAAATATCACTTAATATGATTAAGAAAATTTTGCCTGGTCTAATAATTTTATCTGATAAGAAACTGTTAATTTGTTAATTAATATGATCAGTTTGGACAGCATATTTCAAACTAGGCACATATGAATACCTAACAGAGCATAATCACCAAGTTTGTTGGCAGGCAAAATTATTACTTTCAAGACAATGGATAAGATGGCCTTTTTGCATTCAATGCTTACCACTGCCAACCAATGCTAGTTTAAGAACTGTGATTGTATGGGTTCCTAAAGTGATTGTATGGGTGCTATATGATATTAAATGTGCCTCATGAGCTGGTTTTCTTTGTTTCATTGTGAAGAGATTAGTAACTGATAAATCTAGAAATTATCTGTTTGGAGGAATTTTCTGAAGAATTGTTATAGGATGTTGTCCTCAGACAGGTCTCTAAAAGCTTCCAGCAGAATGAGTGAGAAACCAGTTGTGTATTGTTCTGTGCTACTTAAGGTTCTTAATTTTTCATATTAATTTATTTTTTCATCTAAAGCAGTAAATTAAGAACTAAAATATAAAGGAAATAATAATGCAGTTATTGATTGATAGATACAAAGAAAATGTTACAGAGAAGTGTTTTAAATGGCATCATTTTTTAATTTGAATATTTTATTAAATGGCGTGACTGTAGTTGAAAATTATTCTTGTCATACTTTATTGTGGAATAGGAGTCATATGTACTAGATGTCTTTGAAAGGAATTGCTAATTAAATAATTAGATTTGGTGACTTCACACTTCTGTTACGTTTCCTGTTTAAACACTGAAAGGCCTTCATGGCAGATTTTGTTCAGTGTTTTTTCTTGTATTTTTGGACCTATAGCATAGTGTTTAGAGGGAATGTGTTGGGTCATACCGGCAGTTTCCTTGTCTGCAATGTATTATTATTGTTCTAATACTAAATGTAGCCATGGGGCTTCCTCTCCTTGCTGCTGTGTGGGAATGAAATCTTTTGCCTGAGTTCCTGGCTCAGTTTTAGTGCATTTGCTAGTCTGGCATTACAGGCATTTATTAAATCTGAAAGTGGTTCAGTAAAATGCAAAAATATTTTTCTATGGTTCAAATTATGCAAATCACTGTTTAACAAATGTTTATATTTGGTAATTTGATTGTGTCTCTCCATTTATCCATTCTCTTGTGTTGTTTGTCCTTATGTGTACATGCCTGTGTGTGTATTTCATGCAACAAATGTATACCTTGATGATGGATGTCTTGAATTCTTACACCAAAGTTCTGTTTCAGAGCTTGTTTTGATTCCTGAAGTTCATTTTTGAAACATTTCATTTCACTGAATGTTTTATTAGAAGATGTAATATTTTTTGAAGAGCTTGATTTAAATAGTTCATTAATATTCTTCTCTGCATTCTCTGAAATAAACAGTTCATATGCTTCCAGTAGAGGCTGGCAGAGTATTTCTCAACCAGTTTTGAAAGACGGCTCACCATTAGAGGATTGTTTGGTGTGGAGGGAGAAGAGAAGAAAACCAAGCTTTGTGGAGATGCTGAATGAGTAAAAGAATAAGCATCAAGTTTTAGGGATTTTTGCAATGATCAGGAAGGGTTATGAAATCATGAATTTAAATTGCAGTGTGTTGCAGAAGGGGAGAGGGAGCTTTTTCTTTTTTTCATTTTCACTTCTGCTAGTTTGAGGAAGTTAAGTAGCAGGCAAAAATCATCTTTTTATGTATGCTGCTAGGAATAAAAACAAAGCAAAAAAACTCTAAAGAGCTTTTACTGACAAAGCTGATCTAAACAGTTTGATAATATTTTAAAGCTGGGATAGTTATAGGTGGAATTTTTAAAATATTTAGATGCTTAGTTAAATTTGACTATAACTGTAAAATATAGTTAAATGTTGGTTGCTTTGTTCTACCTGGATTTGCAAAATGCAGATTTTGCTGGCTTTGTCCACTCCAGCTAGCAAGAGATCTTGCTAATGAAATTTCACTTGCATTTGAACTGACCCGTTCATACCTGTTTTTCATCTGTCATTGTCATGCCTTTTGGTTTAACTTTGTTCTCCTTACACCCCAAATTTTTCCTCTCCTTTTTATTACAAACTCACGGCAGGGCCTGCTTGGGGAGCTCATTCTGTTACAACAGCAAATCCAGCAGCACGAAGAGGAAGCACGCAGAGCCGCTGGCTTCTCTTCCCAGCAGAAGCGAAAGGTGATGCCTTAAGGGACGATATGTTCTGCATTCACTCTAATCCAATACTTCAGCTCTCTGCATTTGAGCTAGACAAATCTAACTAATTAAATCGTGGACGCAAGTAATTGGCCAACTTCACTACAGATGTGTAGTCCTGTTTCAGTTTGACCAAATTGCATTTAAAGCATGATGTTAAAAGCAAAACAGGTACTTTGTGTCACTTTGAAATTGTATTATCTCTGCCTTTATAAAAACTGTTATTTAAAGTTCGTACATTAAAAATGCATTTAAGGAAAGTACATGAATTAATGTCAAATCTGTTTACTGTTGCTTGTTTCTGGTAGCTCTGTCTTGTAAGAGTGTAGCTATTTACAGGGAATATATCTCTGGGAGCTTTTCTCCCCTGCTTTATACTGTTGCCAATCTGAAAATGACAGCAGCTCCTTAGTAATAATTTTGCGCAGACAATTGAATACTGCTGATAATAACAGTATCTACTGTGTATTCATCAGTGGTAGTCCCTTGTCTGTTTTCCATCTTAAAGCAGAATTTTTACTGAACTGTTGCGCTTGTTGAACATCTGTACTTCTCTTTACTTAATTAATTTAAGCTCTGATCATTTTGTTAATTAGTATATGTCTGATTGGAAATCGCTCTTAAATTGGGATATTTTAGTTGTCTAATCTGTTGCAATCTGTAATTCTTGACCACATTGCTTTGTTGGCTGCTTTTGTACCTCCTTAAAAGCTTTCTGATTAGTCATACTTTTCAGCAGCTTTGGAATTGAGCACTGAATACAGAACTTGATCTTCTGTACATCTGAAGATAAATCCCACTGAAAGAGGAATGCACTAAATATGAATTAAACTTTTAGACATACTTGCATAGCTGTAATTGTCATGCTTTTTAGTCCATCAACAGAGGAAAATCAGTGTACTCTGAAAGTATAGTAGTACTTCAGTGTTTATTTTCTTGCCATATTATTTTATATGGTTTAGAGTTACAGGTGCCTTTGTCAGATTGTATACAGTTTATTGAGAGAGCTGGAGTATGGAGTAATAGATTGAAGTAATAATAAAATGTATGAACTTGTAAAAATTGCTGGAAAAACAACATAATATTTGATATATAAAAATTTATCAGCCTAATAAACACATTCAGGAAGAAAAATGAGATTGATACAACATTTGTTTATGATTGAGATTCTACTTTTTTAGTACTTTGTTGCAACTAATTCCACAATTCCCAAGCTGTGAGGAAACTGCAAGGGCTGTCTTTGTAAATGTTACCCTGTCCTCCATGGCGGGTACTGTGTCTTCAGAGGATTGAAGGTCTACCTTCCTTTGCATGTAGAAAGTTTTCACTTAGCATTCAATGTGCTGTTTGGCATACATGCCTTGAGAGAAAGAATGAGTCTTGTTTGTCACACTTTTATATTTGAATCAATTTGAAAGAGATGGTAAACTATTTTCTCTAATACCTTGATATGAAGATACGGGTCAAAGAAGCCAATTATTGATCCACATTCTCTTTTGGAAGAACAAATTCTGACTGTCTCTGAAATAAGTCATTGCAGGCCCTTCTGACATGGGATAAACTAAACCTTTTTATTTTTTAACTGAGTTGGATTGCTTGCATGTCTATAAGAAAACATGATATTTTTATTTCTGTTCTTGAAAGTTTTGTTGCCCAATTTGCTTGCTTATTTTTCCATTTTAATTTATTTACTCAGTATTAAATCTACTGCAGTTGTAAATTGAGTAACAGTACAAACCATCTCACAATTAGAAGAAGATACTAAAAACAAAAATTTAATTCTCTCTTGTTAATTCTTTTTTTTGGGCAGCCTGTTAAATATTTAGCAGTAAAATTGTTTACAGCTGCACTGTGCATGGCTGCTTGAATGCATTTTTGTCTGGGCCTTAATATTTTTGTTTAAATTATTGGAAATCGTTGTAGTTCTACACATAATCAGTTTAAAATTATTTGCAGTGAACAGATATCTGTGTGCAAGGGCCCTTGATTAAAAATAAGTCTCCAGTATTCTTTTCTCATAATTCTTTATGGTGGCAGTGGAGAAAGAGGGAGTAATCTGGAGTTACAAACCATATTTAATTGAATTAAATAAATACTCATGTGCCTGTATAAACATACTTTAATAGTTGATTTTTTTTGTGGGGGGGTAGAAATCAGGAATCAGTCTTCTGTGACTGTTAGTCCTTCAAACTGATATATTAGCTTTAGCTTTTATTGGCAACTTAAAAATTTCTAGGAATATTATGGACCACATATTCAAAATACTGTATGTACTAACATTGAAATCACACCTGCACCAAGCACTGAGGCAAAGACATCATTCAAGAGCTGTTTGTTGGTTTTAACATAACTTACCTAAAGTCCTTGTTGGAATTAATCATCTAGTGCTAGATAACTCTTTGCTTCAGATCTCGCAATGCGCGGCTGTGCAATATTTTGGCTTTCTGTGTTGAACAGAAGCATCAGCCCACACAGACATTGCCCGTGGTTGCAGGTGTCTGTAGGGAAGCACTTCAGAGGTGCATCGTGGCCCCACAAGTCCTTTGAGAGCAGCAGAGAGCAGGAAAATGTTACCTCATTTGAAAGTCTGCAGCACATGGAAACACTTTGTTTTCCTTTTCTTTCCTAAATTTTCTTGCTTCTATTGGCTCTGCAGATCATTCTCTTTGCCTCCTCTTTTTATTTTCCCCTTATATCTCTGAGGTGTTGGAGGTGTGTGTATATGTAAATGTTTATTTACATATAGTAGCTTGTGGCTGCATGCATCAAGTCCTTTGTTCAACTAATCCTGTTTCTGATGTACTTTTGCTACCACTGAACTAACAGCAATGAAAAGTTAATTTACAGCATTTTGTCTTTTCTCTTTACAAAAGAAAATAATGGCAATAAGATGGAAGTGTCAGATTGGATTTCTTTCTGTAAAGTCTAGACATAATTCTTCAGGCTTAACAGCTAAATGATATTGACCACTGTGAATAATTGTGGATTATATTCTTGTAGTCTGTAACAACTGTTGTAAAGTTTTAGTAATGGAATTAATTTATGTCTAAATAACAGCTGTCCTCTGCATATTAGATAAAGTCTCTTTCTCATTTGAAGCCAACTTGAGTTGTAAATGTCACATGGGCTTTATCACACAAACTTCATTTAAATATTGACACACTCAGTAATTGTTTAAGTTATCATTTTTTCTAAATTGGATATTTCATCAGTCAACCACCAGATTTTGTTTGTAAATATTTACATCATAAGAATTTGTATTCAATCATTAATGCTTTTTTGTCTTTGTGTTATTAAAAGGGGATTGTTTAAAACATCTGTTTACTGCATCTTGATGAACACATTTTAGGAACATTTGGCTTAGAATGTTTGTTAGTGCTTGATCTTATTACATTAATTCCTTGAATCTCAAAATTTCTTGTACTATAATATCCTAATTCTTCCAGTTTTAATGTAATTTAAATAATTTTGAAATAACCCTTCAAGACTGTCCTGCCTATCTAAAATGTATGATGTTGTGTAGCACATTCAGAATTCTGACAAACATTAAATAAGAATGCTTATGAATATTCATAAATAGTGACTACTCACCTGAAAGTATTTTCTGTAGCAAGCAGGTGTTCAGTGATTTTATCACTTTAAGATGGTGCTAATTCATAAAGTGGATATATAAGGTCCTTAGAGTTTGGCCACTAAAACTACATTTAGTTCAGTGGCCAGAAATCTCAGCACCAAATGAAGCTGCTTTTCCTTTAGCCCACTTTCCCAGTGTTAAGTCTTCAAGGGTTAATTTTTACATTTGCATGTGCTGAAAATCAGACAATTCTTTGATGTAAAGCTCCTGTTGCAGATGGGGTTTTCCACCAGCTTTAAATTTCAAATGCTAATTGAAGAATTTTACTGGCTGTAAAGCGCATGTCTAGTCACTTTTCTTACGTGGAATGAACCTTGCAGTTCGTAATTTAGTTACTTACAGTGCTTAAACTAAATAAGTGATGGTAGCCATGATTATTTTTCTTTGTAGGTTTCTGACAAAGAGAAGATTGATCAACTTCAAGAAGAACTACTACGCACTCAGGTGACTTTTCTGAGTTATTGATGCCTTAAGTAGCGATTTATGTGCAGCAGACTCAGATTTACTAGACAAAAGCACACCTGAAGTATATTCCGTAAACATGCAGTGCTTTTTTCAGTCTCTGAATGTATCAATGCAGAGTCCCCTCTGTTGTCACAGAACAAAGGTCAGTCTAGTCTGTTCTTCTCTGACAATGACTTACAGAATGCAAGACCTCATTCCAACCAAGTTTTAATCTCACCTTGATTAGCAAGATAGAACTAGTTATTTGTAAGCTAGATTTTTTTCAGGGATGATGCACATTAGTCATATTTGTCAATGTTTTTGTTTTCTCACTCACATTAATGTACAATTAATCTTTTATCTGCAGTCTTCTAAACTGATTGGCTCTTTGGCTCAGCTACATTGTTTTATAAGGGCTTTCCTAAACTCATGATATATTTGCTAGTTTTGAGTGTGTTTATTTTATATACAATATACTCACCTTTTTAAATAACATATTGAAATTAGTTTTTTTTTTAAAGTACACTCAGGCCAAATACATTTCCACATTGTAGAAAAACATTTTCAGAGTAGATATCAAAACTATACACATCTCTCATCTTCAGAGTACTTCTGCAATCTCCTAAACAGGGCTAAGCTGGTAACAGTTGTCTCGATCTGAGGTTTTATGCTGAAG
Organism: Anomalospiza imberbis; assembly: GCF_031753505.1. Taxonomy (NCBI): domain Eukaryota; kingdom Metazoa; phylum Chordata; class Aves; order Passeriformes; family Viduidae; genus Anomalospiza; species Anomalospiza imberbis. Next base: position 12,140,854 of record NC_089690.1, read on the forward strand.
GGTCTAAATGGGGCTTGCACATTTACATTCAAGCTCCATTTTGATTGACTGGCCACTTCCCACTGGCACTAATTTCTGTCTGGTTCCATGTGTGTATCTTCTTTGAAAATGATGCTTAAGATGTTTTAATATTGATCTTTGTGTCCTGAGGTTTGAACAGTGTGGTCTTCTAAAAACTTTTGAAGCAGAAGGGTTGAATTGCAAAAAAAAAAAGTAATTCTAACACTTTTCTCTTGGTGACCTTGATTTCTTAATAACTAGTGATCACGAAGGTTTCTATATTTTTGAAAGACCTGCCTGGAGGATTATAAGTTTTTCATAGGTAAAACTTTGCTCATGTGAATCTACTATGTCCATAATTGCACAAATATGTTTGTACTACTTTTTATAGCTCAAATACCAAAGAATGCTTGAGCGATTAGAGAAGGAGAACAAAGAATTGAGAAAATTGGTACTGCAAAGAGATGACAAGGGAATTCATCAGAGGAAGTTAAAGGTATGTGTTACAAAACCACATTGAAATATAATTATACCATATTTTTCATTATGCTATTCTAAATTGCGTTTGTTAATTCATATATAAACTTCTAACATTTGTTTTAAGATACCTCTGTTAATTTTTTGAGTCATTGGGACTTTTATACATCCTTTATTTTTTAACTGTATTACTTTTGGAAGTGGCTTCAATTGGAAATCACAAAGGAGTTACCATGTCTAACTAAATAACTTACCTAAGTGATTGGGAAATGTGGCTTGGTTTTCTCATGTAGCTTCACTGTATTTTCAGATAATCTTGCTTCCAACTTTTCTTGCACACACAGTCTGATGCCTTTGTGCTTTGTAATGGGTCTCATTGAGTTTGGTAGGAGTAAGTTATGGGGTCAGGGAACATAATTTAATGACTGTATAAACCCAGTGAGACTAGCTTTTGTTTTTGTCTGCCAACATCCTGAGCATTTTTAAAATAGATGTGTTCTGCTTCTCTGCATTGGTTAACAAATATGGATCTTACTCTTTCCTCTGGGATCTGAAAGATGAATCTTACTTTTGCATAATAAGTTTGATAACTCTGTATCCTTGTTAATGTTTATTATTCATCAAACTAAAGAAGTCTAGATTTTTAATGGAAGAAACTCAATTTAGCTTTACTTGAAAGCTGCAAAGTTTGCACTCAGTTGTTCTCTTATGTACATAGGAGCTCTCAATTTCCTCCTTCATCCACAGGAGTCAAGGAGTGACTTTACTTTGTATTGTATTTCATAGAACAAAGATCTGTGCTGCAGTATAGATAGCTGTGGTTTCAAACCATCAGGAGAAAGTAAAAGCATTTTTACACCAATTTACAGAAGAAGTAGTCTGAAACCTTTGTTCTCTTATTTGGCTGTTTTCTCTGTACTTCTTTTTGTAGAAGTCATTGATTGATATGTATTCTGAAGTACTTGACATCCTGTCTGATTATGATGCCAGTTATAACACTCAAGATCACCTACCTCGAGTAAGTAGATAACAAGTTCAATGATTTTTACTGAAACACCAGTTTTACAATTAAATAGAGCATTTAATTATATTCCAGAATAATCCAGAGTTAATGCTAGGCTATTTTCTTGTAGCTCCACCTTTTAGCTTAAGACATGTCTATCATTTTAAAAGCAGTAAGATAATTTTGAAAATAACCAATTTAACCAGCCTAAGCCTGTTTTGCCTCTTAGATAAACCCTGTCTAGATTCAGTTACTGCTGCTGTGCTCATCTTTTTATTTTAAATGGTTTGAGTCTGTGCATCCCATCCTCCTCCACTTTGCAAAATGGTTGTTGTTTCCCTCTGTGTGTGAGTGGAGCTGAGCAAGTAAGGTGCCCTGTCCATCTCCCCACAGCATGCTGCTGTTGGGGGGAATTTGGGAAGGAGTTAGCCTGACTGCTCATGTAGGAGAGAGCCAGGAATGCTTCCTGCTTTCACAACCACCTGTAGCATTGATAGGTTCCACAGGAAGCCACTAAGATGGAGAAACTCAGGATTCAGCTATTTCCAGGCAGAAGCTGCATCTACCAGATGAGTAATGTTTTGCCTGCTGAAAGGATTTTGTACAAGAAGAGAAGAGCTACCTGCCATGAGAGCAATGAGCCCTCCCTTTCTTTCTTCATTGGATGCCCTGGCAGAGTGCTTTGTGGGCTGTGCTGTCTTAAGCACAAGTCAGTTCTTTTTGCTTGACTACAAGTTAGTACTTCTTCAAAGATTCCATCTTTAAACCAGTGCATTTATTATTAAGCAGAATACAGCTGGTGTTGTTACAGATGTATGTCTTTCTAGTCAGCTTTTGTCTAAACTTCCAAAATATCCTTCCAAAAGCCAATGGCTGTTTATACTTTCACTTAAGGTGGTGGTGGTTGGAGACCAAAGTGCAGGAAAAACCAGCGTGTTAGAAATGATCGCCCAGGCCCGCATATTCCCTCGAGGGTCTGGGGAGATGATGACACGTTCCCCTGTCAAGGTAAGAAACATCCTCATCTCTGAATCAGCATTTGCTGTATTGTTCTCTCTCTGATTATGACATTGGTTGAAGCATACATGTACACAGGTTTATAAAATGGCCGGTAAGCAAGGCAGTTGTTTTGGCCAATGGCAGAAGCTCTGCAGGTCTGTATATGATCCATGTGTACTGAGTAGTAGCAGTACCATGTAGTAATTTTGTGCTAAATAAGCATTACATATAATTGTGTTTCTACAGGGAGAGTGTACATATGCCATGTACTTCTCATGTTTCTCTGTGTTAGATTTGCTATGCTTTCTCATTAAAGCTTTTAACATTTAGGTGACCCTTAGTGAAGGTCCCCACCATGTGGCTTTATTCAAAGACAGCTCTCGGGAGTTTGATCTGACCAAAGAGGAGGATGTAAGTATAATAAAGTGACTGGAAGTTAATGAGACTTCTAGTGATTCTCTGAATAATTTTGTGTCTCTCTGATCTCTAAGCCCCTGTTTAATTAGTCTCCCACAGCATACTCCTAGATAAGCTGGCAGCCCATGGCTTGGACAGGAGCATTCTGTGCTGGGTTAGGAACTGGCTGCATGACCGGGCCCAGAGTGTGGTTGTGAATGGTGCTGCATCCAGCTGGCGGCCAGTCACCAGTGGTGTCCCTCAGGGGTCTGTGCTAGGGCCAGTTCTGTTTAATGTTTTTATTGATGATATGGATGAGGGTTTAGAGTCTTTCATTAGCAAATTTGCAGATGACACTAAGCTGGGAGCGTGTGTCGATCTGTTACAGGGACGGAGGGCTTTGCAGAGGGACTTGGAACAGTTGGATGGATGGGCAGAGTCCAATGGGATGAAGTTCAATAAGTCCAAGTGCCGAGTCCTGCACTTTGGCCACAGTAACCCCCTGCAACGTTATAGGCTGGGGACGGTGTGGCTGGACAGTGCTCAGGTGGAAAGGGACCTGGGGGTACTGGTAGATAGTCGGCTGAATATGAGCCAGCAGTGTGCCCAGGTGGCCAAGAATGCTAATGGCATCCTGGCCAGTATCAGGAATAGTGTGGTCAGCAGGAGCAGGGAGGTCATTCTTCCGCTGTACTCTGCGCTGGTGAGGCCACACCTTGAGTACTGTGTCCATTTCTGGGCCCCTCAGTTTAAGAAGGACGTTGAGATGCTTGAGCGTGTCCAAAGGAGAGCAACGAGGCTGGTGAGGGGCTTGGAACACAAGCCATATGAGGAACAACTGAGGGAGCTGGGATTGTTTAGCCTGGAGAAAAGGAGACTCAGAGGTGATCTTACTGCTCTCTTCAGCTTCCTGAAGGGTGGCTGTGGTGAGCTGGGGGTCGGTCTCTTTCTCCGGGCAACAACAGATAGAACAAGAGGACACAGTCTCAAGCTGCGCCAAGGGAGATACAGGCTAGACTTAAGGAAGAAGTTTTTCACAGAAAGAGTGGTCAAATACTGGAATCATCTGCCCAGGGAGGTGGTGAAGTCACCATCCCTGGATGTGTTTAAAAAAAGACTGGATGTGGCACTTGGTGCCATGATCTAGTTGAGGTGTTAGAACATGGGTTGGACTCGATGATCTTAAAGGTCTCTTCCAACCTAGAAAAATTCTGTGAATTCTGTGAATTAGAGTGAAGGATGTTTATTGGGCAAGGCATTGTATTAGTTATTAAATTATGTCTTTGGCTGGCACTGAAGTGGATAAAATGTTGAGTGCTCCTTTTGCCAAGACACTTTTTAAAGCATGAAGGGATCTGCAGGTAATCTGTCATTTAGTGCCCTCCCCATTTACCAGACTTATTAAACATGCATTTGAAATAATAGTTATAAACTGAGATCTTCATTCCTAATTAAAAGTGTTTTTCTGTGTAGGTAGTTTTTCTTCCATCATAGTTATAAAGAGTTTTGTGTTTGATATTTTACTTTTCTTGTTACAGCTTGCAGCTTTGAGAAATGAAATAGAAATCAGAATGAGAAATAGTGTGAAAGAAGGGTGCACTGTTAGCACTGAGGTAAGACTTTTCAAATAGTTCATGGTAAATATCTGTATGTGTATATGTTTTGGAAGTATTCTTCAAATGGGGGACTGTGATGAATACAGTCTGCATATACTTCATATTTTGCAGTATACAAAGTGTATTTGGACTGTTAAAATCAGTTTTATACAACAATACTGCATTTATACTTGCATGAAAAGTTGTACTTCCTATTTAAAATGTCAGGTTGTTGCTGAACAAAACGTGCGTAAATATGTGTTCATATAGTTTCACATATTCTGTTTGTGTATGTAACTATATTCAAAGTAGATAGTTTATAAACATCTAATTTCAACTTCATTTCACAGACCATCTCATTAAGTGTGAAAGGTCCTGGTTTGCAGAGAATGGTATTGGTTGATTTACCTGGAGTCATTAGTGTGAGTATGCAATAATTTAAAAAATGAAGACATGTAAATGAGGTAGTGTTATTGATGAGAACATTAGCTGCTGGGTTTTTTTAACATGTTTTTTTTTCTTTTAATATTTATCTCCATATGCATATTAAAGACTGTGACGTCAGGTATGGCTCCTGATACAAAGGAAACTATCTTTAGCATCAGCAAAGCCTACATGCAGAATCCTAATGCCATCATCCTCTGTATTCAAGGTACTAAGAATCTAAACAATTATCCATTTGTATTTTTAATCATGGTTCTTATGTTAGTCTGGAGTCTGCTCTTGTTGCAGCGTGGCAGGGTGGTAGAAATATTCCACATGTTCTGATGGTATTTTTTCTTTTGTGATAATTTGTGTAGTGTACAAAACAGCATGATGTGGAATGTCTGTTTATAAATTAAGGCAATCTGTGGCAAAAAGCAACTTTTTGCTAAGAGTTTATTTAGCATTAAAGAAAAATGTTGATGATAATAAAATTCAAGTTTTCCACAGAAGTGTTTTTGGAGGTAGCATGCAATAATAGTGAATATAATATAATGTTCATTATCTTGAGTAAGCTGGTACTTGTTGAAAACTTACAGAACTACAAAAAACTGCTTTGTTTTGATTCTGGGAACAAAGCAGTTTTTCCACCATGTGTATCCAAAAATGGAACATAAGTCTACTTTTACTGTGTTAAATTCGTAACATGAAACTTACTTGATGATGGCTACTGTGTTTTCAGTACTGTTAAATTACATAGTCCCTAAATAATCTTTGTATTTATTTTAGATGGGTCAGTGGATGCAGAACGCAGTATTGTCACAGACTTAGTCAGCCAAATGGATCCCCAAGGAAAAAGGACAATATTTGTATTGACTAAGGTTGATCTTGCAGAGAAGAATGTGGCTAGTCCAAATAGGGTGAGTTGAAACTCTTTTTCTCGCATTATGCTGACTGAAATCACACATGGTAAAATACTTGAGATGCTGGCAAAGATATTGGACCTCACCTGTGTGTTGTAGATGGTTTTGAGTACTTATTTCTGTATTCAGTATGATGATTTTTTTTGGTGGTTGTTGTTTTAATCTCTCTCAGGCCTTGCTTTTAGTGATCAGCTGTGGGACTTCAGTCTTGCTTGCTATAATACTGATTCCTTTCATGAAGGTGACCTGAGCAAGTTCCATTTCCCAAAAAGGCTAAGGATATTCCGATATAGGCATTTTTGTTGTGTTTTGTGTTCTGCTGTGTTATGCCTTATTAGATTCATGCCTTTATTTTTTTCATTTGTTTTCTTTTCAATCTCAGTAGAACTCATAGTCCCACGACAACCTGCTTCCTGCTGTAGTCTGTGCGTAGCTATGACTAGATCTGGCCTTAAAACTGTGCTGAAGGAAAGAATGTCTCTGTGCAAAGTTAATGTTTTGGTTTTTTTAATCCTTTATTTTCATAGATCCAGCAAATCATTGAAGGCAAACTCTTCCCAATGAAAGCTTTGGGTTATTTTGCAGTTGTTACTGGAAAAGGTAAAAAGAGCTCTAGCTCTGCTTGTTTTGTCCTTGGTAGCCCAGAAAGCTGTCTAAATGGAACTGTTGCAGCACTCTTTTCTTTCTGCAGGAAACAGCAGTGAAAGCATTGAATCTATTAAAGAATATGAAGAGGAATTTTTTCAAAATTCAAAGCTTTTAAAGTACGTTGCTATTTTATTATTTCTATTAAAATGAGCCTGTGTTGGTAAATGCTAGCATCAGTTTTTCTTGTGGAATTTAAAAGGATTGCAATGTGGAAGCACTAATTGAGATTTAATATGCTTAAATTAAGTATCATGTTGAGGTGACCAATTTATCCTAGTTTCCTAATGCTTGCTGTAAGTCAGTGGAGACAGATAGGCATCTTCAGGCAGCAGCTGATTCCACTGCAGTTCTGGGCCACTCTTCCAAGGTTTGTGTTTCTCCATCAGCTCTACAAGAACTAAGTTTCAGCCTGTCTAAGCACTTGGAGCTGAGGGGAGTGAATCCAGCCCAAAAGTGAGTGTTAGTGCCTCTAAACGTCAGTTGTCTTGGTGTGACCATATTGTATTCAAAGGGTTAGTTTGTATTCTGAGGGAAGCTCACTGAGTGGAGTTTTGATTACACAGGCTGGTATTCCTCAGGAAAGTGCAGTACATGATCTTTGGGACTGTAGTACCTCCACTGCAACCTCTAGAATAAAAACTTACTTAGGGTGGGGTTTTTTGTTCCTGTGTTTTGTTTTGGGGCTTTTTCCCCTTGCTTTGGTGGTGATCTCCATGGAATATTTTGGAGGAAGAGACTGGAATTTGGGTTAGGTGCACAGTTACATGTTATTTTCTGCTCTGAGAAGCAAAGCTTTATTCTAGAGATGAGAAAATTGGGGCCTGAAAGCATAGGTATGCAGAGAACTTCCTCTGGCTGTCTTACTTTACAGGACAAGTATGCTGAAAGCACATCAGGTAACAACCAAGAACTTAAGTCTTGCTGTCTCAGACTGCTTTTGGAAAATGGTGAGAGAGTCTGTGGAGCAGCAAGCAGATGCTTTTAAAGGTAAAAATGTTTGGGGAAAAAAAGGGAAATAGCAACTTGCTATTAAACAATTATTTCTTCCATATGCATATAATGTTTTGCCAGCATGCTTGGGCAATTGTTTCATATGTTTTAGATGATCAACATTTCCCATTAATTGATAATTGCCCAAGGTAATTTCTAGAAAAAAAAACAAAAAAAGTAATTTATGTTGCAAAGTACTACTTGCTCTAAAAACCAAAGGAGTAAAAAAGTATGAAGAATAAAAATCAAGTTGTTTTTTTTTTTATGGGCAAAACACAGGTCTTCCACTGGATTAAGATGTTTAAAATGGCTTCCTATATGGGCAGAGCTGGAAGTTGAATGACTGCACTGTGCTTTTTTAATGCATGAAATCTGCAATTTCTAGACAGAGTATCTTGGCATAGACAGAAAAAAAATCTGATCATTTGCAGACACACTTAAAGTTCTTGGAGGGTTTTTCATTAGCAACATTTGTGGCATGTTTAAGACTGCTGAACTTCTAAGGTAGCCATGAAGTGCTTATGGACAACTAAAAAACAAGGCCCTGTTTCTGATTTTTGCAGCCACACGTTTCAATCTTGAGACAGAATGGAAGAACAATTACCCGCGGTTGCGAGAGCTTGACAGGGTAAATTACACTACTGCTATTACTGTGTGCTACAAAGGGTTGGAGACTATGAATTAAAATTTATGCCTTTTAATTTCATTTATAAAGATTTCTTAAAGTTAACATAAAGTACTGACATTTCAAAATGTTAGGACAGTGTAAATTATTATAGGGGAAGGAAATACTGTTCTTCAAAATTGTGATGCTTCAGCTCTTAAGTCTTTTGCTCTTCTAGTATACAGTGACCTGACCTAGCTTGCCTCCAGGGACAGGTCAGTGTTTCTTTGTGATCATGACAGAACTGGCAAAGAGAAGTTACATTCCCTGGTCTACCAGACAGAGTAACAAAACAATTGGGATCTCATTTTGTAATTGTTTTATAGAGATCCTGAATATTTAAATGCCATGCCTGGACAAAGGCATGCAAGAGATGGAGGGGAAGATGTATGGTAAACCAGGGTAGCTGATGATTTGCACACACATTGTTCAGAACATGACCAGGAGATATCATTTGATGCTTAAAGGCCTTGAAAAGGTTTTGGATTTTTTTACCTTTTGAAAGGAGACATGATCAAACTACACTTAATCTTATTATTTCCTTTGCACAGAATGAACTGTTTGAGAAAGCAAAGAATGAGATTCTTGATGAAGTCATAAGTTTGACTCAGGTCACACCAAAGCACTGGTACAGTAATTTTTTCTATATTTTTGTCATAATTTACTAGGAGAAGCTTGCCTTTAAAATGGACTTCTAGTAAACAACATTCTCAATTATAAGTAAGAAACTGTTTTTCTTGGACCATGTATTGTGTTCCTGTGATCTGTAGTCTTGTTTCCTGTGTTCCTAACAAATTGAATGCACACCTATTAGTCACTTGTGTACTGGAAACCATCACATGTGTTATAATTCTCATTTTAGGGAGGAGATGCTTGAGAAAACTTTATGGGAAAGGGTATCTACTCATGTGATTGAGAACATATACCTGCCAGCAGCACAGACTGCAAACTCAGGGACGTTTAACACCACTGTGGACATCAAACTGAAGCAGTGGACTGACAAGCAACTGCCTAATAAAGCAGTAGAGGTAAGAATTCAGTTATTTAAATTTAAAAAATCAAATTAAAACTTAATTAAAATATGAAATGAAAGTATAATTCCAGAGAAATAAGGTGGTGTTTGAATGGCTGACTGCTGTTCTTTTAACTAGCTTACATGTCAGAAAAGGCTGGCAAGATCTTGATGTCCCAGAACCATTCAGAGCAAAAACATTGTATTTTGCTCTTCTGGTGAATTTTCCTATTAAAGAAAAGAACCTGAACCTATTTTTACAAGGTTAACAAAATTCTCAAGTATGTATATTCACATTTAATAGATTTATCCAAGTTTAACAGAATTCTGCTTGATAGAATACAGTGAAGCAAAGTTTAGTGTTGCTTTTATTAGTAGTGGATAAAGCAGCAAAGGAAAATTCAGTGATTTATGCTTGCATGTTTTTTTTTGGAAAATCTCCAGATTTTCATACTTGGAAGAACTGTAATAAATGTGCCTTTATCAGCTGGTGCATTGTATAATGGTCCATTTCAGGAGAAATTGTTTGCTAACTTTCCAGGTGGCTTGGGAGACTTTGCAAGAAGAATTTTCCCGTTTCATGACAGAAAAAAAAGGAAAAGAGCATGATGATATCTTTGATAAACTGAAGCAAGCTGTCAAAGAAGAAACTATTAAACGACATAAATGGAATGAGAGAGCAGAAGATAGCCTGGTATAATGTAGTGGGGTTTTTTGCCTTGAAATATTTTTATTAGAGTTGAATAATCAGTATTTTTGCATTCTTCCACTGTAATCATAAAATGATTGTTGTTGTGTCCATCTCACATTTTCTCTATTATGTTTTTATTCAGTGTTTCTCGTTTCATTATTATCTTTTATTAGTTATTGCCCTAAATAGTATCTAATAAAACTGTTTTAGTTGGTTCTTGAATGTCCTCCATAACCCACTGGCTGCATAAGGGCAGCCTGGTGAGAGTTGCTTGGCATCAGCTTATTTGTTCTGTTCAGTGTAGCCTATAAAATAAAATCATTCCATTTCCATCTTTATAGATTCTGTAATCCAGAGAGATTTCATATCTTTTGCTTTATTTGTTCCATTATTTATGCAGGCTGTAGAAAAAAGTCAGAGGCACACAAAAATAATTTTGGCAGTGCTTTGAAAGATACCTCTTAAATATCTTGTGTGTGCCCAATATAATCTGTTTTAGCAGACATGAAAAAATGAAAAGAATACTAGAAATGGGTGATTAACTGAATCCTGAATAAATGATTTACTGTGTGCTAAGGTGACATTGTGTATTGCAGCGGGTGATCCAGCACAATGCTTTAGAAGATCGGTCAATATCTGACAAGCAGCAGTGGGATGCAGCCATTCATTTCATGGAAGAGACGCTCCAAAGTCGGCTCAAAGACAGTGAGTGGTGTCATGTATTCCACTCTTTAACCTGAGCCAGTCTTGATAGCTCACTTCACTGAAGGGCAGCCTTTGTGTCAGCCCAACTGACACAGTGGTGACTGCTTGCAGTGGTACTGAAACTGATAGAAAATTTAGCAAGATACAGCCTCAAAAGCTCTCATGCTCTTGCTCTTAAAATGAGGCAACTGAATGAGAAGAAGTAGAGATCTATAGTCTCAAAAAATGGTCTAAATGCACATGTAGAACAGGATAAATTTGGGGAAAATAGTTGGTCTGTTTATGGTTTCTGACACAATCAATTTTGATGCAAGTTGCAGCCAAGATAAGATTTTTTTAAATGCATGACTTGGAACCAGGAGGGTTGTCTCAGTAGAGGGTTGTGTTTTTTATGTACTTCTTGAAGTATCTACTTGGAAGTAATTTTTAAATTCTAGTAACATACATCAACCATTGCTTGAAGTAAAATACACCTGACTTAACTAAGTGTGATATATTTTATGTTCTTCAACATAAAATGTTCATTCTTGCTCACATACTTAATTTTGAAAGTATAAATTTGGCTGGTTGCATATATTTTGTTTGATAGTATCATAACTCCTTTTTCAGCTGAATCTGTTATTGAAGATATGGTGGGTCCAGGCTGGAAAAAAAGATGGTTGTACTGGGTAGGCCGCACCAAAGAACAGGTAAAAGAAAAAAAAAAATAATTTAGATTATTACTCAATAAATTTTCAAAACTACCAATTCTCTTTACACTATCTAGATGACTACGAAAAATCATCACTTGTCATTGTTTTAAATAGTATGGAGAATTTAGTATACTTTTTCCATGCTCCATCTACAGAGTAACTTGTAAACTGTTTTCCATTTTTCATCTGAATTACATCTTTGCTTATTATGCCATTGACCTGTGTATTGAAGTTCTTGCAGTAGAAAGAAATCAATGAAAGCAGTGGAAACTGGGCTATTCTCTTCTATACTTTTCATGCCTGCCTTCTAAACAGAAGTCACAAGCAATTTTCTGTCATGCTCTATTTGGATTTAATTAGTATGTGATGGCATTATCACTTGCATTGTAATCGCAGTTGTATCTTCTAATTGGCCATATTCATCATAACACCTCCTCTCATTTGCTCATAACTTTTGGAAATTTCCTTTGAATTTTAATTGCACCTTTTTTTCGATGCCCTGAGATGATGGGCTTTTTATATTACTTTTCCTAGATGTTTCTCAAACTGATTCATACTTTAAAGAAGTAAGCAGAATTGAAAAGGATAGAGTAGGAAGTAATTGTTTCAGAGAAAGGAGTTTTAAAGTTAGCTATATGCAGCCAGCTAGTGACTTCAGCCTGTATTAGTTGACTATTATGAACAGCAGCTTAAAGGTATGATCTCATGGAGAGTTCCTGCTAACTAATAGTCAAAAATTACAATTTGAATCGGTGTCACAAATGGCATATGAATGTGAAACCTGCTAGCAGATACTCATGTAGGGGAAAGGGGGTTAACACCTATGGTTTTTTATTCACCCTTCTAGTCTTGTTCTGCATTTCTGTGTATAATGAAAAGGAAAATAAATTTGAATTGACAGTGAATTATCCATTAAAATGCTATATTTGATGTGTCTTTGCATAAATTCCTTTTGAAGTAACTTAAAAGTAATAGTTAATAATGTCAGAGATTTTTTCTGCCCTGGCTTATTAAGCAAATAGAGTGTTTATTGAGGAGGTGCTGATGATCTCCGAGTCACTAATAATAAATTCCAACTAATCATTCCTATCCCCTATCCTAGAATATTCGTAATGAAACAAAAAATGAACTTGAGAAATTAATCAAGTGCAATGAAGATCATCCAGCTTATCTGGCAAATGATGAAGTGACGACTGTCAGAAAGAATCTGGAAGCAAGAGGAGTAGCAGTGGATCCATGTCTGGTGAGATGCAGAATTGTAACAAGACACATGGAAGCCCCCTGTGAACATCTGAATGTTTTCTAGATGCCAAAGAAAAGACTTCATCTGAATATTGAGTTTGTAATGCAGATGTTTTCAAACAAATCATGAAGTGACTGCTTGCACGCAATTCACACACTTCTGCTGGCTGGCAGACAAATGCTTTGGAATCTCTCCGTTTAGACTGGAATCAGAATCTGCTGAGCAGACTTTCTTGCCTGCATTGTAACAAAGCTTGTTAGAAATTATTTAGATGTAATCAAGGCCTTTGTGAGCATGTTACAGTAAAAACATACTGTGCATGATAAAGCTTTCGGTGTGCTTGTATGTGAAGTTGGCAGATCATTGGTACAATGAAGAGAGAGAATTTTTTTTTTTTAAATACTTAGAAAAAGGAAGGACTTTTTTAGGGTATTCCAAGGGATTGTATTGTACATCTGAAATGTTCTGGAAAATTACATATCTCATTGCAGTGAAAGGCCCCTAAGGGTAATTAGACCTCTTATCTAATTAAATGTGAGATTTTAAATAAATGAAAATTCAGACATTAATAAATAATAGATGTAGATTTTCTGTAGCAGTGATTTATTTTCTGCAATAACTTTGGCTACCTTTGCACCATTAATACATGCACTTCTTCTAGGAAGAAGAGTTGTTTTAATATCTGCTACTCCTTTCCTATACAGCACTTACCATTTTTTATAAAGGTCATAGTAGTGATCCACATCCTCTCCATGAGGAGGCTGAGTGCAAATTGAGGTTTTTTTCTAGCTAAGAAACTGATTTTCTTAATTAAGTTTTATGAGTTTTCCAGAGAGGCATCTTGATACACATGTTCAATTTTGAAGAATTGAAACATAATAAGCCTAATCAAGAAAAGTTATGTTTGTTTACGCAAGACCCATTAAATATTTCTCTAAGCTTTAATCTGGTTTAATTGGTAAATTAATGGGTACAACTCAAAAATGTGTTCTCGGTGTTAATGTAAAGAATGTTTGCTAGTATATAATTTTAACGTGTTTTGGCCACAAACAGTATTTTTAAGCATTCAGTTATGTTCATGGAAGAGTAGGTTTTTAAATTGACAAGTCATCTGTAGTGTTTGCCAAGTGTAACTAGCACATTAATCATATCCCAGTTGCCAACAAATTGGTGAGAAATATTTAGATGTCTGTTACATGATGGGAACAGTGGAATTTGGAGTTACATTTTAAAATTAAATGCAATCATTAATCTAAGCACGATAGTGAGTTTATGTATTTATTTAGTCTAATTTAAATACTCTTTTCCTAGATTAAAGACACATGGCACCAAATTTATAGAAGATACTTCCTGAAGTCTGCTTTGAACCACTGCAATCTATGTCGAAGAGGCTTCTATTATTATCAGAGGCATTTTGTGGACTCAGAGGTAAATTGAAGAACAGATGTTCTTCATCTACACTGGTGTTTTGCCTTAATATTTCTACTTCAGTTGAAAAAAGAATCTAAAAATATTTCAAAACAGCCTGACCAGATAGCTGGTGATCTCAGATATGTTTTACATGAGGCTTCTAATGGATAAAATGCCATCCTGGTGGTAATTATGTAAAATGACCACTGGGTATCAGCCATGACCTAAACATCTGTTTCTAATTGATGTGTATTGAAAATGCACAGTTAAAACCAGTAGTGTACAGCTGTTGATATGTTTTTGACAGCCATTTCTCCTGCCTTCCCATTGATAGTTATTTACTTCACTTATACAAAAAAAATCAGAAAACATCCCTATGGGTTTATAGGAAAACTATGGTTACGATGTTTATAGTTAATGCTTTGAACCATGTGTGATCAGTGGGAAAAAAATGAACAGCTATGAGGTTTCCAAACACGTCTTCATAATAACTTTTCCAGTTTTGTGAACCCAAGCTTGTGCAGTAAATGGCAGTATACCTCAAATAACTCAAAGGATACACTATTTTCTTAACATTATATTTTAAATCAAAGAGAAATTGCTGGAAAGGTAGAGCTCCTCACTTTTTCTCTTAATGAGCCATGAAGCCAGAAATATTTGTTACTTTAAAAATACCTTTGCCTGTAAGAGATGAGAGAGAAGGAGATCACAATATGGAGAGCTGCCTCTTCATGACACTCCTAATCATGTTCCTGTCTGTTTTAAGGTGCCCTAATGTGAACTTAATGCTCCCTCCTGCCATCCTTGCAGGTGTAGAAACTCTCTTCTGTTGTTAACAAATACAGCCCTTGGCTCAGGTCTGTCTTCAGAAGCATTTGTCATGAAGGAAGGCACAGCCTGGAGCTCAGCTGTTGTCTCTCAGTGTATTTGCTACCAGCAGTGGTGTTCCAGTGAGCATTAGGTTACACTCCCCAGCCTGCATAAAGTGTGTGCAAATTGTTTTTCCATGGTTTCCCATCATAGAGCTCTTTCTGTTGAAAGTAGCAGACGTGAAGGTGATGCAGTGCATTAAATAAGGCTGATGTGATTCTTGTGAAGTATTTTTGATGTGATTCTTGTGAAGTATTTTTGATGTGTTTCCTTGTTACCTACCCCAGTAATTTTGTGGAATTTTTGTGCAAGGTCTGGATATATACACATGAGGTTACAGTTGCTGCTAAAAGTGTCAAGAAATTCTTGTGTGTGTAGGATGCTCTCTGGACATCAGGGGTCTGACACCACAAGTTCTGTCGTTCCAGCTCGAATGTAACGACATCGTCCTCTTCTGGCGAATACAGCGAATGCTGGCCATTACAGCAAATACACTGAGGCAGCAGCTCACTAACACTGAAGGTAAGGCTCAGTCAGTGGAAGGGCTTGAAACAAAAAATTATTTCCTTCTAAAAAAATCATCCGGTAATAATTTTTCTTAGAGGGGAAATACCCTTTGAAATTTAAAAATCTTTCTCAAAGAATTTCCATTCTTAATGGCCCAGAAAAGGGGCTTCTGTGTTCAGAAGTTTGCTTTCTCTCCTATCAGATCAGATTAATAAGTATGGTAATATATATTGTATCTCCAACAGACCTTCCCAAAATTCTGTCTTAGGAGTTGCAAAAGTGTTGCTGCTTACTTTTTTTTGGTTGCTTTGTTGTTTTGTTTTTTTACAGTAAGGCGCTTGGAGAAGAATGTAAAAGAAGTGCTTGAAGATTTTGCTGAAGACAATGAAAAGAAAGTGATGCTCCTAACTGGCAAGAGAGTCCAGCTTGCAGAGGATCTCAGTAAGTACCCACTCTACAGTGTTTTGGAATGAGCTTGAAATGAAGCAAATTCTACCATTGTCCTTGAAAATATTCAGTGTGTGAATATTTTCACACACTGAAAACATGAACAGCACATGAACAATGTGCTGGCATGTGCTGGCATTTATTTAGTATCGTGCAGATTTTTTCTTAAATATGGTCAGATCTTCCTGATTCTAAGGTGGACATGGGTAGTATAGTGTGATAATGTAATTTACACTAGATGTAACTTCACTTACATAAATATATTGAAAAAATGTAGTTAAAACAGAGTAATATGTAAAGGGAGATTCCCCTTCCAGAGGGATTACAGTAGTTTAATGCTCTGGGTAACTCAAAAAGTGCTCAAAAACCATTAGGGTTTCATGATTAATATAATAAAATTTTAAACAGTTAAAGTTTTTAAGGTGACAATCCAGGTTGATGTTGTCTGCCTGCACATCCAGTAGGGTTTAGACTGACTTTTAGCTGATGGACCTCGTCTTGCACAAATACCATTGGTTTTTTGACAGTATTCTGCCATTCTGTGAGACTTCCACTTAAACCCAGCTGGGCATCTGGTCTGGGAGGGGAAAAAACAGAGCTGTGCAAAAGGGAAGAGAAAAAAAAAAACCTAGTGATAAATGAAGTTCCTGTAGATACATAAATACGTGCATGTTCACATCATAGGTGACCATTCTTCTTAGACCTCTGTTTTGTGTTTGATGTAGAAACTAATTTTTGTCTTAAAATATTACTTGGGATATTTAATTCAGAATAAATGAATTTTGTGATCAGTGTTTTTTCTTTCAATTAGCAAAGTAATTAGGAAAGTTCTTATATCCAGGGTTCAGTGGGACAGAGAAGCCTGCAATAGCTATTAGTTACCTAAATGTGAATCTTTTTTTCATTTTTTACATCCAAAATGTAATATAAAGTAAATGTTTTTCTTAAAATAAACTCAAAATCTAAGTATTTACTTTTAATAGTGCTGGTTTGGCTACACTGAAAATACTGTCTTATTGGAAGTATTGTTACTGAAATCCCAGTGAATTGTGTTTGTTTTCTTTTAGAAAATTTAATATTTTGGAATTTTGAATAGGAGTCTTGGTGATCTAGGGCAAATTACCTAGGTTTTCTTGACTGATCTCCGAAACAGGTGCTATGACTGTATAATTTCATGATAGGTAATTAATTTTTTCCAAACATCCTGTGTTGCATTTGAAATCCTTTATGTAAACAGTCTTTTAGAGTAGGTATAACATGTTTTACAGCATAAGAGGTTCTCCTCCTCTGTATATGTTGAGGTAAAATGAGTGGTAGCTGCA
Organism: Anomalospiza imberbis; assembly: GCF_031753505.1. NCBI lineage: Eukaryota > Metazoa > Chordata > Aves > Passeriformes > Viduidae > Anomalospiza > Anomalospiza imberbis. The sequence goes on from NC_089690.1 coordinate 12,157,871, forward strand.
TAGTAGGATGTGGACTTTTATTGAGGAAGTTCTCTTTTTCAAGCAGATCTGCTTGGTTTATTGCTTTGATGCTGGATGCTGATTTTGGGCTTTTTTCCTGTGCAAACGCTGGTATAGAATGAACCTTGGCGGTTTTGATTTATCCTTAAGTATTCCATGTTTTAAAACAAAATTTAAAAACCCTAACATGCCCATGATGTTTAAATTAACGTGTCTTTATTTTGCACTGAAATTGACTTAGAATTTTTGTATTGTCAACTTAGCTTTTCCCCAGCCTCAGTAATAAGCTCCCATTTCAAAGCAGTGGCAGCTGAGGTCATTATTTTGTAAACTAAGACTAGACCTGTAGGAGCAGCCTGTGTGTGTTCATAACCTGAGGTGTCAGTGCACTGGTATAAATGCTTGAAGTGTGTAGTTTGCATTTCATAAATTACTGTGTAGCAAAAACATGTCACTGCACTGTATTTCTTTAAATTCAGGAGGTCATAGATCCCCCACACATTATTCTAAAGAAATAATTGTTACTCAGTACAAAACAATGTATGATGACATGTTCTGCTTTATTGTACCTGTGGGAAGATTTTAAAAATACCACTGCTTAGCTCTGTATTCAGATCAGCTGTGTTCTTTCTGCATGTTTTTATTGCTAAGTGATTTTTATGGGAATATGACTGGAAAAGGGGGTTTCTTTGCCTTTCCCTTGGTAATTAGAATGCTTTTCTATAGTACAGACATTTTCTTTTTATATCCCTGAGACAGATTTTGATGGCATAGGGCATTGAACTCTCAGATGGCTATAATTTCCTTCTTGTAGCACTTAGTAAAGTTCAGAACTCTCCTAAAGGAAAAAATCCTGACTCTTGAGACACATGTTCATAAAGTATTGGTATTTTAATTAGGAAGGGAAGTGATCTCCTGAATCACAAAGTCCAGTCTCTGTATTCCATGCAGCTGTGTTTATATAACCCAGCTGATTCGAATATCTTGAGCTCTGTCTTCAAATCAGTTATTTGTTGGGGCTCACTATTGACACTGAAAACATGTTCCAGGATGTCATTCTTCTGTTGGTTACAAATAGACTTCTAATTTCCAGTCTAAATTTGTAAATATGGGGCTGGGATTCACTTCCTGATTAGAAACTCTACTTGCAGATGTAAATTATTTATATACCTGAGGTTGGGATGACTCTTCTTGATGCTGATTATGTGGGAACACTGTCTCACTTCTGTTATATCAGTCTTTTAGTGCTGAAGCACTGAAAGTGTTTTATTGTTTATTCAGGATACTGGTTAATGGCTGTTACTAACATGAGTGACTGATTCTGATGATGAGAACTCACACAGGACTCAAAAACTACTTGAGCAGGTTTTGTTGTTTGTGTTCTACAGCCTTTAATGGTACTTTAATCCTATACAGGAATATTCCTCATATGACATTTATGCCCTGAGTCTTGCTGCTTCTCACTGTTCATATCTTGAGTTTTATTTGAAGTATTTTAAAGAGTGTACACAGATCTTTGAAACAAATTATTAATTTTTTAATGTACTGAAGGTTGCTTTTTCTTCAAAAACATACTTTAAATGTAATGTAGATGTATTCCTTAATGTAAGTATTGTCATGATGCTTGTACCAGTGAATGGTTACTAAGTTTATGGAAATAAAGAAGCCCTAGGATTAGAGTCCTTTGGGAAGAAAGGATCATAAGGTGCAGAAAGGGGCAGAGGACAATATGAATAGCTGAATTGGGAAAATTTACTTCAAAAATGTCCTAAAATGCAATCACACTATAAGAATGCTTGTACTGAAAGATACACCTGTGGTTGATGTATCCCAGAGTCGTGACCCTGGCAGTGAGCAGCCGTGGGAACAGCATAACCATACAGTAGTACTTGCCTGTTGTGCTCTCACAGCAGCCCACAATCTGTGGTTCCAAGATTTCCTAATCCTGAGGTAATATCTTTGTGATTAATAGGCATTCATGGAGGTTTTTTTTTCCTCCTGTGAATTTCTCTAATTGCTTTTTGAACTCATGTAAACTTTGGCATCTGCAACATCCTGTGGCAATTAGTTCCAGGGTTCAACTACACATTGTGAGAAAAAGTACTTCCTTTTGTTTGTGTCTGAGCCACCTGCCAGTTTCATTTGGTTCTCCTTAGTTCTTGCACTGTGAAAAACATTCAGTAATCTTTTTCTTTTCATTTTTTTGCCATTCATGACTTCACAGACATGTATGCTATCTGCACTTGATGTTCTTTTTTCTGACTTGAAAAGTTCTCATGGTGTAGCTGCTCTTTGCGTGGACATTGTTTCCTGGTTTCAATCAGCCTTGCCACTCTTCTCTTTCTTAGTTCCGCTAAACCCTTTTTGAGGTGAAAGAGCAGACCTTGCACAAAATATTTGAAATGTATCTACATTATGGATTTATACACCTGTGTTATGATGCTTTCTGGGTTTTACTCTGGTCTTTTTACAGTAATTCCTGTTAGTCTGCTTCCTCTTTTGCCTATTACTGAACAGTGAGCTGATGCTGCAGTGGTCTATCTGCTACAACTCCCAAGTTCTTGTGTGAAAAATAACAGCCATGATACTTTCCTTTTCTTGTCATGTTTTAAAACTGTAGATGCAGTTGAGATTTGTTTATTAGTTTTTTATTATGAGGATTCAGAAACAATAGTAATTTGCTATCAGTCTCTTACATGTCTAACTGGATACTGTAGGCTTATTCAGCAGCTGATAGGAACCTGTTTTAATGCAGTTGTTCACAACTCCCTCATAGCTTTGGGGTGTTATTTTTATTGAAGTTCTTCACCAAAGTTGTCTGCCATTTGGGGAACACAGCCCTGACTTGGATAGCTTCACCAGAAATAGGAGGAATTACATTTAATTTCCAGTTGGCACCTGCATCTTGATTGTGCTCATTGCTGATGGACAGAATACTTTGATTTGAAATTTATATTTCACACAACTAAGTATTTGCTTAGCTATATCAGTATCTTAAATATTCTGTGTTCCATAAGAAGTAAAATGGGATAGAAGAAGCTAAAAGTACAATGGTAAACACTAATATTTTAAAAGAAGAATTTCACAGAAAAGCCTCTTGGCAAGACTGCCCTGTTTGCATTGCAGGCTTTCAGGCACTTCTTTGGGCTGGAGGGAAAATCTAATAGTGGCAAGTCAGTCCCTTCAAATTCCTGCAGCTGTTACACACAAGTGTGTGCACCTCTACACAAATCTTTTCCACTTGCTCTTTTTTTTAGATAATAATTACCCTTTATTTCTACAGTACCTTTGAAAATGGATGAGTCAATATATATACTTTACTTTTATCAGTGAACATTGCAGTATTTACAAGTTTGTACTGTTTTCTCCTGTAATTGTGTTTAACTTTCCAAAGTGAATGATACTGAACATTCGTGCAGGCTGCCTCTGAAGTTGCTGAAGGTTTTAAATGTTACATGTATTTTAAAATGGCAGCTTGGTTGGTTATTTATAAAAGACAATTATTTGAAGTCACACCTTCCCTAGAACTGTATATTTTTAATTATGTTCTTCAGTATTAGGCAGTACATTTTTTTAAAGGAAAATAACACATAGGTGAAAGGCTTCCATTTCAACATGAATAATGTATTTTCTGCTGTTTTATTTTTAACACAAATGACAGACTATTGATTTCAGCAGAAACACCTGATAGCGTAAGGATAAATCGTGCTTTTCTGTTGACTGGAACGTGGTAATTGTTGACAGTGCTGAGTTGCCAGTAAAACACTTGGGGAGGCTGCTCACCGATGGCAGGCTCTCCGTGCGGGCCGTGCTGTTTCTCCGCGGGGCCGGAGCAGCTGGGGCGAGCTGCGGCGGGGCCGGTGCCGGTGCCGGTGCCGGTGCCGAGCGCGCGGTGGCGCTCCGCGGCCGCGGAGGGGGCGCGGGGCTCCCCCCGGGGCTCCCCCCTGCCGCCCCCAGGGGGATGCGCTTGCCTGTCCTCGTCCCTCTTGTTCTCCCGGCGTTTTCTGGTTTGTTCGTATGACATGTAATTTACGGAGATTGTAAAGGACGTTCATTTCTTTTTCTCAGCTGCACATTTCGGGTTAGCAACTGCATGGAAAGTACTAGTTTAGTAAGCGTTATTAAGAAAATATTGTTAGGAACTGAATCCTTTAATCATTTCAGGAAGGAAGTGGATCTTCCAGTGTCTTATCCTAAAGCTAAGTGCCATCTCTGCCTATTGCAGTAGCACCTAAAGCATGCTAGGTGGTGCACATAGGTGTTGAATGCTTCAGGTGAATCCAAGCTTCAGGCAGGCAGCAGGAGCTTTGCCATTCACTTCACTAGAGCTGAAATCTCACAGACCCAAAAGAAATACATATGTCCTGTCTTCATTTATTTCTTCTCCTTTTAATCCTTTTGGACAGCAAAACTATGAATGTTGCAAAGCCACAGGATAAACAATACATAGTACATAAAAAGCATCTTTCCTAGGTCAGCATTCTATTCATCCAATATCCTGTGTCCTCACAAGCTGGAAAAGAAAATCCAGTTCTTCACCAAATTATAAGTTAAACCATGTGCATGGGAGAGTCATTGGCAGGAGGCGGGAATGCCTGTGGAAACTTGATTCTGAAATTGCTAGGAATGAATGTGAATGGATCAGCCTCCAAGTTCATTTGTCAGTAATGCTGACACCTGTACAGGTGTCATGGGCTAGCTGAGACTTTGTTCTGCACAAAAGCTTTTTGAAACATTTGAGGAGTAAGCCCTCACATGAAGAGAATACAGCTTAGGGCCATTTGTTTCAATTCTGTCATACGTTTGTAAGCTATGAAATATAATAGTTTGCAGAACTTAATTATTTTCTTGTAAAGACTAAAACATATAAAAACTAAGCAAACCAGAATTACAGTGAAATACTTTCACGTTTTATATCTAAAGTCATTGCTTTGCAGTCACAGCATTAATTTTTTAACTTACTTTTTCTCTCGTTGAATGTAAGCCATTTGCCATCTTGGAGCATGAATGATTTAATATCGTATAGTCATATAATAAACTTGCCGTTTTAATGGAGTTAGAAAGTGAAGGTTGGCACTTCCATATGCAAGTTGCTGACTCAGGACCTGAAGTTCCTGTGATTTGGCTAAGCTGAGTGGGTTCTGTTGCGTCTGTTCTGTGTAACAAACTGGTTTTAATCCAAGTGAGTCCCCTTTTTTGTTATGCATTTATTCAAAGTTGGGGATAAAGTCTGTGAAGAGTACTTTGCATATAATTACTTGCTCTGTGGTTATATTTTTTCTTTCATTGCTGTTAGCTGTAGAACAAAAATGTTGCATGAAAGTAATCCTATACTGTGGTCATTACTGTAGCCTAATTAAATTTCAGTTCCTTCAGATGACTGCCAGTCGTGTTTTGATTTGACCTCTATCCTTCATGACATTGTTGATTACATGTGCTCCTTAAAATCAGGCTTTCAGTTGGCTTTCTAAAGCCTTTACTTCCATTTGCTCTTCTATTATGAGCTTTAACTTTTTTTTAAAAAGGTCACAGTGTTTCATAGGAGCAAAGCTCAACTGTAGGGGGAAAGTTCTCTCAAATAAGCAGATCACAGGTAATTTTCCTGTAGAAACTAGAGGCAGATAGAACAGCTCAAAAGACAGTGGTTAGTAGTTCTTAAATCAGAACCAGTGTGGTTTTCAGTGTTTACAAGATACAGAAAAAGGGTATAATTTTCAAGATATTTGAAGGTAGTGCCCAAATGTCACCCCTGCTGCCCAAAGACAGATGTAGGAAAGAGAAAAACATCTTAGGAAATGCAAATGGAGGAGTAATTTTATTAGAATCTGATTCATTAGGGTTATTTTGTGTTCTTATTTCTTCCACAATGCCTAAATGTTGGTGTTTTAGAAGCTACTTAAGTAAAAATATGGTTACTTTGTAGTTGTAAGACAATTCCAGAGGTGTCAGCAGTCTTGCTTTGATCTCATTCTCTTTTCACCTGGTCATAGCAGCAAGGAACACTCACTCATCTCATCCTGGGCTGGCAGAAGGTTACACCAGGAAGATGGTGTGACCTTCTACCCAGAGAGATGCACAGCAGCCATTTCCCTCTGGGAATCAACAAACAGATCTCCAACTTCTGCTAAGCATGTGCAGGGTAGCTGCTGTCTTCACAGTCCCCTGCCAGCAGCTTCCCTGAGGACATTAGTATGGCCTGTGTCTTATCAGGGGCTGCTTGTCATTTAGAGCACATTCGTTTCTGCCCAGATCTCAATCAGTCACAAAGTGTGGGCTGTCTGTTTCTTAACGAGTTCAAGCTTGTGCTGGTGTCACCAGAGTGCTGGTGGCAGCATGACTCCTGTGCTCCCTTTGAGCTCTGTAGAGGTCCTGGTGTTCCATGATGCAGGATCTTGGGGGACAGTGTGCTTGGAATCAGTCTGTATGGTCGTGTCTTTGATTTCCCCTAATTTTGAACCCAAGCAATATCTCACAGTAGACTTGCAAACTTCCCGTCAGAATGCAAATTAATTATTTTTGCATGACTATCATGTTTTTAATTCTCTGTAGATAATTAAAGAAATCAACCCCAAGCAAGTGTACTTTGATGTGAAAGACACTGGTTAAATGTTCAAGTTCTTTTTTTTCTCTTGAGTTTTGAGGCAGCAGCATGAAACAAATGAATTAAAACCAGAAGAATGTGTAGGATGGTCTGTGTGTCAAAGTGCAGATAAGGTAGTTCCTGCTTTGTGTCATGGCAGAAAGTGCTTTAGAAAGCTGCATCTTCTCACAGAGGGAAGTAATCCTCAAGGGAGAACATACATCACTTGCAGATATCCTGTGATGGAGTGATGGTTTACTTAACTTAAGAATCCCAGATGACCAAAGCCTGTCTGCTGTGATTTCTTAGTTATTGATGAAGAGTTAGGCACTGATGTCCAGGTCCTAAAACGGATCCTTACAAAGTTCACCATATTTGTCACTGACTAAAAGAAGCCTATCACTTAAAGTTGACATTGAAAAATAGTGATAAACTGCTACATGAATAATGACATATTTAATGCCTATTAATCTTTCTGTAGACCCATGTCTCTTGTACTTGAGGGTCATTGTGGTGTTGTCTGCTGAATTTATTTTTTTTCCTAAAATTTTCTGAATGATGCAAGGATCAAAATATCTAATTGGATGCTATTTTCTCTTTAGTACTGGTTCCTTGTGAGGGTACTTATTAATCAAAATTTAAGTGCTTATCATGGAGAGATTTACTTATCATGGAAAGATTTAGTATTGGTATAAATTACAGGCTTGTAAACTGACCAATATATGCTTTTGTTCTAAAGTAGTATGGAGCTCTGGAATGTAACATTCCCATTTCCAAAAGCTGGAGAGGTCAGTGTCATATATGTTGCACATTGTCAATTGTAGTAGACTCCACTTTGCCCATAGGAATGATAGCAAAGAAAAAATAATGGAACCATTTGGATATGGTGACTTAAATTTCTGACTATTAAACATTACTGTGATCTAAAAATTCATCTAATCACCATTTCATGTTCTGCCATATTCTAAAAACACTTTAACTGAAATAGTCCTGATGGCATATTACTTCATTATCAAACTAATTACTGAGTATGCTTTCTTTAGGGTGGAGAAACACCCAAAAATATATCAGTTATTTTCTGTGTTAAAGACTTTACAGTTTTATAGCCTTAAGGTTACAGTAGCCTTTATGTAAGTAGTTTATCTTCATCACTGTATATATCCTTTCTGCATAAGGAAAAGTTTATCCTTGTTACATCACTGGATGAATCGTTGGGTAGTATTTCTGATTTGCCTCTATGCTTTTCACTATTTGCACACAAAATAATGAGCATCACCATGTTCTGATTCATTCTAGTTTAACAGTTTTGATTTGGAAGTTCAATCTTCCTGTATCTGTAAGTCTGATAAAAAGTATGAGATAGTTTTATGAGGTTGCCTTGTCATTCTGCTACTGTGCTCTTTCCAGCTGCCCAGTAAGGAACACAGCTAAGTTCTGTTGAAAGACTGAGTTATTAAAGCAGTTTTAATTAAAACATCTGAGATGGAGACAGAGGACTGAAAGATGCCCAAGTCCTACCTTGATATTGCAGACCTTGTGACTCATAAACTTGCATCTTAATACAGGGTAATGATCACTGGTACATTAGGCTAACCTCAATGACAGTGTAGAAATAGTTTGTGACCTCACCTCACAGTTTAGTAATATTGCTTCCTTCTGTACACAAGCAGGATTTCCATGAGTATGAATAGCTCATGGAAATGTCTGTTGTATGAAGTCAGTAGTCTACATAATTGTCACTTTTGCTTTAGCCCCATAGCTTGGTTCTGAAATGCTCTGTCAGAGACAGGATTTCATGCTTACCAGCCTGAGGAGCTGCAGGGATTGCTCCAAGAAGCTCAGCCAGCTTCTGTTCTATTCTGCCCCACCAAAGAAGGGGCAAACACGTGACCAAAACTGTTTTGTTAAACTGAGAGCTCTCACCAGTGAATCTGGAACAGCTATAGATGAAGACATGGATTAGTAACCTACTATTTCAACAGCACAATACACAGTTCCCATTTCTGGGGCTGAAGATCATTGTTAGTAATGCTAAAATATAGTTGCAGTGCTCAGTAGCTTGCAAAAATAGCTGAAGTGTTTTCAGACAAGCTGCTTCTGCTGCTGCCTAGTTATCTTTAGTGTGAAATAAAGGTAATGCTGTTTCATACAGGCAGCTGACAGCTTTGCTCAGGTGTGCTACAAAGGGATTAATAATTAATATGATAGTAATACAACAAAGTAACTTCAGTGATGGTGGCTGTGACTTGGGGGTTTTTTCTGTCTAAGATTTTTTTCTTGATTTTATTATGTTTCTACATCAGGCTAAATATACAATTTGGAGGTCAGCTGTTCCTGTTTAAAAGTTGGATTTGCCTACAACAGGGAAAACAAAACTGTATCTTTGTAGGAAACAGGCTCCTTGACATTTTCTCCTATTATGGACATGAAAAAGGAGATCAAACTGGATGCAAATTCAAATGTCCTGACAGATTACAACACATACAAAAAACGTAACATTAAAAGACAGCTACTGCAATGTAGCATCAGTGGCATTTAAAAGACAGCTACTGCAATGTAGCATCAGTGGCATCTTCATTCAGGCTAACTACTGGTAACAAATGACCACGCCAGCTACATTCTGCAAGCTTGCATTTTAAAGGCTGTACATTCTTAATGATTCGTGGATGTGCTATATGAACTATTATAAATTCCATTTAAACTTTTCAGGATTCTGCAGTGCTTTTATTACACTAATGAGCTAATTGTTTAAGAATCATTCACATGATTCATCCTCCTGCTCAGCCTTTTTAAAAAAAACTTTTAGCTGCTGTACTCTCTTGACAAACAGTATTTATAGCGGTTTGACAGCAGGATGAAGAACAGCGTTTGTCTTTGTAACAGCTTAAAGAAAAGACCTTTCCAGCACCCAGCCATGCAGTTACAATCTTGACCTCTTTCTTTTGCTGGGAACATACATACAGCATACAAGCAGCACCTCCCATGTGTTTTCTTGACCCTTTGACTGTCCATTCACTTCCCATCTGTTTTGCAGCCTTAAAGGAATAGAGGGGGGCCTCTACTTATAAATCTGTCTTTGCAGCTGACAAATTATTTTCTGTCTCTTTAAGGGCAGCCTGGGTGGTTTTGCTATTTTTTTCCTTCTTCCCCCTTAAAACTTCAGCTTTCCTCTCAGTCATATCCAGAGGAAAATATGGTATGTGAACAAGAGGAAACTGGCAAAAAATGTGATATGTAGTTTCAAAGGATTTTCTAAAATTCAGCAGGACATGACCTCACAGTGATCAGGGAATTCTGGCAGTGTTTGCACGAAGCATGAGTAAGCGTGTTGCTGCAGGTAACTGCGGCTGGGAAGTCTTCCTTCTGAGGCATTACTTGGAGTGCCTGGGAGTGTGCTATCTCATACCATTTTAACAAGAACTAAAGCTTTTGCATGGCCCTTAGAAAATCAAGGAATGTGGCACAAAAGGCTGAGCTCCAAAGAGATGATTCCCCAACCCCCACCCCTTTCTCCACCTGACTGTTCATAGGGGTTTATATAACTATGGAGTTTGTGACTTAGATAGCCCTAAGGTAAAAATCAGCTTTGAGTAGAAAACTTTGGATTGACATCTCTAGTTTTAATGGTGTGTTTCTGGGCATTGTGATGAATTCTGACTGACAGGGCTTTCCTTTTTACTAGAGGAAAGATGATGCATTCACAGCAGTAAATTCTGAATCTCTGCCTCTGTGGTTAACTAACCATAACATAGAAGTAGCACAGCAAGAAGTGAGAATGTTTATAGGCAAAGAAGGGATTAAGAAAGGAAGGAAGATTAAAAAAAAAAAAAAGGGAAGGGGAGAACTCAAGTCTAAACACAATCCAGAGCAAAAGGAGTAACAACCTTGAGCTTTCAAATATCAAAGCCATGTAAACATGAGTTGGAGATAGAAATCACTTTAATGTAGAATGGGAGGTTTTATAATAAGATATTAACACATTTTTTGTGGTCATTTCATGCTGTAGGTTTCATCAAAGTACTAAATAAAGATGGATTTTTGTCCAGAAAGATTTCAAGAGTTTGTTTTGTTGCTGCAATTGAAATTTGATATCATATGTGCACATTTGTAATTGGGAGGGGAAAGCTTATTGATTTGCCCAAAGTACTCATGTACTCTGGGACAGACGTGAACATCTCTAAAATTCTGTACTAAAATTACTGGTTTGTTATAGGTAAATATGTATTTGAATGTCTCAAAATAAATTTATCTTGAAAACCATAAGCAAGACAGCTTCTGTGGACAGAGGCCACATCTCTTAGTAAGTCAATTAACACAGCTGGAAAATACAGGAAAACCTTTTCTTGCCTTCTAGGAGTGTGTTTGAAATAAATCAGTAATATACTTTGCTTTTGCAAATTGTGTTTATTATTTGGGATTATTTGGCCTTACATCAGGAGATTTGCTTGATAACTCACTTCAGCTGTTTCATTTTAGCACTGTTTATTGCTAGCTAGCTAAGCTTGGGTATCTCAGGCAGCAATCAGAAAGCAGACCTTCCTTGTAAGACTGAGTATTTCAGGGGGTTTCCTTCTGGCCAGGTTACGATAGCAGGAAAAGCAAACTCTATCTGTGCCTGCATCTTTCTGTGTTCACAGTGTATTCCAAATCCTCATTACAGTTCAATTAGTCTGGTTTTTGAGCCTTTTAGATTTGGGATCACAGGATTAATGAAAAGAAAATGAGCGGGTAGCAATATCATTTCATATGGAGATAAGGAGAGACTGAGCATGAATGAGGATCTCAAGACATCTGAATAAAGAATTTCCTCATTCTGTCAGTGAAGTTTTATGGGATATGGAGGGAGGATTATGGGAATATTCATGACCAGATCAAGAGGCATAATGAGTTGATGTATGAACCAGCTTATCTTTTAGGTAAACATGGGGTAAATGGGAAATAGAATAACCATTCATCGCCCCTAGGCCTGTGAATTTTACTGTTCTAAGATAGAAACAAGGGTTTAGTTACAGTTATTCTTCATTGATTTAATTTGATTTTTGATCAGTGTTTACCAGGTGCTGGAAGAATTGCTTATTTGTAACTTCAGGTCTGCATTAGAGCTAGCAAAGAGCACATCGTCTTTCTAGAATCCAGTGCAAGCAATATGTGTATTAAAACTTACACAATACCTTGTAATAAGTGTAGCACTTTTGTTAAAGTCCCTTTTGTGACGTGGGAGCATTGTATGAAAGAGCTTGGGTAGTTCAACCAGTTACAGAAGTAATTTGCTAGCAAGCTGAATGCTTTTAATCTGTGGTTTACTTATCCTTGGAAAAACACAGTATCACAAAATGTAGAGCAACAGGTCACTTTTTGTCTACCCCTAAATTTACTTCTACAGTAAGTATTCTTACCTGAAACCCAGATGCTTTTCTGTGTTTGGCATGCTGATAAACCTGCCTCAAAACAGTGATAGTAATTTACAAGTATAAACTACTGATAGCTTGATTTAAGTGTCAGTCAAAATCCTACAAATGTGGGTACAGAGCTTGTGCATTTCACTTTCCCTAAAGTTGGGTAACATCTGATTCTTGAATTGTGAGAATGAATAGTTGTTCCACATACAAAGTCACATGGTGCTGATGAAGCTGTGTAGACAGTTACCCCAGAACTGCAGGGCCTGCACTTGCACTCCTCTAGCAGAATTCTATCCAAGCACTTATATTTACTAGTTTATTAAGATGAGTGTTGTGTAAATGCATAACTCTGCCCTCAGCCTATTTCAAAAGTGGACCAATTCAGCAGACTGCTTCTCTGAGCTACAGAAGGGACTTACAGGTTCCCTGGGATCTGCTGCTGCAAAAGGCTTTACCATGGCTAAAAATACAGGGCATAGCATGAATAATTGCAGCTATTTGGCACTCATTGTAGCTGTTCTTTTTTAAGAATAGCCAGCATATTATTTCAAAGTATTAAATTACCTCAAGACCTCATAATTATTACAGTTAAGTAATCATTTCAATTCAGTCCAAGTATAAAAACTAATAAAGTGCTCATAGTATGCAGTAAATTTTAGTATACGTGTTCTCTGAGTAAACATAGCTGATTCAGTATATTCTGGTGGAATACATATTTGCTGTCCTGTTATTTTAAAATGCCTTAATCAGAAAATTAGAATAGATTTGTTGGCACAAAGCTTTTTTTAAGGGTGAAATAATAATTACAGGTTTTTGCTGATGCTATTAATTTTCAGAGCTGGAATATTTGATTAGCAAGAGGTTGAGAAAGGAAAGTACCTTCATTTAATACTGCTAAATCTGCCTGCTTTCACTGGGTCTAATGGCTTGATCAATACAAAGAACACACTTGGGAAAACATGTTGCAATTGGGAAAAAAACTGCCACAGAAAACCACTGAAAGCACAACATAAAGAGATCTTCTGAGTGGTGAGATCTCATTCTCAGTTATCACAGGCAACTGCTGTTCATTTTGGAGAGCAGGGTCCAGGATTAATAATTTCTAAACCCAGAATCATTATAGAATATTTTGGGTTGGAAGAGACAGTAAAGATCATCTGTTCCAACCTCCCTGCCATGGTCAGGGGCACCTTCCATGCTGGTCAAAGCACCATGCAGCATAGTGTGGTCAAAAAATGTTACTTCTGTCCAAAATAGCAGAACATTATTTCAAAGGCTGATTTTGTAAACATTCATAGAGCAACAGTATTGAAAGCTGAGCTAAGTAGTTGCCTAAATTAATGCCATAGAAATAATATTTTCTATACACTAGAGGTTTATATACTGGTATGCAATGCATATTCTTTTTTTCATTTAGAAAGATAGTAGTGAAAACACTTTGAATGTGCTCAGTAAGGAGAAGTGATCATTGGACTACCTTTTTTTTTTTTTTGCATTGATGGCTTTCAAAGATTCTGCTGAACTGAATGAGATTTTTTTTTAACCTGGTAAAAATCAGCTACTGCTGTTTCTTTATTTCCAAAGTACAGCTTTTGCCCTCACACTGACTCTAATCTTCATTTAATAGCAAAGTACCTTAAAAGAAAAAAAATCAGCTGAAATTCAGTAAGCTTCTTTGGTGTTTTCTCTAGGACTTGAGTGTGATTCAGCTTCACTGTACTTCTGTTTGTAGATAAGCACCACTGGGGAGGGCACGCTGAAGTGTTGAAAGTATAGTGGCTTACCCTTCATCACCTAAGAATTGCCAGATAAAGAGAGAAGCTTGAGTTTCTTCACAGTCATGCAGGCTATTTTCCATACTTTATTTCAAATGCTCACTAAAACTCTCTACTTCTGTTAGAGCAGGACTGCAGGTTTTTGTTGAGTTGTTATTACTATTACTGTGAAATGGATTTTATGTTTATGTTTGTACTTTATGTTTTATGTTGATGTTTTGTTTGTGGGGTTGTCATTTTGTTAGATCGAACTTTCAGTTCCCATACCTACATTTTTGTTTTGCTGTTACTTCAGCTCAGCAAAGTTGATAACATATGGTATTGATAAAGACAAGAAAACATAAAAGTTTTTTTTTAAAAAGCTCAAACCTTGTATTTCAGACAAGGGAACATATGGCTTTAATCCAATAGTATTTTTAGCTTGGAAAAAAAATATTTGTCTGTGTTTATGCTCATGTAACTTATTTTTGTCTGTCCTATTGCTTTCCCCCATTCCTTCATATTTCTGAAGTGTGTGTTTTTCATGCCTATAATCACACACAGAAGGAGTTTCAAATGAGGATGTGGTGAGAGAGAAGCAGGAAATCTCACAGGCTTTGGATTCCAACTGCGTTCTAAATCTTGCTTCATAAGCAATTTAATAAATCAAATAGGTTATATGATGACAAGTGTTGTATGGAATTGAGAAAAGAGTGGAAAAATACCTACACCCCTGGATTTTTTGCAATCTATTTTGCCTTTTCATTCTAATTATTTGTAGTTGTGGTCAAGTCTTGTTTTGGTAGGGAAGTAAACTCCCAGATTTAGTTTTTGTATAAAATGAGATTCTGCCCATATCCATCTAGTTGCTACTGAAATGCAAGAAAATAAAATGCAAGTTTTAAACATTCTTAACATCATGTGTGCCCTTTGGAGGAGGTGTCTTGAATACTGACGTGTGGTTTCCTGAAATTCTCTTGGGGGAAAGGGCATGAGCTTTCCACTTTATTTAGAATGATTAGTGGTGTTTGTTACACTTGCTGTGGAGAATGAGGACATTTGGTTAAAGAAGAAAGGGGCTAGCGGGCATTATTTAAAACCTAACAGCTCCCTGCATGTCACAAGTGTACATTGGTTCTGCTGTGCATGATCTGATGGAAATTTCAGGTTTTTGAAATACATTTCGAGTATTGGATTCCTTCAGGAAATTTTTGGATTATTAAATTAGCAGGATAACAATAAAATATATCTGTAGGAGTTCTTCAAACAGGACAGGGTCTCCTTTTTTCTGATGCAGAAAAATGTTGTAAACCTCTGTAATTGAGAAACAAAATGCTTAGGATAATATTGATGACAGCATTAATTTTTGTTTGTGTTTGCAAGTTTTTGTTCATGGCTTTGTGTGGGTGGTTTTGTTTTTTTCTTTTGGTACCTGTCCTCAGGTACTTAATAGTAATAGGTATTTGAACAGGGATCTTTTTATTTCCACCAGAAAAAGTTCGGGAAATCCAGGAGAAGCTTGAAGCCTTCATAGAAGCCCTCCATCAAGAAAAGTAGATTGTTCAAGCAGGTAATCATGTTTTGTTCATAAAGAGATTGCTACAGTTATCTCATTGCTCTGTATAAAATTATCCATCTCATTTAAATGCATGTTTTCATACAGACTTTGTGAAAATTCCTATTTGTTTTATTCCATTCTCTGGCTGCTCCTGCTTCTTGCTTCTAATCTGCAGAACGATACAAGCAGACATGAAACTTAGTAAAAATACAATTACTGACCAGTAGTTTAAGTACTGTGAATCACTGTAGGCTATTTGATTACTCTCAGTTCAATATTTTTATTTGTATTACGGGAAGAAAGCATAACTAGCTGGAATCAAAATTAATGGAACACTTTTCTGTGGAAGCATTTTGGTTCTTTTGTTTTTCTTAAAGACACTGTATATTGTTAGCAAAAATATTTGCATGCAGGTAATTTCCAAATCTCTATTAATTATCAAATCTGTAAGACCAAGTGCTGTCATGCATTTGTACACATTTTAAAATAATTGTCATTCTGTTTCAACAGCAACTTTACACAAGAATGCAGCCTTCTCCAGGATACCTTGCACAAAGACTGACTTGAAATGGCTTTTGTGTCCCATTCTCTTTCCTGTCTTTTGGGGAGCATCCTGAAATGTTGAAAGAAAAAGAAAATAATGTCTAATGGGATTGAGAAGTTTAATTAAAATCCACCTGCTCGTTTACTTTTTGAAGCTACATGCACAGAAGAATCTGATTTGTGTATTAATGAGATAGCTTGGGAGCTTGTTGAAGTTGTACATTTAAGGGGCTTTTTTCCTGAAGGGGGGGAAAAAGCTTGTTATTTTTAGTATGTGTCTTGTATGGTAGAGCTGGATCAGACTCATAAAATGATTTTATCTGTTGTCATTTTCTTGCCTGCAGATGATGCTGGGAGTTTGACATAACATTTTAGTATTTGTATGTACATTAAAATGCCCTTCTAAGTAATGCCATTTGTATCTGTTATGCTCTGTGTTGAAGCATTTGCTGATCACTGTGGTACAGATTTAAAAGCATTGTATTGACATCCTGAGAGGAAGTGGTGGATTTTGTTAAACTTCTAAACTATTGAGAGATGTCAGCCAAGCAATTCTTGTAGTTCTTTCACCTGAAAGCACAGACTGCTATTCAGTGACACCTTAAAAGGCTTAGGCTCAGGAAATAATGTCAGCAGCTTTTACCTGTTCTTTCCTGATATATGTGGTTACTCTTGAATGTCAGCCGATTACATTTCATTTCTGGGATTGCACAGACTCAGATTTCCTTGTTAACTCCTCCCTTCACCATAGGTACAGAGTAACCTGATGGAATAGGTGTGAAATGTAAAAAGAATGTACAATTCCAACTTCTCTAACTTCCTAACTAGAAAAAAAATTTTTTTGTTAATTTAATTTTTACTAATAGCTACTGTAAGACCAAAATCACTTCTTTAAGAATGTTGTGCACAAGGTCCTTCCACACCCACTTGATGTCTATCATTCAGTAAAATTAGTAAGGCACTGAAAACTGCCTTTCTGTTTTGCCATAGCAATGTTACTTCTGACAAATTTAAGCATGATAAAAGCTCTCTATCATAGGTGCCTGGTGGTTAATCACCACCACATTTCTCTGCCCACACTTTGCCACAAATTATCTGGATACACTTCTGAATACTTGTGTGGAAGAAGGTGTTTGGCCTGAAACAGTTTGTGTTGCAGTTGTCTGATTATGTACATTGAAAAACTGACCTGGATTTATTTTCCCTTTTGAAAAGGCAATTGATTTTGATGTGTAGAAATGAAAAGAGAGGAATCTGAATGTTTTCCAACAGATACTGTTTTGGTTTGTTCTGAGAGGAAACAATACAAAGTTTGGAAAGATGTTCCCCAAATGTTTGGACATAAAATATTCAGCCATGTGGACAAAAAGCTAACATAGAGCTTAAAATTACGTTGAAATGTTAAATATTTCAAGGTGATCTAACTGAATGTTTGGAGATTTTCTGTTTAAAATTAATTCCTTAAAATGAGTGTTTAAGAACTGAAGAATGAAAAAATGGCTTTTGTCATGACCATCCTCTGAAGATAACTTCAGAAATGTAAGGTTACACAATTTTGAAGGCAGACACCTTTGTGTATAGTAAGTGAAATAAGTCTGTACTTTGTAAAAAAACCAAACCAAACAAAGAAACAAACAAAAACTTTTGCATTTACCTAGAGATCACTGTTTGAAACTTCTGTGTAATGTAAATGTTGCAAAATATCGCATCCAGTGGCCCAACGTTCATTTCTTTTAGTGTGATGTTCCTATGGGTTTAGTTCCAACTTCTCTGTGCTGCTCATCTAAGACTTAGCATGATGTATTCCATGGAAACTAGGTATTTATTGAATAAAATGTAACTGAAGGAATAATAAAATGTGGGTTTTGAACACGGTGCTATTGCACCTAGCTAAGAAGTCATTTTTACCTTCTTTTTCTCGTTTGTTAAGTTGTGAACAAGTGTACATTAATGATATCAGTATATGTTAATGATATCAAAATGTCTGATTCAGTAGAGCTGGGTCTGCACCAGGTCAGCGGTGGCTGTACCAGCTGTTATCTTTACTATATAAATTAATGTACCATTTATGTAATACATTTAGACAAAGATCTTATATCAAGCAGCACAAGAAGGATTTGCTGAATATTACAACAGTTTTGAGACAGAAAACACAATTATTTCAACTGCCTAAAATTCATGTGGTACTAAAGAATATGTTATTCCAAACTGGTTTGTACAAGTTCACGATATTTTTCTGTATTTTGTAGGCTACCTTCAGATTCTGGATACAGCCATTCATTGTAAGGAGCAATGACTGGTCTGAAATTTCTGTATCTTTTTAAGTTTAGGGAGGAGAATCACCAAATGTAAACACTGTTGTTCCACAAATGGATATTTCATTTCCAAAGCATGTTCATTACTATTGTGTAGCTATGCTAAGTTATTTCTACTTTTTATGAAATGAACCATTTATGAGCCAAGGTTTAAATACTAATGGCCAAGAGGTATTCTGACACTTTTTCATAAAAAATATATAAATGATGTCTTTTCAAATTTCAGGAATTACTCCTTCTCAGTGGTTACTAGTAAACTCATCCTAAGTTATCAGACTATGAGAGAAATTAAAATTTTGGAAATGTTTAGAAGTGTAAAAACCAAACATAGAGGGTGAATACATCAATGAAGTTCTTGGTTATTTCACACACACTGGTGTGCTCTTTCACCATCAAAGCCACATGCATCTGGTTCTTTGCTGAGTATATTTTTGAGCATAAGCTGAGTTATGATGTAGTTCCAAGGCTAAAGTTTTAGAGAATTTTCATGTATCTTAATGTAGCTTAGTAATTCTTAAAAATTGTATTTAAAAAGATGCGAGAGATTTCATCATTTGAAATACCAAAATACGGGGATCTCTAAAACTGACCCAGCACCCTTTGAGGCAGCTAGAGCTCTTTGTTCTCAGTGGGATTTGGTGCTGGAGAGGTCTGTGGGATGTTCTTGTGTCAGGGAAGATACTGCCATATGAACTGTCTGTGTAAATACCTCTGTGTTCTTGCAGAGTTGCAGCGTGAGATGTTTTTTGACTGTTTGGAATGTGTTTCTGGGTCCTGAGGTGGTTTAGGGAAATCTTCCAGCAATGCTTCCTCGCACAGATGGGATGTACAGTGGTAAAGTTTACTCAGATTCTGTCAATACCCTCACAAGAACTTAACATTAATGGCTATCTGAAAAAGCTTACTATCTTAGTGAATTACCATATCCAAGGAACCTTTTTCTTTTTAAACGTCAGTTTAAACTTTTTGGATCCTGTTCTATTTTTTAATTAGTCCAGTAATCCATCTTCCCTTGCAGTAATCTTCATAGACCATGATAAACCACTTGCTAGTTTTTATTCAATAAGATAAATTAAATGCATTATAAAACCCTTGCAAGACAGGTAACTCCTAAAGCTGTAGTTTCACGAGTGCTATGAGTTCTAGATGGCTGTTATCACAGAGCTTTCACAGCACATGGCTGTTGCCAGGAATTTTTTAGTATAAAGTACTACATAGAAAAGATGGGAAGAAGCTGAAATGGTACAGAGATTGTAATGGTTGTTTATACTGTGGTACTGGAATGGAAAACCCATGCATATTTCTGTGTATACAAATCTTGCTTGCATCTGCCATCACCTCAGTGCTTCAGCACATCAGAAGGTGAAACTATCCAGGCTGTTCTTTAAGAAGTGCTGAAAGTCAGAGACATTTTAGTTTTGACTAGTAATGACTGAGGAAGTAGTTCTGAAAGTACTGGTGAAACAGTCCTAAAGCCAACCTCACAAATTGTTCTAGAAACTTTTCTGAAATTGACTCAAGTTTCTTGGGATTAGCTTTAGGTGCTGTTCCAGTGCCAATTCCAGAAATACATCTAGTCCTATCTGCTGAAAAGCAGTTCATTGCACATATCTGCAAGTGCTTATGTGTTTGTGTTGCAGAACACTGATAGAAGACTGTTTATTTACTACTCTTGGAAGTCTGTAGACTCCAAGAGGACTTCCAGAGCAGTGGTGGTTTCCTAATATGACCTTAATACAGCTTTCTAAATTGTCCTTGGCAGTGACAACCAGCAAAGTGAGCTTTGCTCAGGTTTTTCACCCAAAGGACAACAACAAACTTTCTGAAGGTCAGTCAGTGTGGTGCAATAACACCTTGCCTTATACCATTGCTAGTATAGGGGAAGATGTGAAGTTTGAATTAAAAGGGTCTTTTATAATGAGTTTTAGTATAGAAGCTTGTGTGTTTCATCCTCAATAACATTTTAGAGACCTTTTCAGGAAACACCTGACTAACTGAGCATTACTGGACGGCACTGACAGCTGCCAC
The DNA here is from genome assembly GCF_031753505.1 of Anomalospiza imberbis. Classification (NCBI taxonomy): domain Eukaryota; kingdom Metazoa; phylum Chordata; class Aves; order Passeriformes; family Viduidae; genus Anomalospiza; species Anomalospiza imberbis. Next base: position 12,178,048 of record NC_089690.1, read on the forward strand.
ATCCTTAGAACTGCAAAGAACAAGCATGTTTGTGCTCCATTACTACCAACCTTACAATTTGGAAGTGACGGAAGCTCTACCTTGGACTGAATCTGCACATTCATGTTTCAGAAAGGATCATCTCTTCCAGACTGTTGGAAAACAGTAAATTGCACAACAAAAGCCTCTTTAGATCTCGATATTATTTCACTACAGAAATCATAACTGAAAACAATTTTCACTTCTGTTTCAAGCAACTGTCCTCTTTGCCAGCCTCATGAAATAAGTATTAAGGTAATAGTATGCCCCCTATATTTAGGAACATTGGAAGCTGTATTTGCCTCATGTTCACAAGCCAATTGCCAGTAGCTTTTGATGTTTAGAGATGGAACATTCATAGCAGCCTTCTTTACAATGAGTCTGTTCTGGTTCATGTGAAAATCAACATCCTTTTTTGTGTTGCTGCCTGACAGGATGCTACAATACTATTAGCATTTGCAAAGGGTTTGCTCCATCTAATAGTGCAACCCCCAGATCACAGGCTGCTCAGTTTGTGTTTCTCTATTATGTGAAAGACACAAAGAAGCTGAAGGCTGGCAAAGGCCTGTCAAATCTTGTAATGTAGCAAGCGACCCCAGAGCTTCATTCTGCTTTATATCATTCCTTGTTCCCCATCCCACCCCTTTCCTTGAATGGGCTCTGAGGTAGGTAAATGAATTCAGTGGTATGGTAGGCGGATGATTCCTTTCTGACCTTGTTCCTGTACCATTTGTTTCCAGGCTTGTTGGAGGGAAAAGGACATATCTGAACCTTTTGTTTCAAATAATTTTCTCGCAGGTTGGGGAGTTAATGCAGACCTTGTCTGAGCTCACCCGAGCGGAAAGTGCTCTGGGTACAAGTCTTGACACGCTTGGTCCCTTGGAATTGCCAGATTAAAGGAGAAGGCAGTGAATTGGAATTCTTTCTCATTTGGCATTGCTTAAACACCTGGACACCTTTTTTTTCCCCCAGTATGCACGTGTTTATATCCTCTGTCATGCCTTGGAACATCTGTCTTAAGAGCAGTCAAGAAGCAAACAAAGAATGACCTTTGAACAGCCCAGTGTTATGTGTTTTAGTTGGGCAGGAGGTGAGGCTGAGGCAAAAGCTGACTACAGCACACACCAAACACCAGTGGCTTTCAAAGGAGTATTTCGGACTGATGTCTGAAATTGGCACAGCACTTCTTGAAGAGCGTCAGGTTTGTTTTAGGGATTGATCTTGGATCATGTCTTTGATGGTAAGGAAGGCAAAGCCTTCCTGCATGCCAGGACTGAATCTTGGGAGCAATGAGACTTTTTACACCAGAGTTGTCTGAGCTCTGCATCCTTGAAGGTACTTTTGTAGAAAAAAGACCAGAGGAATGTGACCAGTAGCAAAACACGAGGTGGGAATACCCACCTGAGCTGTCCTGCAGAGTAATAAATTTGCCCTCTGCATTGTCAGTGCCATGAGGTTTGGAGGACTGTTCATACCTCCTGAGTAATGGTCTCAAAAGGTCTCAAAGGTCTCAAACAGAGTACAAATTATAGAATCATAGTCCTTCCTGACTTGGAAGAGACCCACAAGGATCATTGAAGTACAGCTTCTGGCCCTACAAAAACACTGCTCTGTCCAAATCTTCATTGTACACGGTAAGTTTGCTATGCCTGAAGCGTCCAGTTCAAGTCTCCATCTGCCCAGCCCAGCACGAAGCTGGTGAGAGGCCTGTGTATCATTTGAGCCCATCACTTTGCCTTGCAGGTATCCTTTACTAAAGGCTCCACAAACCAAATCAGACATGGAGACAAATCTGTAGGAACAAAAGGCCTCAGAGCTGATACAAAAGACACAGGCATAAAGGGGATGAATGAAGATGGTCATACCCCATGTTGCCTTAAAAAATGTAGATACTCATGATTTTCTGTTGGTAGACTGTAGCTTGAAAGTGCAAGCATAAGGGATGTTACCTATCACATCAATGCCTATGCATATTAACATATTTTCTGCATACAGTTATAGACTGATAATAATTACATGTCATGGAGTAAGTAGTATTAAGTTTGAAAAGCAAACTTCCACATCCTGCACAGATTTGTGGTATCCCCAAACCAAATTCTGCTCATGCTTCATTTGTGATTCCTCTGTGCTATGTTTGTGTATCTCAGGGGGATGATGAGTTCATCTAACAGTTGTTATCTCAAACCCACCTAAACTGAAAGGTATTTGCATGTGCAAATTATTTTGTAATTTGGGACTAATTGTGGACTAAATTTTTTATCCAAATGGATAAAAGGTTTGCTGCCCCACTTCCTGGATTCCTTGCTAAAACACTTAATGCTTTCACAAGATTCCAGTATTGCAGATCTACAGCTTTGTGTAGGCCTTCCTTACTATCTCACAAGCAAGACCAGCAGGAATATTATCTGTATAAGGCCCTTCAAGAATACATACAAATAACTGAATTTTTTTAAATCTTCGAACAATAACCAGGAAGACAGTGTTATCCCTTTTGTTCTTATTGTAACTCTGCTCTCACCAATGGTCAGAAGATTAGTTTTTATCTGGAAGTTCTAATCAATTAGATCTTTTTGAAAGAAAGCATTTTTAAGCTATTAAATGTTTCTTTTATGACCCAAGACTTGTTATCACTGGAAACTATTGCTATAATGAGAATAAGAGCTTCCCTTTTAAAAATTCCTTTTTTCCCTCCTGTCAGTTTATGCAAAGTCCCATCAGCTGGAGGAAATAGCACATCCCTTGTCAGAAAAAGAAAATCATTTTCCACTGCCTAGTGTCTGAAAATTAGAATTCCTTAAAGCTTATAGAAGTAGAGCTAGCCATAGGTTATCTGGTGAGGTTCATTTCTGGACACTGCTTTGTTGGATGTTTTTGCACACCGTTTGCTTTCCCTGCCAGCACAACTTCATTCCTTGTCCTTCTCTGCCCTATGGGCATGGAAATTATGTCCACACCAGGTAACATTTTCTGGCCTGTGAGGTGCTGAACATCAGATCAGATGCTTGCAATAATCTGTCTTGAAAATATATGGTAAAAATTCTCTGCTACTGCTCATGTCCCTTTTCAGTTTTATTTTTGCTGTCTTGGCTTTAGTTACAGGCGTGTATCACATTTTATAAATATACCTGTGTCTCAACATTTATATTACATATACATAATTATGCAAGAAAAAAACATGCTGACTGCCTCAGAAATCGTGACTTGCTGACTGATCTCTGCCTAGCCCAAAACAGAATTTATCTAATCCAGTCTGAAAGACAAATGCCACTAGTAGATGAGTAACAGAGAAGAAACATTGGAGAGTGGTTCATGGCAAGAGGCTGTTTTCATGTGGAAACAAGGGAATATTATAGCACTTGCTGAAGCTTAGAGCAGCTCCCAGATCCTCACTGAAATCAAGCTCTGTGATGAAAAGGCCTGTAGCCTGTTGGGCAAGAGATGGGGATTATGAGAATATTCATGACTCCTGAGAATCAGCAGGTGAGACCTAATGCACACTATTGCCCCTCACCCCTTTCCCCAGCTCATCCTTTAGGTAAACAGTACATAAAGGCTGAGTTCCCAGAGTGACTGAACTCAGTTCCTGATCCTTTTTTTTTTCTCCTCTTTTTTTCACCTCCATTCTTTATAAAAAAGATTGCAGTGGTTTTGCCACTTGTCCCAAGCAGAAGCACGGAATCTCCTTTTCATTTCTAAAAAGCAACTGTGTGGCCAAACCAGAAGTCTTGTGACATTACTTAAGAAAGCAGAATGGTATCTTAGCATCCAAGGCCTCTTTTAAAAGTTAGTGAAAAGCCTTTCTGAGAGCTTGGATAAGCTGGAGAGGAATCTCTGTGACATATGTGCATTGTCTTAGAAAAGCATGGGTTGGAGCCAACTGTGGGCCTCTGCCTTTAATATACTGGGTATTTGTCATGCTTGTTTTGGTGTGCTTGCTAGTCAGTAAACACCCCGTGTGTAGAGTCCACGCAGTTGGAAGAAGCTGCAGTAAGTCATTGATGCAGGACACTGTTCCAGGCCAGTGAGTGGCAGGGGATGCTCTGTGAAAGGGAGATTCCTTGGGCAAGATGGGCAAAAGTATTTTGCCAGCTTTTCTCCAATGCAGCACAAGGGCATATTCGATAGCAGATCACATCAATCAATGTTTTGTAAAATTGTCTCACTGTGATGTAGGTGAAGAGGGATTCTCACAAATGCCGATCCTGTCCTGATTCTGACAGCTTTTACCTGCAGGCATAAAGTTGCATGTTCAGCCTGGTGGGGTAGGGATGATTGTCAGGTCTTTAGCTGAAGTCTAGTGTTGTCATCCCTTTGAAGCCTGAAACAGTGCCTGAGAGGAGACCATGCTAGATCTTTGCTCTAAGTGTTGTTGCTTGCTTTTTCTCTGCAGGAATGTGTCAGCCCATTCTGCTGGATTGTGACTCTCCTGTACACGGACTGCAGCTATAGATCAGTGATTTGGCAGTGGGAGGTGTTGCAATGAATGCAAGCACAGGACATTTAGACTGCTGTCAGCCTCAGGCCTGTGCCACTTTTCCAGGACTGGGTGAAACTGGAGTACTAATCCTCCATATATGTGCCCTGATATATGACAAGGGCAGGCAATTTTCCTGGTCCATCAGCCTTCCCAGCAGAGATATATAGTCAGCTCAAGCCTTCCTGGCTGTGCTGAGGCAGGTGTTTGCAGAATTATGGTTTGGTAAAAATGTGCCCTCATGCCAACATTTGCTGTAGCCTAATGCTTGCAGGACATCTGTCCATGAAGCCAGAGTGATTATTCTGCATTAAGGCAAAGGTAACATCTTTTTTTAAGCTTTTTAACCTTTCCAGGAAGGATTGTTACATCATTTTAAATCCCTCTTGGAATTTCAGTCTGCAGGAGCTGTAGTGCCTGGCTCTGACAAAACTGTTGTTACAAAGTTGCTTTCAAAGTGTCTCAGCATAAGGCTGTTTGTTTGTTGTATCCCTAGGATAGCATCCAAACAATACTTCAACAGTTCTTTCTGCTAATATGAATGTAACTAATAGCACTTAATTCTATGGCTGGAATTTGGTCCCCAACAGTTGAAACTGAACTGCTGTCTGCTCAATATAGTTTTTTCTAGTAACTGATGCATCTAGGTCAACAAACTGACAGGCATTGCTCATTTTACTGCTTGGCAAATATTGAACTAAAGTCTTCAGCACTGTAACACTGTTGACAATTGCAGGATAAAAGCATTGTCCTCCTTTGTTACTATGAAGTGCATCTTCACGTCTGATTCTGGCATAACACACTTGGTAAACAACGAGGGATGTTGTGCTCTGGAGTCCCAAGTGTTTGCTCTGACAATATAAACTTACTTACTGCCTGCTCTCTAAAACCAAACATCTATCTCTGCCATGGTTACTTCAAACTGATATTGAAACAATCCACTCTTCCTGAAAACACTGGAGGGTGACAGCATGACTGCTGTTGAAGGAGCTCCTTTCTCTTTTTGAAAGCTATCTGTACCACCCTCCTTTATTATGTTGCAGGTCTACATAGAGGAGCCCAGACTAGGCTGCAAGGGTCAAATAATTCTTCACAGAAAAAAATCACTCTGGATTGGTACAGTTAAGACTAATCCCACTGGAAAGGAAATGCTATGTTGCAAGTCCACTGTCAATTCTTTCTTTTCCAGGAGAGCATGTTAGGAGATACAAAAGAGTAATGAGCCAAAATGCAGCTGAAAAAATTCTGTCACAAACATCCTGTTACCTGAGCTGAGCACTGCTCCTTGCCTCTTCCTTTTCCATTCCAAAATTAAACCTCCTCATGACTGCTGTGAAGGTCCAGGGTCATTTGTGTCCCAGCACCCATAGCATCAATCCAAGGCCTCTCCCTTCTGCTTTGCCAGCATCTCGGGTTCACTCCTGTGCTGCTGTGAGTGACCCCAGTGGATCAGACTGGAGCGATTCAGCTGTGTGTGATCCAGTGGGACCAGCCCCATAACAATGGTGTCATTCACAATGGTTTTCTTCCCTGCTGCCTTTGGTCTTTTTTCACTACAGCTTTGTTACTTGTTTCATATTTAGGTCAAGGGTGAAGATTAAAACAGATCTGTTCTTCCTTTGCTTCACATCTTCACTTTCACCTAATTTGTTTTGCATGTGAGTGCATGGACTCTTTATTTAGACCAGCTTCCAAACTACACTGGTAACCTATATCACACTAAATCTGTTTGAAAAGTGTGTAGCTGCACACCTGCAGTTACAATATTACATATGAAACATTAGCCCAAACAGTGACTGGAGGTGAATCTGCAAGAAAGAGCATTTACAGCCATTTGGATCCTGCTGCTCTAGACTGGTGCCCACCAGCTTGGAGGATTGGTCCCCTCCACAGAAGTATTAAAAAATTAATCCACAGCTTTTTGTATCCTTGATGGAGACACAGATAGCAACAGCATATGCTGTTTGTTGCCTTTATGGGTTGAACTAGTGGTGCTTCCTTTTCCTTTCTGCCTCAGAAAAAAACCAACAGCTTTGCCTTTGAGATTTATGCAGTCACATGCTAAAAAGAAATGTAAGGCCCTAGAAAAAAGAAAGAGGCCAGCATGGATTTCAATACCAGGTGCTGAGACAGGACAAGTCCCGTGACCATTTTGCATTTCAGACTCATCTTGGGTCACTCAGAGCTGAAGGGAATGAGAGATGGGATTGTGATTGTGTTCCCAGCAAAAAGGGAGAGACAAAGCTGCACGCTTCAGGAAAATGCCATCGTAATTCTTCCCGTATTAGTTCAGAGGTTCGTTGATCATGAGGCTGGAAGCTTTTGTGGCTGATGTCAAGTGACTGCTTTTGGGTATGATTCACCTATTGTCTATAAGGCTTCTTTAACCAAAAAGCAGCTGGTGAAGCCTCTATTTCCCTTAAACAAAACTGTCTTGAACTTTCAGGGGAGAACAAGGCCTTCACTGTGCTGCCTTGACTGAAATCCCAGCCAAGAGGGAGAAGTCAGACCTGTTTCTTACTTTTGCAAAAGAAAGTACTTTTTTTTCCCCAGCTGTAGCTGTGGAGTAGACAAAGAAAGCAGCCATCAGCCCTATGAGAGAGATGAGCCTGGCCATCCCATAAAGCTGCAGTATTTTTGTGTCACCTGAGCGTGTGGATGGCAGAAGTGGCTGCTGTTCTGGCTGAGCCAGCCAAAGCTTGATACAGCAGAAACTGATTTCCCAGCTGCTACCCAATTCTGGTGTCTGAGTTTTTCCCAGGTTTAAGGCTCATTTTTATACAGTACACTCAGCTCATGTGATTTTTCCTTTTAGATGGCATTCACCTATATGCACTCTATGCTAGGAATGAGATAACTAACTTGCAGAGCCTGGCTTCCCTTCTGAAGGAAGCAGCTCCCAGAAAGGCTCAGCCAGAGCTTGTGGGCTGTTTGGGTGAAGGAAGCAGAGGGGCAAAGGTACTTCAGTGAAGACAGCAGTGAGTTCATGTGGGAAGGGGAATGGCAGCCTTCTGATGAGGAAGTTGGATTCTGTGTGAGGCAGCATCTTCCAGCTTCTCTCCCAGCAGGAGCTCATCAGGCCAAATACAACTGGCAGCAGCTCTCCACCCTGCTGAGACTGTGGAGTTGGACTTATGACATGGTAACAAACTCCCATGCCTCTACAGATGGACAGCTGGTTCTGTGTTAAACAAAGGGAAGAAGATTTTATATTGCCATTTAAAATACTTGTCTGTTTATTTCACAGGTTTGGTTGTGCTTGCCTTGAAAACTGCATATATGTGTTTGACAAACTGGGAGTTCCCTATGGACTGGTGTCAGTTCATTAACTCTGCTCCTTCAGAAACTGTTGTCTTCAAATGCATTCTTCAGAATTATCCAAAACAGTGTCTTAACCCCAAAAAGTCAATTTTTTAGTTAAGAAGATATTTGAAAACTAGACTTCTAATAAATCTGAAGTCCAGTTCCTAAGTAAAGAAGCTCCAGAGATTCTCAGCCTTTTTACTCTATATTCAACAGCAACAAAGAAATCAACTGGAACCAACCAAGCAGCAGAAGAAATTTTATTGTGAACACTTACATGTTGGTAATAGTTCTTTCAGCCACTGATAATCAGAATTTGTAATGGAAAAGACCCAAGCAGTCTTTAAGTAGCCTCCATCAACTCCACCTCAGAAAAAGTGGAAATATGCATTAAGCCATATTCAGAGTGTAGAGTAAGCACTGAGCTTGGAACTTTTGGATGCACTGATTTTTACCTGCACAGTTGATTTTAGGATGAAAATAATCCCTGAATAAGACAAAGAAATCCCTGAATAAGACCTTTTATCTCTCAAAATGGTCATTCATGTATGGAAGGAAAGTTTTCCCAGAATTTGTCAGGTTCACTGGGCCTGATAATTTTAGAATAAATGCTAATGTGAAAATTGCATTCTGGTTTAAGGAAATACTCACTTGAACAAAGGCTTCACTGTGACCTGAACTGAGTATTTCCTGGAGTTTACTAACACCTGATCCTAAACATTATCAGAAACACTACTCAAACTCAGCAAACTACAACTCCATTCCAACATTTAGGAAGAAAGAGGTTTGCATGGAGCAGAGGAGCTGCCTTGGGCAGACAAACCTGCAGAGAGAAAAGAATGGGCAGGGTATGCCACACTGCACACTCACATAGGGCTATTCCAGGCTCAACAAAGCCTTGGAAGAAACTATTGTGTTTTAATTGTGCAAACCCACGTGGCTGACGAGAAGTACAAGGGTGGCTTTTTTGCTTGTTAGAATTCTGAAACTAGTGCTTTGCTACGGCCTTTTTCCCTGGAAATTCCTCATGGTTGAAATATGCCGTGCCTGAAATCCCCTGTTTCTAAGTCCTTCTGGAAATAGCTTTCCTGTAGGTAGGGCTTAATTTGTAGTCAAGAGACAAAAGGATTGCCTTGAAATCACATCAGGTTAGATGACAGAGGACTGATAAGTTGTGCAAAGTCTGAGTCAAAACCTTTCAGGAGAACTATGGCATAAATTCCCAAGAGTTCATGTATATCCTTTTGTTTTCAGGAATTTTGCCAGTATTCCAGTTTTCAGATCCCCCAGAATGCCATTCCTGTTAGTTATGTTTTGCTCGGGCATCATCGGGACAGTGATATGAACTTTGCTTGAAATTACTCTAATGAGGAACAAGGGCAGAATTACCTCAGAAAAGATTGTCCCAGCCAAATGCCCCATGCAAAATTGAGGGCTTTAGGCAACAATGAAGACAACAGGGTTAAGGAGTGAGAGGTACAACATTTCAGGTAAGCATTTTTAAGATAACACCATTTCATTTATAATAAGCTGAAAACAGACCTGTTAGGTCCAAGATACAGAAGTAAGGTGAGTTTGTTTGGTTAAAAGGAGATTCTGAGGTATAATGGACACCAATGATCATCTGGTCTCCTTCTGTCAGCATTAGTTGTTTGATATTGCTGGGGTGGGGGGTCCACTGACTTAAATGAAGTTTTTCCTGCAATTTGTTTCCACTTACACTGGAAATCAAAGGAGTTCAGCAATCCTTGACATGAAATATTTGAGCCAGACCCACTGTTTGTGCTTTTTCTTGCTTGATTTTTTGTTTTTACAAGGCGATTTTCCAGTGCAAGGTAAATATCTCAAAGAAAAGTATTTCTACATCAGAAATTTTTTTCCTTATTTTCCTATAACAGATTGTCTTGGGGAATTCGGAGATGTCAGGGAGTGAATAAAAATCTATTACCTGCTTATAAGCAGCTTGTTAGAAATGTTTGTATTCATACTCCTTGGTATTTCTAGGTGGTAGAAATGGGTCAGAATGGATCACTGTGATCATCTGCACCAAACTTCTGCTGGGCTAAGGGAGACTTACAATAAAGAAGCATCGAGGGCTAATGTAACAATCCTCTGTGATGGATCTTGTCACCAGGTAAGTTTGCTAAGTTTATTACAGTCATTGGTAAACAGCACCACTTTATTTTGTCTAAGCTTATGCTGTAGTTTCAAGAACTGAGATTTCATTCTGCCTTTTATCTGATGCTTTAAGAGTTGTCTTGAATTGAATGTATTATCACAGAGTGTTAATTATGACTGGATGCTGAACTTGGAGGTTATTTATTCTGTTCCCTACTAGCCTAAGCAAAGGTATTGAACGTGGGTTTCCAAGCACATTCTTCCAGCTTCAACCAGAATTTTTTCCAGTGCTCAGAGTGTTCTGTGCCTGCAGAGATTGGTACCCTGCTTTGCTGATGGAAACTAAGAGTGGCTGAATGATCCAAACACGCAAAACCAGCTCAGCAATCCTGGCTGCTGCTCTTCCACTACCTGACCCCAGGCCCAAGGTCCTGGTCTGGAACTGGATCATGGTTTTATGTCTGTGTGGCCCTATCTGGCTGGTTGCCATCCCTTATGGAATAGGCCTTGCAGTGAGCATTCCCAAAGGTTGATGAGGTCTTCAGTGCAGTCAAAAAATCCTTTCTTGGAGCTAATGATTCCCCAAAGTCCCACCCTGGTCATCTGGGGGTGACTGGCAGTTCTGCCCCTTTCATCTTTCACTTTTTTTAATCCAACTTGCGGGGTCTGGCAGAACTTTAGATCACTTTGCTTTTCATTTGGCATTAGCCCACTTGAAGTAGGAAAGTTTATGCCTGGAAACAGTTGGTCAAGATCTGAAAGTAGAAAATATAAATTCCAGGCATGGAGAGCTTTTAAAAGAGTAGGAATTTCATGGAAATAAAACAGTCTAGTCTATTAAGTTCCTCTCATGGACTTTTATGAGTACAATTATTAATATTGTTGAAAATTATACTCATGAAATATGTTAATGGGAATTGTGCTGGCTGCTGCCAGAAGAAACTGCAACCTTTACAGCTCATTTGGAGACAGAAATATTCGGTAAAGTAGCCTACAGGGTGCAAAGGTTCGCATGGTGCCGGCTTAGACTAACTTAACATACGCCCTCTGTACCCCTGGTATTGTCCAAAACCTAATGCCCATAATAAAAGAGAGGAAAATTGGACCCCAAGTGGCAAGGATTGTAAGCCCTTGGAATTCTCCTAATCAGAGATATTCAGCTATTTTTAGTTCATAATGTTTAGTCAAATAGCAACAATGATTTTTCTTCTTTTTTTCAACTCAGCTGCACGGTGTGTTGGAGGGGGTCTCGATGGCCTGTGACCTTGCCTTTATCTGTCAGTCTGTCACCACTGGTCTTCAAAGTGCAGCTTAAAGGATCTGAGGCTTCTGTGTGGCCTTGATGTGATCTGCTTTCCTGGTAAAGTTTTTCATTAGCGGGTACTTTTTTAAGCTGGTTGGAACTTGCTTTGCTTGCTCTGTGGGACGTTACTGGCTTGGGGGCTCTCCTGACCCCCACAACCAGGTTTAATAACCCTGCATGGCCTGTATTTGCAAGCATTGTGTGTATGGTGGATGCTGCTTTCTGCACAGTGGATGCTGCTTCCTGCCTCATTGATCAGGCTTATTCTTTTCTCCTCCTGCCTCTGAAATCTCCATCAAAGACTCTCAAAAGAAGAAATATTTTTTGAAGTACAGTTGGTTAGATACAGTGACTGAGCAACAAGCCCATCCATCTGCACAGTGCTTACCCACCTGCTAAGGGTACTGCCCTTCCATCCAGCCCAGATCCTTTCTGCTGCTGTGTTAGCCATGCATTTCTTTTCCTCTGAATCTTAGGGAGAGAAGGTACCTAACAAAAGAGCAGTCCTCCTGCATCAGACACTGGTCTGGGTAGTCCAGTTTCCTGTCTCCAACTTTAGCCAGCAGCACATGCCTAGGGTAGAGTGAAAACAGGACAAGTGTGCATGATACTCGTGGTTAGGAGCCTTTTGAGCCAGAGCTGTTGTCTATGTATTCAATATAACTTAACAAAGGACAAAAAGTATTCTGGGGACATGTGGTTCACTTGTGTGATCCCTGCATTTGGGTGGCTTTTTGTGGACACCTGGATGCAATTACTGATGATGCTAAAAGACCTGTCTCGGTCACCAAAGGAAAATTATTTATACATCCATGGCTGGAGCAAAGGTGTTGGGTGTCCCTGTGCAAAATGAGTGGAAGGGCTGAGTGTGAAAAAACTTTGCCATGGCTGTGGCTGGCTCTGAGTGACACTGACCTGTCACTGCCATGGCAGGGGGGCCTGACTGGTTCCTCTCAGAAGAGCAGTGTGTTCTTGCAAAGATGCTTTCTCATGGCAGCACAGCCAGACCTGTGTGTTTTGCCCATCAATAAACAGGTGGGACAGCGGCATTGATCAGCTGGTGCCCTTGCTCAGCAGGTTCTGCAGACTTTTGACTTCTGCTTCTTTACTTGAACTATATTTGGTGTCAGCCAAGTGGGGACCCATGGACACTTCTGGAGAAGTCCAGACTGGTTACTGGGCACTGGTGTGGGAAGATGCAGCCTCTGCCTTTGAAGGCTGGGCCCCCTTAATTGAAGAGCTGGCCATGGACATGCTGCAGCTCTTTTCACCCAGTTCCAGCAGAAGGGTCTGACAAACACTAAGTCCAAGAGATGGGAAGAAGGATTCCTCCAAAATGTTTGGTTTGCTTTAGTGCAGTCTGCAAGGGGCAGGCCAGAGCAATTACCAGCATGCACAAGATGCCTGCTATGTTGCTTGGAGTGTTTTTCTTTACTACGTGTCAATACAAACCTAGAGCCATTTTTCAGAGTTTGCCAATGGCTATAATTGAAAAGGCATGAATTGCCCTCAAGAGATTCCCCACTGCTCTGCATTATTATCTGCTGGATGGCAGCTCTACAGGCCATGTATCATTTTTTTCAAATAACCAGTTAATTACTAAATAAAACAACCTAGCTTTCAAGCTGATTAGCCTAGATTAATGACCAGCAGCATGTTTCACTCTCCTCAACAATTTATCATGGAAAAGAACTATGTCTTTAATGATTTAGGTACCTGGTCTATTGAGGCTTGCTCCAATCTGTACAGCCTCCAATTTGATTTAATTGCTCTTCTTAGTTTGTGACCTGGAAAAAACCAAGTGACAGCTCCCATTAGTGAAGCCCAGCTTGCAACTTGCTTACAGTGTTACAAAGGCTCACTGGGTGTCTTTCTCTGCTGACTTCATTAAGAAGATATATAGAGGTCAAGTGTCACTTTGGCACAGAACAAGTACTATGCCGTTTATCAGCTGAAACAGGTTGAATCAACCTGTGTATTTTATTTAAGTTTATATTCATTCTTTTTCCCCTCTTACTGTTTTTAAAAGATGTTTTTAGAAGCTCCTTGTTTTGTTTAAGCTAAGATTGAATTTACAGACTGGCCTTAAAGGCATTAATTGCAGTTCATTTATTGTTACTTTGGCATGGAAACTTTGGCATTGCACTCCTCTACAGTTATTCAATAAAAGATCTTTTGTTATAAGGGCTTATTCAGGGCCCTTGAGTTTGCTTCCTAATTAATATTAGACTTCCTCACAGTTGTGCTCTGGAGTACAAATGCTCACTTCCCAAGGATGTTGCTGCAAAGGCACATTGAATGTGTCTTTAAGTGCATCCTGAATTACTGACTTATTATTGGGCAAATCTCCGAAGTCTTCACTTAGCCAAAACTCCCTCTTAAGATAATGGGCCCATGGGAGTTGTCTCGTCATTAACTGAGCTCCAGCAGTTGTCTGGCACTCAGTGAACTGAGTCATGGTCACTGCCCCTGAGAGTTTACCATCTACACTAGAGACAAAGACTCAACAAGGCTGAGAAGATAATGAGGCAGCATGAGCTGGAGCTGGGCTCCCAGACCTGGCATTGCACTTTGGACTCAAGGTGTTTGTGAAGGGCAAATTTTCGTTCCTGCAGAGAGACACCCCTATGTTCTTATGGTGTGACCCAGTATAGATGTGTTCCTGCAGCAAGTCCTTGTGGGTGCAGGCACCCTTAAAGCACTCCTCATTCCACTGGGTTGTGCAGCAGGGCTGGGGACCTGGACAAGAGCTGCTGGTGGCATTCAGAGAGCACAGCAGCTCGTGGCTGTGTCAGATCTGGCTCTGTCTTAATCACTTTGCAAGGGTCAGGAAGCTCCATACCCCTGACCCCTTCCGTCACCCAATCCCCCCTGCTGCTTGAGCCATTTGATCAGAGCATGAGCCCAGCTGTGAGTGAATGTGGCCAGGTGGAAAGCCCCTTCCTAATCCCCTGGCCATGCACCTGGGTTCCCGTGGTACACTTTGAACATGTGCCTCAGATCTTCATTTCAGGACATAAGAACTGCTTCTCCTCTGAGCAAGCTGCTGTCTTATGCATGCTTTTTGGGTTTTCCTAAGCAGCCTAAAAATCTCCTAATCCTCCCTTTCTGCTGTATATTTCCTGCTGGTTGCACTTTTGAGCCCTCGTGCACATTTTTGTCACAAGAGAAGGTGGGTGTTTGCTTTTGCAGTGAACGTAGCTGCTGCCAGCTGACAGAAGAGGTGTGTGACAGAGCCAGTGCTGGTCCCAGCTGCTGGTGTCTGCACCAGTTGGGTGTGAGGATAGACTCAAGGGATGCATGAGGGCAACAAGTCGCCTCTGTTGGCTGCAAGCATCTATCAGTGCCAAGCAGTACAAACCTCTCAAGAGAGAAGGAGAAGGGGAGACCTCTCCCATTTCAAACCCTCTCCTGTTACTAATGGGGACAGGTCACAGCCGTGGGAATACGGCACGAGGCATTGATTCGTTGAGCTTTTTCTTGTAATGCTGTAGATCTTCATTAATGTTCCTGGTTGTGCTTTCTGCTGTTCCCAGTGGGGCCACTTAATGGCATAAAGAGCTTAACAAGGAGAAGCTGTGGTCACAGCTGAGGAGAAGGGTCTGGTTTACTGCTGCCAAGGCTTGTGCTGTTTATCACATGCAGCATCAGCCTCTAAATATTTCTTACCTTTGGGACTGAGAGAATCACTTTGCAGAGAAGGTTAGCCAGTTATCCAGTAAATCTGGCGGGGCAGAAACAAGAGACCAAGAAGGGAGCCTCTCTTGTGACAGTACTGGTCTCTGAAAGCTTTTGGCAGGTATCTGGAGAGGGCTGTTTCCTGTCATAAACTGTGATTCTGTATTGGCCATGGACATGAGGTCTTATGAGCCATGCAGTGAGGTTTTCTACTGCTGTGTTTTCTTACCTGTACCACTATCTCTCCTTGGGGAATCCCAGAGCTCTAGGCAAGAAGCTTCACAGAATCTTCTGATTTGGAAGGGATCACAAGGATCATCAAGTCCAGCTCCTGGCCCTGCTCAGCCCCATCCCCATATTCACACCATGTGCCCGAGAGCATTGCCCAAACTCTTCTTGAGCTCTGCCAGGCTGGTGCTGTGACCCCTTCCCTGGGGAGCCTGCTCAGTGCCCAGTCACCCTCTGGGGGCAGAACCTTTTCCTGACATCCAACCCAAAGCTCTCCTGACACAACTTCAGGCCACTCCCTCAGTCCTGCCACTGGTCAGCACAGAGAGGAGATCAGTGCTGTCCCTCCTCTTCCCCTCAGGAGGAAGCTGTAGCTGCATGATGTTCCTAGTGAAACCGTCAGGTGCAAATATACTGCAATTTATCTTTTCTACTTGTTGAAGCCGTACCAAAGTACATATTATTGGCAAGCCTACTTGAAATGTAACTGTACAAATGTGTCTTAGAAGTAGACTTCCCTTTATTTATCTCAACTGCCTTAGCTCCTGCCTTCCCAGCACTTAATGCATTTGCTAAGCATTAATCTTTCCAGTGGTATTTCAGCTGGACGAGTTTACTTTGCAGCTGAAGTTTGGACAGGCAGATTAGACTCAAGTAAGTTATGATAGTTCCAGATCTACAAGTCTTTACTTTAATGGGAGAAAGTTGTGTGAAGCCACAGTTCAGCTGTGCACTTCAGGGTCTTTCCTCCAGCTGTCCACCCAAAGCTCCCACTAGCAGAGCTTGTTGAGCCTTTGCCATTATTTAGCATACCTTCACTAAGATATTGGTGTGCAGGAGGACAAATCTGCAGCCAGGGTAGCCATGGGGTGCTGAGAACTTCTTAAACCCAGCTACAAGCCCGGTTTTCATCTTGGTGTGAATTGATGCTCAACATTTATTGCAGAGCAGATGTTAATGGAAGGTCACCTAAGGCTTCTCTGCAGCATAATTGTGGGGCTATTTCAAGCTGTCTCATTTGGCTTTAATGCAGATCAATGCAATAAATTGTCAAGAATTGTGAAGTAAGAGTGTCTGCAATGCTGCTGGATCACCTACCTTCCAAACTGCCTTCCAAAACGGCTTCTTGCATATCAAATTTAGAAATTCATCA
Source organism: Anomalospiza imberbis (assembly GCF_031753505.1). NCBI lineage: Eukaryota > Metazoa > Chordata > Aves > Passeriformes > Viduidae > Anomalospiza > Anomalospiza imberbis. Next base: position 12,194,323 of record NC_089690.1, read on the forward strand.
CCTGAGAACCTAGCTTCCAAGCATTTGGAATGCTTTACAACATGGAAAGCATTGCCACAGGCTAAAGACTGGATCATGCCACAAGCATAAAAAGCATGCAGATGGAGCTGCTGCTGGTTGTGCAGTGGATAACTCTGCGTGGGCTGATTTTCCCCAGATGACACTGTTTCTCCTGCTTGTTCCCATCAGTCACCCAGTCTCTGCTCTCAGGCTCAAACCTCTGTATGCACAAACTGGGGCATTGTGCTCATCCAGTTTGGGGCATAACTAAATTCTCACTCATTTCTACCTACCCCACATAGAGCAGACCTGTCTCTGTGATTTGAGTTAAGGGATCTTTGCCAAGATTGGCTTTAATATCCTCTGCAGGATCAAGCTCTCATTTCAATGAGTCCCACTTTCCTCTGCCAGTTCATGCTCTCCAGCAGCTTTCTTTGCTTTCTCACCTTTCTTTTGCCCACAATTTAAAGGCATTTCATGTAATTTCAAGAACTTTTTTAAATGAGAAGTTGGTGATTATTAATATGATGAAAACTGGAACTCTGACCTATGCTTTTCATCCTGGTTTTCAGGTGTGACATCAGATAGCTTTTGTACCCTGGGATTTGCTGGGAGATTAAAAGCTCTCCCCACAGCAGCGGGCTGGTGATTTACATCGTTGACAGGTGTGTGTGTTGCAGCATTTCACACCATCCCTCTTGCTGCGTCCCTTCTGTGCAGGGCATCCGCTGGTTGCATCCTTCCACTCAGGTTGCTGTGCTCTTGTTGCTTAAATAAGTTTTATTGCAAGGAACAAAAGTAAGTTGAAGGGGATTTTTTAAAAAAAATCAAGACTAACCCCTAGCCTTGGTGGTGTGCCTAAAACAGGGATTCCCTTTGCTGGGGAAACCATAACTTTCCGGGTTGGTGTTGCTATAGAGATGGTGTCCGATCGCTCTCTGTTAATATTGCCCCTTTGGAAGGGCCCTGAATAGGCACTGAGGTAGGTAAATTTATGCAGTGACACCGAGCGGGTGATTTTATTCTGACAAATTCCTGCAACGTTTGTTTCCAGGCTTGTCTGAGGGCTGGGACGCAGTGTTGGGCTTTTTGTCCCACGTGCTGCCCTCACGGGGACGGAGTTAATGGAAGCCTTGTTCAGAGCCGCTGGGGCAGAAATTTTTTTGCTGAGAGAGACAAAAGCTGAACGGGCCACCTCAGAGGTTGCTTTGGGAAGGCCGTGTCTTGTGGGCTCTCAAAGGAAACAGGAGATAACGCTTGGCCCAGGAGTCTCTTGGAGTATTTGCAAGCGCCCTCCTCTCTGCCCCGCTGCCTTGTGCTTCCCCATCTGCCTCCTGCAGCATCTTTTCTAGGGTGACAGGGAAGGGACTTCTCCAGAAAACACTAATTAGAGTTGTTTTTTCACAGCCTGGCAAGAGAATAATTACCAGCATTGTGAGGCACGGCCCAGAGATGCTGTTGGATTGGGATGACTGTGATGGGGCCAACAGCAGAAAGCAGCAACAGGAAAGGGCGCAACATGGCTGTACCTGACTGTGGACCTGTGCAGGCTGATCCCAGAACAACAGGACTGTTTGGGTACCCATTCCTGCTCAGTTGTCATTGTACCAGCCAATACAACAGGGAGTTGAGCTGGGACTGAAAAAGCACCAAAGCTGTGTGTCAGCAGCTCTCGGTGGTTTGGTTTGAGGATCTGGCTGCTTGAGTGTTTTCTGGGTAGTCAGGAGGACTCCAGCTCCTGGAGTCACTTGGTTATGGCAGACCATCAGCTGCACTTCATGTATATGATTTCATGGATCCAGCAAACATTGCACACCATGAAAGCTCTGAGGTGAGCACTGAAGATAGCCTGGGATCACATCATGCAGTGGCAGGATCTCCACCAGGCTCCTCCGAACCAGACCAAGCTCAAGACCCAGATTCAGCATCATGTCACCCTGGGGCGGGGAGCACAGTAATAGCAAGGGGCATCAGAACATCTGAATAATCCTCAAGGATAGTGGCAAGTTGTTCTGGTGCAGAAGACCTCCAAGACAGGACTGGGTAAAGCACTTAAGTCAGGCTGGTAGTGCTCCATGGCTCCTGCTGTGCTCTCTGGGGATAGCAACATTTCAGAAAAAGGGAAATGCATTCAGCATAAATTTATCAAACAGCACAGGATCTTTAGAACTAAGCAAAGCTTCATCATTAAAATATGGCCTTTCAATTCTACCAATTTATAAGGGAGGAAATAATTTCTAATGAATAAATTATTGAATTTAGTCTGTTTCTGCTATTTAAGTGTCCAAGTTGTTCAGATGTACTTTGTCATTCTTTTGGCATTATTTGATGGTCTTCCTGGAAGGGACAGTGTTTTGTGGTGAGTGAAATGTGAAATAACTATTTTTTCTAAGTTCTGCTCTTTAGCCATACAGATGATCATACCACTATTCCTCTTACTGGAACTGAGCATCTCTTGTAGTACAAATAACCAGATCAATCCATTTGGATGTTGGCATTTTTAATGCAACATATTTGAGTATTACATCAGTTGCAATATTAATGCAGAGATTATTAATCCAAGGCAGCCCATGGGCTCTGATCAATAGGCTCCAGGCTGCTTGGTGTTTTGGTTTTTTTGTTTTGGTTTTTTTGGTTGGTTTAGTTTTGTTTTTCTTTCCGAGAATAATTTTTTTTTTGCTCCATCCTTTTCTCCCATGCAAAGCTGCCATTTCAGAGCTGCTTTTTTAGAGAGATACTAATTCTTCAAAAAGATGAGCACAAAGCTAGTTGTGTTCACACAGAAAATCGGGGTTAACTCCATGGGACAGCGAGGAAGGATGCTTACACATTGGCTGGAGTGTACAAGATGCTTTTAGGCCTGTCAGGAAGAACAGCACTAGGCATAAAGCAGGGCTCTCATTAGGATGTCTGCGTGTGGAGCAAGCGAGACCCTTCCTACTGTTGATATAAATTTCATAGGAGCAAGCTGGAAAACAGTAAAGGGGGATGTGTGCCTGTATATTTGCAGTGGGTGCTAATGCAGAGCAGGGAACAAAGGCCTCTCCAGTGTCAGCTAATCTGTCCCTTGGGCTGCACGACCCGTGGGCCAGCGCTTTGGCAAACCAAACACTTGTGTCTGAGCTGTGCTGTGCATTCACGTGAGCTGTGCCACGGAGCTCACGGACGTGGCTCACGTGCAGAGGCTTTTGCAGAACAGAGACCCTAATCCCAGGAGTTCTGTCAGGGTTGCCGAGGACTTTCCCCATGTTATGTGCCTGTTATAGTGGCCAGGCAGGGTTTCTGCTACCTTGAGCCCGCTGAGAGTAGAGAGGACTGTTGTTTACTTGCTCCTTTTGTTTTAATAAAGAGGTTCATCCTCTCCAAACACACATGGGCACCTGCCATTTGCCCTCCTGGGACTGGTGGCCCACAGAGGACTGCAGGGCCCTGTTTCTGCTTGCTCAGTGCAGGATGCCTTTGCAATGCAAACGGAGAAGGGTTACAGCTCCAAGCCCGGATCATTCACAACCATATATCTAAGCAAGAAACCACTCTCAATAGCACACAGCAGCATTTTCAGCTCCTGTAAATACTCCTCAAAGCCACACAGCACTCTTATGAAGAAAGTCTGGCTGGATGGCTTGAGGATACTGTGCTTTAGGGATGATACACACCATTCTACAGCCTCAAAGGTTTTTTTTAGAAAAAAAAAGCCTTCTAATATAACACTGCCATTTAAGAGAAATCAGAACTGAAAAGCAGCTGTCAAACTTTAATTTCCTGGCTAATGAATGACCATGAATCCATTCTTTAATGATTCTTGACCCTAGAAACAAAATATATTAGCACTTTCAGATTTTGCACAGTAGTGCTAAATGGGGCATGTAATGTACTAATTTAGTGCCTCTTTAGCATAATCACAACCTACATGCACAGCTACATTTCCTTGCCAGGCAGCTTTCACAAGACCTGCAAAGAACTTATGTAGGATGTTTCACCCTATTATTCATTTCACTGCTGCCTGAGAATCAATATATGTGGTTTTTTCCCCTATCCTGTCTTTCTCCATAAAAAAGCATAAAATCATCCATTGATCTTCATGGGGTGATTAAGATGCCAAGAAATCTGTGCTTTTCTCTACCTGCAATGAGGCAAGACACCTGGTTTTACTGTGTTTATCTTGTGACTCTAAAAGCCCAGAAAAATGCTGCATTTGGATATAAATCATACTTTCCTGGAGAAATACAGGGTAAAACGTAATAATGACCAAACACTATATTTTAAAAATAAAACAATAACTAAAATTGATTTTAAAAAATAAATTGAAAAGTAAAATTTTCAAGTTTATAATCCTAAAAACATATTTCTAGCAATAGCTTACCCTGGTTGTCCTATTCAGAAAGAAAGCAGTCTGAGAAGTGAGAGCACTCAGCTTGATGTGATTACCAGCTTCCTTTTTTTTTTTTTTTTTTTTTTTTTTGGCTTCCCTTTGGTCACTGTTTGTTTTATGACCACTCTCACAGTAAATATATATTTTCTTCTGTTTAAGTAGAACCTGTGTTTCAGTTTGTGCAATTGCCTGTTGTCCTTTCTCTGGGCATTACTGAGAAGAGCCTGGCTCTGACGTCTTTCCACCCTCCCTGCGGATATTTATACGCATTGATAAATTTCTTTTTCAGGCTGAACAGTTCCAAACTGTTCAGCCTGAAACAGGCTCTGACCACATAAGTTCAAATGAACCAGACAGCGCTCTTGGCCATGAAAGAGCAACTTGAGTGCTTCTTTGCACTGTTCTAGCCTGTGGTTTTCTCTCCTCTGTCATCTCCTCCCTGTAAAGTATTGCAATGGATGAGCCCTTTGGAGAGAACATTTCCAATGCACTTTCAGGGGATGTGGATCCAGATGGAAGCACAAACATCCTGAAGATGTTATTGTAACACCACAACAGGATCCTTGAAACAGCTTGCCTGATCCTACCTGGTTTATACAGATGCATGAGGGTGTCTGCAAAGGCTTTGTTACAAGATCAGACCCATCTTCAAAATGCAGTTAAGCCACTTGTTATTTATTATATTAACATTTACTTGGTCTAAATAATATTGAGGCCACTGCAAGGAGTTCTGCATATCTGTGTGGTCTGTAGCCTGCAGAGCCCTGTGTGTGCTGTGCTCCTACATGGGTTTTGTCATGAAATCAATCCTTCCTAAAGCTCGTTATCCCTCTGTGTGAGGAGCCCTGCCAGGTCTGGCCTGGCAGCCCCTGCCTGCAGCGATCAATACAGAGGGACTCAGGCAGCTGAGGGACACAATGCACAAACAAACACTCCTGGCACTGCAAACAGGCTGCCTGTGCTTACTGCAGAAGGTGTGAAGCTCCACACCTCTTTCTGCTCCTTGAGCATCTCGGGGCTGCTGGAGGTGTTCAGTCAATTAGCATGCCCAATACCTTTCTGAATGTTTTTATTTCCATGTGTAGGCTGCACTTTAAAGACAAAACCCTGGATCTATGCCACACTCTTTCCAGAAATTCAGGAAAAGGAAATGGGATTGTTAAATAAAATAGCATTGATCTGGGAGTTCCTAAGGGCAGGCTGTGCAGTCCGGCAGCGCTTGCCTCCGCTGTGAGCAGAGCTGCCCGTGCAGAGAGGCTCTGTCTGTGGGGAGCACCATGCAGGGCTGGGGTCCAGTCTGGCAGCTGGCATGGCAAGGGTAAGGTCTGCTCTGAGCTGTGCTTCTGAGAGCCCAGAGAACAGCCCAGATCGCTCTATGGCCTTGCGTTTCTGCTCTGTGACTGACTGCTTGAGCAACGGGGCAGAGTTTGAGACTGCCTGTGTGAAAAACTTTCCTTTGGTGAAAAACAGAGTCCTGCTGCCCTCTCAGAGAAGACTCTGACTTCTGAGGAGGGTCATCTGTGCTGAAGGCACAGCGCTGCCCAGTATTTGATTGATATTCATTCTCAGGGCTGTGTGAGTTGCCCCAGCTGTGGCTGTCGCTCCTTAGCCTGTAATTCCCACAGATATTCACAATGAGGTCTTTGGAGGCAGGTGTGTTTGTGGCATTTGAAGGAAGCAGTGCAATTTTTTTAGGAGAGATTTCCTGTACGTCATTACTACCATTCCCAAACAGCAGAAATACACCATGTAATTGCTACATCTGAAACTCCTGAGCTGCTACATTAACAAGGAGTTAACAGGAACCAGAGGCTGCAATTGTTGCAGCTGTTTTTAATAACACATGGAGAAACTGCATCTTTCCAGAGATAATTCACAAAGAATAAAATTTCTACTAAGTTGACCAGATAGCAATTTTTCTTTCATGTCCAGTAACAATTAATGCTTAGACTTGGTTACACAAAAATGTATAGACCATAAGGAGGGGGGGTTTGTTTGTGATAGATGCTAAAAAAAAATAGTAGTAAAATAATAATTAACTAGTGCTGCCTTCTAATGTGCACAAAAATTACAGCTGACCATTGCTGTGGACATGGAACCCAGCCACTCCTTGCTGGTGTCTGTTCTGTTCTGAATGGAGTCAAATCTGTCTGCCCCAGTTAAGACCCTGTTTTCATATATTAATTTTAAAGGTGATGGCTGTATCATCATATCATCTGCAAGCCTTGAAATGCATCCGAGCCTGAGGACTCTGCAGGACACACAGATGCCTGTTCAGCAGGGCTGGGCTTCTGTTAGTGGGTGAGTAGGGAATGTAAGCACCCTGCTGTATCTGGGAATGAGGTGGGAGACTGCAGCCTGGCCTCACAGAGCCCAAAACCTTGTGCTTGATGGATGCCCAGAGGGCTCTGCTGTTGCTTGGAAGTTGGTGGGAGGCATGCTGCCCCTCGAGAGCATGGGAAAAAGTTGTGCTACGGGCTGGATTGTCAGATGTGTCTTTTGGGGCCACAGCCTGCAGAGCCCATACTGTGGGTCTCTGGGCCAAGACTATAAGAAAATCACAAGCCACTGTGTCACTCCTGGCAGCACTTTGCAGCCCTGCGAGTATGTGGTGTTATCCTGTGCCCAAACTGGGGAAATTACCAGAGCAGTCGGTGTTGGAACACGCTGGTAAATCCTGTCAAGAACAGTGGTGTGTGACTCAGCAGCTTTTCCCTGAGCTGGGCAGCGAGGGCTGAACCCTGCTCTCAGCACAGATGTCTTGGTGCCACTGCGTGTATTGAGCCATCAGCCACGGCAGAGCTGCACTCCTTTTAAAAGAAAAAGCAGATTCCATTGCACGTGTACTATTTAGCTGGGAAACCAGGATGGGATTTCCATGGACTGTTTCAGACTCATCCCTAACTATTCTGGAAGGCATCCTGGGATGCGCTGCGATGCCCTGGCTGCTGCAGGCAGAAGGTGAAAGAGCTGAGTGAGCTGCAGCCGTTCTTGCCCTGCGCGGGTGCAAGGCCACCGAGCCCAGCCTGCAGCGAGCCCGGGCTCGGCCCTGGCCCGGCTCCCGCCGCAGCCCAGAGCAGCGCGGGCCGTGCCCCGGCGCGGGTGGCACGTCCCAGCCGTGCTCCCGGCAGCTCCCATGCGTTCGTGCGACAACAGAGGGCACCAGCGGCCCTTGCTAGGGCGGCTCTGCCTGCCCGGACACGCGGGGCTGCCCCGGCTCCGCCGACCCGCGGGAGGAAGGAGCCTGCCAGGCAAAGGCAGCTCCTCGCGTTCGGGGCACGGCGGCTGCCCCTGGGCCCGGGGGTGCTGCTGGCAGCGCTCAGCGCACACGGCGGTGCTGGGGATGCGGCGGGGGAGGGGTGGGGGAAGCGGGGGGCAGGAAGGACTCACACCCGGGAGGGCACCGTCAGCCCTTAGGAATCCTCACTCTGCTCCTCCTGCCTGGCGGGGCCCGACCCTGTCATCTGCACCCCGACAGAAGTCACTGAAATGTGGAATTTGAGGTTAATCTGCAGTGAAATGGTGCGGGTCAGAGGCTGGGCCCGAGCCTCCCCTGCGTCCAGCGGAGTTCAGGCTCGCTGACAGCAGCGTGAGCTCTGCCTCCAGCGCAGCCCGCAGGGACAGCCCCGAGCTGGCTCCAGGCTGCTCCGCTCCAGCGCTGCTGCCAGCACGGGACGGAGCTGGAGCAGCCTGGCTCCTGCAGCATGAGCTCCCCAGCGAGCCTGAGCTGCTGCCCCTGGGTGGCCAGCAGCCCCAGAGCGGCTCCTTTTAGGGGTAACCCCTGTACCGCGGGGGCAGTCGAGGCACAGCCCGGCTCCGTGCGGTAAGGATGGGGCTGCTCCCAGCCTGCGCAGCCCCTGACCTGCGGATCCTCCCTCCTTCCGCTCAGCCGCTGGTTTTATCCCTGCCGCAGGCGGGTTCAGCTACCTGGTGCCCACGGAGGGATGGCGAGAAGGTGAAACGTTCGTTACTTTCCTGAAGCACAGCTATCTAAGCAGGTAAGCAGCAGTCACTTTCAGTGATAACCCACTGCTTTTGATCATTGTATCACACGACAAAATAATCAGGGAGCAGAGCAACAAAACGCAAGCAGGAGTCCTTCTGTTGAACAGCCCCTTTAGCAGAACATCCTGATTCACTGCTGCTGTGAAAATACAAAGAGACAGTGATTTTATTCCTGCTTTCTTCCATGCAGCACTTGGACAGAGTTCATCTTTGCTCTGGTTTGTGGGACACTTCCTTTGTTTCATCTTAATTTACATGAGGAAGATGAAGGGAGAAAAAACAATGGAAGGGAAAGGGCTTCAAGCAAAGAAACAACTTATCATACAGCATGAAAATGCCACCCAACCTGTGACATTAACTACTTGCAAGAGTAAGAGCTCTTGTGCAAATAAACCATAACCTAGAGTTTGTACCAGGGCCTCATCCTCTTCAGTCCTACAAATTTGATATATCTTGCCTATTGCAGCAGGATTATTTCCATACCAGAAGATCTACTCACACGAGCACAGGACATTGGCTGCTCTGTTTATCCACAGCCTAGAAACATGAAGGTCCAAAGTTTCTTCCACTGCCAGGGGCATGTGAAAGCTTTGAGCACATGCTACAGAGATAAGTAGACACATATGCTTTATGCCAGGCCAAGATGCTTTTATAAAGAGTTTCTGGCCTTGTCTGGTAAAATATTTTATAACTTTTCTGCCAGCAGCCAAAAGGCAGTCAAATATTTAAAAGCAGTAATAAAAGTTCCTGTGTGAGTCAGAGTCCTACAGAAATCCTGCTCGTGAATTTCCCCATGGTAGCCTGCAGGAGTAGCAAGAAAAAAATCCCACAGAACTTTGCTGGTATTAAGTATTTTTTAACAAGTCCTTGGAAGTGGCATGGAATGTCCCTGCAAAGGCCCTGAAACCAGATCCCAGGCTATGTGAAGCCTGAAAAGCAATTCTAGTATTTTTTTCTTAAATTATTGTAGCCTCAAATCTGATTTAACTCCTAGGGAATCACAGAGAGGCCAGCTTCAGTGTGACCTTTAAGTGGCATCTCACTTGTGTATAGAAGACTGTGCACAAGTGTGTATTCCTTTCACCTGGAATCCAGCATACTCGGATGTCCTTGCCACAGATGGAGCAAAACACAGCCCTGCCATGTGCGTGGCCTGGGCTCAACTCTCTGCTCTCCCTTCCTGCCGAGCTCTGCTCTTGTGGCACTAATGAAGTGCCTCTTCTTTCCCTTTCGAAGTCCTCAGGTGATCGCGTTCTGCTTGGAAACTGCAATGAGACCTTAGGCTTTTTTGGAAAAGAATCTCATTAAGATCCAAGGCCACAAAAGCTTCTCTGCTAATTCTTCCTGCTGCTAAAGCCCTGTCAGTAACCAGCGTGCTCAGCTTTGGCCCTGCTGTGGGCAGCAGTGCTGGGGGCAGGGGCCAGGCAGGCACAGGTGTGTCACAGGTGTATCACAGGTATGTCACAGGTGTGTCACAGCAGCTGACTCTGACCCTAGGTTCATGGGCTGGCAGATGCAGGCATTCACATTCTTGATCTCTCAGTTGGCAGATGACACTAACAGAGAGGGGAGTGGTGCTGCTGGCACCTGCCTGGCAGCATGTGTGCATTGGCTAGTTGGTCACTGATTTTGTCTTACAAACTACTTCCACACTGCAGTTCAGGTCTGGTTTGGATGCTTTTCCCTGGAGCATCTGGGAGCTGATCTGGGAGCCCTGCTTGGTGTGAATCCTCCTGAATGCCCTTGTACCTTGCTTCCATTTTTTTTTCTTTGCCTCTTCCAGCCAAATATCTCCCAAGAGCTAATTATGTTTCTTTGGTTATTCCTGTGCTTTTGACACTAAAATGAGAAGAAGAATGTAATTTCCCCACAACAGAACACCAGGAAATGTTTTACTTCAGCTTGATGGTAAAAAGTGAAGCAATTGGTGGGACAGATAAGTCTTTCTTGGAGCTGTTTTGCAGATCCCCCACAGATATGCCAAGTGTGACACTATCAGCACAGCATGGGAGACCTCAGCAGAAAGGCTTTGAGCTAAGCAGGATTGGGCTCACACAGACATGGGATGTCACCATGCCTGCCAGGCTGCTCAGTCTGTCAGCACAAATCCTGCCCTGGATGTCCTAATTCCCTGTCCTGTGCTCTGGCCATCATCCCCTCCTTCTCTTGTACAGGAAAGCCTGGCACAACCTGCCTGGTCCACCTTCCCCAGTTCCACTGCTGTTTGGTGTGAACGTGTGATCTTCGAAACAACCTCTGTGCAGGATGGAGGCAGCTGCTCTCTAATTGTGTGTGAGGGCAGCACTTCTCCCTGGGAGTGGAACGTGTGTTTTCTGAGCCTACAGAGAGGGCCTGTGTGCCACCGCACGGGTGGTACAGCTGAGCTGCTCTCCAAAGGAGCTGGGGAAAAGCTGGGGCTTTATCACCCAGGGCAGGAGACAACCTCTCCTTCCTCCTGGCCTTGTCTTGGCCAGAGAGCCCAGCTCCCATAGCCTGCCTGGGGAGCAGCCTCCTTCCCAAGGTGTCTGACCTCCAAAAATGTGCCCATGGCAAGCCACTTTGAACACATGGCAGAGAGAAGAGACAGTAAAGGAGTGTCTGGTTACCCACTTCAGCTACCTCCTTCCCCTCCTCTCTGGGGAGGGAGGTTCTGCCTTCCTGGGTGTCAGGAGAGATTCTTTCAGGGAGAGTTTGGCAGTGCAGATTTATGACAAGCCTCTTACAACTCATTGCAGATTTGGGTAATGCTTGGGGAAAATGCTGTCACCAACTGCATGCTTCTCTCCTTGGAAACCCCAATGTTTTTCTGTGCTCAGCTTGCTGCCACAATTCGGTACTGACAGTGGCTGGGAGAGTAGCTGGGTGACCAGAGCCAGCCCTTCCTGGCAGCATGGGGATGCCTGCACACAGCCTGGCTCAGGGTGACTCCCTCAAGGATGGCTGCCATCCCCCAAGGGACCACAGCCCTTTAGGGTCAGCATGGGTTTGCTGGTCGTGGGTGTCACAGTCAGCAGAGCCCAGTACGCAAGCACAGTCCTTCCAGCCTCAGATCATCATAGGATCTATTGAGCAATTCAGGGGGTTTATCTCATGATGATAGTGTAGCCCTGGGCTGTCTCTGAGGTCCTTGCTGGTCCTTGCAATGGCTGGCTGTTGCATCAGAACCAGCAGTCAGAGCAATGGGGTCATGCTTCCCCGAGGAGGCTAGTGCTGATCCAAGCTGTAAAGATTGCATTTATCTGTTTGCATTTGCATTTTCAGCTGCAGGATGAATGCAGGATCCTGGGGTGGGCAGAGGGGATTTAGGTTAAGCAGGACTTCCAGATCAGCTCCAAGTTTGTCGCCTTCTGCTTAAAATCTGCAATGGGCACTGGTGGTCCCTGCAGTTGCTTCTGGATTCACATGTATTTCTCATGGTGGATCATTAAAGCATACCCTAGCAGGGGCAGCATGAGGCAAAGCTGGGAGTTTTGGCAAGGAAAATAACTGTTTGTTTGTCAGATGCCTTGGGAGAAGCTGAAGTGGTCATAAACAATGGAGCAACTTGGAACTGTGCAGCACTGAGAAGATAGCAGGCATCCCACATGCCAGATCTCATTCTCTTATCCTCAACATCCAACCTGAGATCACCAGCAGGAGCAGCTGGTGGCATGGATGGCTGCACAGTTGCATTGGTCAGCTCTTGCTGATGGGATGTACAGATGCTGGTGTTTCTTGTGTAGTGGGCAATTCATGTTCCACAGCAGCCTGCAGCGTTGTGGTGATTCATGGGGAACAGGAAAACCTAGCTTTATCTTCAGGGAGAAAAGTGCTGAACTTCAGGTTTCAGAGCCTTTGGTTTCGTCGAATTACAGGTTCAAATCCTGAGGTTCAAACAAGGTCTTTCTTCCTCTGAGACAAATAGAGTGTCATGCAGTAAATCGCCAGTGATTCTCTTTGTTAGCTGCTGTGTTACTTTGAAAACGACATCGTGACATATTTCAGCTTTCTGCAAAATAAATAACTGCATCATTTATCAAAAAGCTTTGCTTTCAGAAAGGTTGTCACACTTTTAAGGCATCAGAGATTCCTGTGAGTGAAGGAGATAAGAGGAACATAAGTTGCCTCTTTTATTTTCTTACTCTATTTTATTTGACATTTCACTTTTTTTTTGCTTATTTGAAAAAGCCCTGATGAGGAGTGATCCTTGGCCGTGGCATGTCCCAGCAGACTTGGTGGAGTGTGACAGTGAGTGTGACAGTGAGGGCCATGTACTGCCTGACTGGCCCCGGAGGCGATGGGGAGCAGCAGGCACCCTTGCTGCCTGCAGCTGCCTTGCTGCCTGCCATTACCCTCACGCACGAGGAGGTCTGAGACTGCTCTTCTCCCCACGGCAGCAAACATCACCCATCAAACCCATCCCCAGGTCTCTTGCAGACGAAGACAGCTCCTGGAACACCAGCAAAATCACAGCATCAGGGCTGATGGGCAGTGAACAAGCAGCATATTCTGCCTCCTCAGCTGAGATGACACATCCAGAGCAGGGATGCTTGCTGGAGCATGAGGTTCAGTGCTCCTTTCTCACAGACCACCACTGCAGAGCAGCACGCTCAGCTCTTCTGTGTGTAGTGGTTGTGCAACACAGGTGTGCTGCCCCAACAAGGCACCTGTCAAATGCAAACACTGTCACAGGCGAATTCCTCCTCAAAACTTCTACCCGGAGAGCTATGTGCAAAAAAAAAAAAAAAATCCAGCAAGGTAGAGAAACACTTTTGAAACTTTGTATTTATCTCTTTTTTTTTTTAAGCAATATCCTATTTCCACACTCATTCTTTGTCTAGGACAGGATATAACACACCGGATGAAATGTCAAAAAGCAGCCCCTGTATTCAGCATGCTCAACAGTAATTTGTTTTATAGTGTGAGCAACAGTATCTTGTTTTCTTCTTGACCTAGCAAACATTACTAGTGTCCAGCCAGAACCTCACTAACTTTTAAAAAACTGAAGTATTGCAAACAGCTTTTTGTGCCATCTATGGGATGCTCTCAGTGCTTTCCAAATGCCTGGGAGTCCTAAGTACCAGGCAGGAATTGGCATCCTGTGTTTACACGTGGGAAAACAGAACTAAAAGAGTTTATGTCTCCTGTTTCCAAACACAGTCACTAGCTTTGGGTCTCTGTCTTCTTGGTGCCAAACTGTGAGAGCTTTTAATTTCTGGCATGTGTGCAGAACAAAGAGCAACTGTTCGCTGGTTTAACTGGTTTGACTTGTACACAGCTCCGTTGAAAAGGAACCTTCATGTGAAGTCTGTGTAGTGCAGTGAAGAAGCAGATGTTCCCTCCATCCCCATTGCATCCATCAGGTCTGGATTTTACAAGTGCCCCAGTCGAGGCCAACAGTATTTGCAGTGTCCAGTGCTGCTGTGAGCTAGGCCAGGTGTTAGATCAAATGTCTGGAGCTGTGTGTAACATTTTTTCAGATGTGCTTCTCAGTGATTTTTTTCCAGACAGATGCGGGAAGTCTGTGGTAGAGCTGGGAACAGAGCCTGTTCCTGTACTGTGAGAGGCTGTGCCCCTGACAAGACACAGGCACGGCCCTACAAAGTAAATGTTGTGATTTCATGGCTGGAGTTGAATGGCACCCGACGGTTGCACCAGGGGAAATTTTTCTCCCAGTCTCCAGATTCACAGGCATTCACTATGCAGCTAAAGCCTCAGAAAACTCTGCAATTCAACAGAAGTCGTTTGGTGCTTAATTTTGAGTCAGTTGCACCAGTGCACCTTTGTACTCACGTCGCTGTGTGCAGTTACAGGATAACCTTAAGGGACAAGAACCAGGCAGGAAGGCTCAGAGAGCTGGTGAGATAGAGGGGAAAAGGACCATGGGGCTGAGTTTAATACTGGCTTGCACAGAAAGTATTTTACCCCAGAAGATGTCTGTTGACTCTCTCTCATGTAGCTAAAGCTGCTTCCTGTGCTGGATGGTGGACTGAGCTCTGGGCTTTTGGGTGGATGACAGAAGCTGTGGCTCTGCTTGCTTGGCTGAGCTGTCTGGAAGAATCACACATTTCTTTCCTTTTTAATCATTAATTGAGCTTATCTGTGACAGGAGAGCCTGTCATATTCTGTGTCTAAGCATGGTGTCCTCTGCTGGTGCCAGCTGCATGGCAAACTGAGGGCACTGCTGGCCCTGCCAAGCCTGGCAATGCCTCACTGGCCCATCCACAGCTGGGCCACGCTTGTAAGGGGTGGCCACCCCATGGGGGTGTCGGCTGCACATGCAGCTCCCTGCTGGTCTTTCTCTTCAGTGTTTGGAGGAGCTCAGCTCCACAGATTTTTCTGCCCACCTGCTTCCATGAGTTACACCAAAAGCCTGCTTTCTCAAGAAATTCTCTTTTGTTTATTTAAGATGTGCTGTTTCCATAGGTTGCACCTGTTCTTAAGGATAGTACCCATGGATAAAGGCAGAGAAGGCACAAAGCCAGCATTTGACAGCAGAATGGTCCCCAAGCACTGAGATGGCTTGGGCAGGTGAGCTTTCTAAAAAGACCAGTTGAAAACACATCCCCCAGCCACCCCTCTGCCAGTATAGGTCAGGAACGATGGCTTTTCTTGAGTAAAATTTCAGTCAGGCTCATTTTTCTTTCTGTTTTAGCAAATGCTAAATATTAAGCTGTGATTAGGCAAAAAGTAGTAAGAGGAACTTCAGACTGAAAAGCAGAAATTTAACCTAAATGGGAAACTGGGAAATTTTTCAGCAAAGCTGTTTCCATGAAAAAAGGTCATTGAATAGCATTCTGGCTGAAAGCATTTCAGCCATCTCCCATAAGAAGGTAAAAACCCCTCAGACCCTTCCCACTGTGAAAATTCAGGATTTTCTGGAGTAAAATTTTCTGTGGTAAAAGGCTGAATCTTTCAACTGTGGTTGAAGTATCTTTTTTATTTTTTTTTTTTTAATGTATATCATCATCACTAAAACATTTAAAAGAAAGGAGTAAAGGAGTTTGGGGAAAATTCCAGCTGATACAGGGCAGGGAACAATCGTGGGCTGGCAAGAACCTGGAATCAGTGACCTAATCAGCCATTTCCCTCTCTAATTGCTATGATTCTACAGCTTAAAGAATTACACAACGTGTGTTTTAGTTGGAACAAGATACTATTATTAAGTAAAGTGCATAATAATTGTGTTTCTGAAGGTGATATAAATGTCTATCACCAGGCACTTCAATCCATCATTGTACTTTGCAAAATTACCAAAATTGCACTACATTCAATACTAAAATTGCTTGTAATAAAGTGATTGCTGAACTGACACTCACAAAAAGATGTCTAGTACCTACATTTGTTTTCCTAATTGACAATTTTAGGCTTCGATCTGGGGAGGGAGGAGAGCCCTCAGCCCTCCTTGCAGTTTATAGGAATGGAGGGCATGTAGCTCCTGCAGAGGCACAGTCTCTTAGAATGGAAGGCTCCTGCCTGCATGAAGTACCTCTGATTTCCTACTGCTTTTAAGTCTTTGCTTAGGTCACTGTATAAATCCATTTCACCTACATTTATAAAAATATTAGGCTTTGATACAAGCCTTTCTCATAGTGATATACCACTTGATTATATTGCTCTGCAATTTCTTCCCTGGTTATTCATTAATTAATGAATAGCAGACTGGGGTAAGTGACTTGACCAAGAATACATAGCATAGAGACACATCCTTTGTCTGGGATCTCTGATGGCACTTTGGGAGATGCCTACAACTTTTGTTGTTTCTTTTTCCTGCAATCTCTCCACCCTGCAGGATTTTAGTTGGCAAAATGCAAAAGTTTTTGTTTCAGAAGTCAGAACTCTTTGTTTCAGCTCCTGGATATGACATTTAAATCAAGCCCACCTAGAAGAGCATTACTTTTTTGTTTTAGATAGTAGTCCAAAGATGTTAATAAACTGTGTAATTAACTGATGCTGAGCTAAATTCAGCTAGTCTTTTAGACTCTAGCTTGTGTATGCAGTCACATACAAAAATACTAAGAATTCTTCTACTCAGGCTGAGCAACATCCTTTTGCAAAGGTGTATCACTACATTTTCATGAGACTGAGTGAACAGCTGAGGAAATCTTGCTTTCTGAAGCCCAGAACCCTCTTTTCTTTCTAAAGGGTTTTCCCAGCCTAGCTCAGAATGGATCCTTAAGAAATTTAATTGTAACGTGTTAGAATTTTTCTTTGGAAGAGAAACACATACTCCATCCAGAAGACACTGAATTTAAGTCCCTGCTGGATGTTTCCATGGTCTCGGCCAAAGGGATGAAACCCTTCTTCATAGCAGGTGACATAATCTGTAGGGCTTACTGAGTCTCTAAGTGAAGTATCAAATGCTCTCATAGATATTTTTCAGCTTTTTTTTTACATGAAAGGAGATGTGAATGTCTGCTCCATCAGCAGTCACTATATAACATACATACTGTAAGGTCTATTAAAAAAGTTTCAATAAGCTAAGCAAATATGAGGAATTCTGATGGGAAGGAATTAAAGCAGTCCATTTTTTTTTCTTCCAAAATAAATATGCTAGTTAATCTGAAAAAGTGAAGAGTGCCAAATATTCATCCGATGTGCTAAAGTGACTCATGGCAAAGGTAGACAGTTTTATAGTGCAATTTCTTTACTTGTGTTGGAAATGGATAGCTTCCAAGTGGCACTTACGAAACAATTAGCTCTTCAAGGATAATCAGATTTGTATGAAAATGTAAAGATAAGTGATTTAGCTGTGATCTCAGCTGGAAAGTGACTGAGGCTAGTGGGCCACACTCCACAGTAGAAACCCCCTTTCTTTTACTAAATGGCACTTTTGCTGAAATGTGCTGGATTCAAGCAAGTAAGGGCTCCCTTGACTTTCATTGCTAGGATGACACACGACTGATTTGCATCATTAGAGATCTTTGCTGATGGCTGAACTGCTTTGCATACAAATGAGACCTAACCTGAACAGCTGCTCAGCTGGTGGGCACGAAGGATTTACAGTTCCAGATCAGGTCCCTGCTCACTACCAGTCTCTGAGGGAACTCCACTCCAGACTGATGGAAAACACATAATGTTTCATACTTGCATCCCTGGAGATTGGGCAAGTGCAGAGGCTGGCAGTTCAAATGGCCAAAAAGCCTTTCTTGAAGCCTTTTAATATTTTCAGGTGAAAATGCTCATTCTTCAGTCTTGCCCTGTGCATTGAAATTATCATGCATGGTGGAAGGGCAAGGTGGAGATGGAATAGTCCTGCCAACATGACAAAGGCTCGTTCTTGCATCTTCAGGTGTTGCCTGTGGCTTCTCCACAGAGCTCTTCTGCTACTTCCACAACCTGGTCATCTCCAAATTGCCTAAGGTTGGGGCAGGCAGTGGAGAACTGTCTGTAACAGCCCTTGGGTTTTCTTCCATTGAGGTATTTGTCCCAGCGCTCCTGTTCACTGGACCTCTGTTGTTGGCCGTTTCTCCTTAAAATGTTCTCTCTCAGCTCTGCCTTTGCAAATGCACTTTATGAAGAAAGTGGCAGAAAATGAGATTATGGCTTCCTGACCTCAGCCTCAACTGAGCTGTATAGGAAGGCCCCTTAGGAAACCTGTTTCTGTGTTATTTTCAGTCTAGTTTCCAAATCCCCAGAAGCCTGGCAAAGACAAGTAGGCAGCCAAGCCTGGAGTAACATCTGCCTGAACCCTTCCTAAAGATTCTCCTGTCTATGGAGCAAACCACATTGTCAAGGACATTGTTAATGATGTGTCAGAGATAACAGCAGCTCTCAGCTCCAGGAGATCCAGAGCTTGGACACAGTTAGGATTTTTGGCCAAAGTACCTGGGAAGGGGTATATCTCTAGAGCAGAGGTGATGGTGACCTCAAATTCAAGGACTAGCAAATACCTTCATCCTGTTTAATGTCAGAGGTATCACTGCCAGATGTAGGATTCAGAAAAATTATATTTAGAGGGTTTTTGATAAAGCATTTGTAGATTCAGGTGTACAAACCTGCGAAAGTGTTTGGCCTCCTGGTGATGTTCACACATGGACATAAAACATCGTGGTCTTGAAAGGATGCTTTTACACTGCTTATTCCTCCTGAAGCTGGCAGAACAGGGAATGAGCACTGTGACCTCATGGCTGTGCAATAAATCCTTGATGATATGAAGGCACCTGGCAACTCTGCAAGGGGTATTAAGTGTAGAGGTAGTGGTGGCAAAATCCTTCAGATGCTCCTTATTGTTGAGGCAGAACTCAACCTGTTATAAACACATCCTCCTTCCCTGAGTGTGGTTGGGTTTATCTCCAGGTTAAGCGAGTGTTGAGGTCCCATATGGAAGAGGAAGCTGACTGGCTTTAAGAGCTTTGTTTACTTATATAAGGCCTAACAAACATGGTTGTTAAGGCCCCCTAGGTGGTCTTTCTTATGAAGCTGGGAGCTATTGGATTAGGCAAATGAGAGCCAGAGATTTGCCTAATAGCTTGACAGGCCATGAGGGATTAGAGCTTGTGGGCTGGTGTAAACTTGTGGGACTGAGATTCTGTGGCATGGGTCTCTTCTTAGCCATGGATAAATGCCTTGCCAATGTGGGTTAATCTTGTTTGCCTTGTCTTTCATAATGCTGCATTGCTGGACACAACCTCTGTCAATTTAATCACTGTAAGAATGGAATTGTAGGCTTTTGTTTCATGTACTCAACTCCTCCCTAATGCAGCACTTTCAGCATCACAGGGGTCAATGATTAACAACAATTTTCTGCTCACTTTGGTTCAAACTCCTGAAATAGTTGTTCCTTTGGGACCAAAGGTTCTGTTGTTACGGGGTGAATGCAGGTCCATCTGGGGAGACTCCACTGCTGCCCACTAATTGTGGGTCCATCTCTCCTCACTCCTTTCTCAAGCACTGGTCTCCCATGTCTCTCCCTACCAAGATAACCAAGAACCCCTTCCCCTGAGCTGAGATTCTCTCTTGTCATTATACTGTGCTCAAGGCAGCAGGCCAGCCCTGGAATGGCAATTGTGGAGGCTGGAAGAGGCCCTCAGAGAACACCCAGCCCTCAGAGGCACACTCTGACACCTTTCATTTGATTGAAAGTGAGAGTCACTGGTGACTGTACTCATAGGTGAGTGGATGGTTCACACTGGGACTGAAGTGCCAAGTGTTAAGGGAGATTAAAGAAAGTGGACGTGGGACCCCACTGCTCCCAGATCCCTTTGCCTTGGTAGGGTAGAGGGCTGTGAGTCTGCCTGGTTTATGGAGCATCATGGCTTTTACAGCTCCTCTCACTTCTGATCTTGACCAACCTAGACAATAGCAGCCACCTATGCTGGGCTAGATTTGCTCCCAGGGCACAGGCCATGTTTGTCTCATTACAGTCTAGAGTCCATCCAATCCAGCTCACACTTTTTAGATGTCTTCACATTTCTTCACTCCCTACCTTCCCTTGTCCTCCCTACAATACACCAAGAGCCCAGCAGTGCTGGATCCAACACAGGAGCTGGGGCCCAAACACCTGAAGCTGCTGTGGACAAACAGCTCTGAGTTTTGCTTGATGAATGTTTGTCAGATCTAAGGAAGCCAGAAAAATTCACTACAGGCATCCCCAAGTCAGGAGGCAGCCTCCCCCACAGCCCATTAGCATCTGCAAAACACTGGAGGGGACAGTGCAGGTGGGAGGAAGAGCTCAGGCCAGGCCCTTTTGGTCCACAATGGGCGGCATCTTGCTCAGTTGTGCAAATTGCTTGTGCAGTCTGGGGGGCCATAAACCCAGACCACTCCTTTGAAAGCCCAGCCCAGCCCCTCTCAGGCCTGTGCCCAGGCAGTGGCAGAGCTGCAGGCAGTGGGGGCTGAAGGGGACAGGTGTCAGTGATGCTGAAGTACCGGGTGACAGCTTCCCATGGCATTGACGGGGACGAGGCTGCCTTGTGTGCATGCAGTAATGGCAGTCACTGGGCTCAACAACTGCAGAGAGATTGCTGTGAAAAAATGCCTCAGGTCTTGTCCCTGACACCTTCACTAGCCCAGCAGAGAACAGATGCAGATGCCAAAAGAGCTGTGAGTACAGACCTTGCCGGCTGGTCCTTTACTGACACATCTCCAAGGCAGCATCTTTTCCTGAGGGGATGGAAGGGGCTGCAGGGCACTGAGATGGTGTGGGGGTAGCAGCCAGACCCTTGTCAGGTGTACACAACGTGGTTGGTTGTGCCACCCACAGGCACTGGGCCCGGCTGTCCTAACACATGAAATGCTATCCACCTCCCATTCCCTTCTCTGTGTCTTCCTTACTTAACACAGAGTGGGAAGTTTCAGATTGCCATGTGAGCTCTTAGGAGGGAGTGTGTAATGGGGAACTTCTCCTCTGTTCCACAGAGCTCTTGCCACCCTGGCTCTGCTCTTTCCACACCCAGCCCTGGGCAAGATTGAAGCTGAGAACCAAAAGCTGGCCAGCACACAGCCCGGACACCAGGGCATCCATGATACAATCTCAGAAGAGTCTGTGCCAGTTTATAAATTGTCTGTAGAGTGGGACCTGCAGAAGGAAGCACAGCCTGCCTTCATGGAGACGACACATGTTTGGGCCTGAAGCACTGAGTTCACTCTGCACGTGCCTTCACTGCCTGCACTGCTTTGTCCTCCACCTTAGTCATGGCTGGCCCAGGCGAGTGGCTGGGAGAAAAAGGCTGTGCTGGTTGATATTCGTTCTGCTTGAGTCTGAGAGGCTGCATCTGCTTTGGATCTCCCTGACTGGTGCTCTGCTCTGGCTGCAGATTGAGATATGAGCTAGGAGAGCCCGGAGCTGCACTCTGCCACAGCCGGGCTCAGCACAGCTCTGGAGGCGCAGGGTGGTCTAATGCACTTTATTACTGTTCTTTATTATCAGGCTTCATTAATGAATTCCACTAATGTGCAAAACCCTGCATGACAAAGCAGCCCTTGATCTTCTTCCAGGCCCTTGCTTCCAACCCCTGTAAGGCTTCCTGCTGTAGCTGAGGAGTTCCACTTGGGACAGGCAGCACAGCTCAGCAGGTGCTAAAAACTGTATAATCCTGAAGTGAGCTAACAGCCTGGGGGCTTCCTCTCCCGGGTCTCACTGCTGATTCTTGCACAGGGAGGACACCTGAGTTTTCACCAGGCCAGGAGCTATCTTGCATTTTGGTCTAGAGCTCATTTAAATCACGTTCCCTGGCAGTGGCTCCTGCCTTGCAATGCACTACCAGGAGATTCCTGGGTTGGGATGAAGAGGGCAGTTGCTATTTAATGAATGGAGCTGAGAATATCACCCATGGTCCTGCAGCCATCATTGCTCAAACACAAAGGCTCTGCCACCCTTCCTTCCCGAGGCACGGGATCCTCATGGAGCAGGGCTGTGAGCTTTTGTAATAAACTGACCCTGCAGGGAAGAGGAGCAGGAAGGAGAGGGCTTCTGCTGCCCTCGGCATGGTGCAGGCAGCCCAGGGCAACTATAGTGATGAAGCATCATTGTTTTTTCATTCTGAGTGCTAAGCTATATAAACAGAATAAAATATCATGCAGAGGACTGCTTACATGTTGCCCGTGACTTTTGTATATCTTAATTTAAGAGTTTACAAATTACAGTCCTCCTGCCTGGCCAGCAGCTATTGAGCTCCCAGAAGGAAGTTCTTTGGCCACTTCTGTCTGTACTGTCCAAATGTCTGTGGAAGAAATACCCTGGAAAGAGAACCTGTCACATTGTCCATCACTGCATGCAGTGGGCTCTTACCTCTTGCTGTGCCTTTGGAGACCACTTTGTTCTCCTATTCCTTTCCTTTAACTGGCTCTGTCTTTACTCATTGGAGGCCTTGTACTTAGACAAGATCCAAATTTTGCATAATAAAAGGGCTCCCTAATAGCTGGCAGTGCATCCTGCTGTTCCCTGTCTCCTGTTGTTGAAGATTAAACAGATGTAAAATTAGGAGCTGAATCTCTCTGCATTTGGGGGTCCTCGTCCATAGGAGGACATAGGAGATGAGAGATTAAGATGTGACTTTTTCCCAGGAAAAGCAATTTAAGAGATCAACAAATTATAATCCTTAACAAACCTTTCTCCAAAGAATTTTGCTTTAAATGCTTTAAATCCCACTGGCCATGTACATTTTTGCTCACAGCTTTCTTTTCTTCTCTTGACTGCACACTCCAGTGAAATCCCAGATCCTTTACCAGAAATGCTTTTGAATGCTCCATCCCCACCTACTCTTTTGGACCCCTAAGGGAGACAAATAAACAGAAGGGAAGGTTTACTGCAAGCAGAAAAGAAGTCAACAATTTCCCTTCACAACAGGAGGCTTCACACAACTCAGCATCTGCAGGCCTTAGTGCTGTACTGCCCTGAGTAACTCATGTTCCTGGGCATGTTTTCCAGGCAGAACCAAGTCCCAGCCCGTACCAATGCACACTAGTATCTTCTTGGCATGCCCTACTCCATCTCTTTAGAACTCACAATTGCTTGGCTTCATCTTAGGGTGGTAATCACATAAAAAAGCTAGAAAAAGTAATCACATAAAAAAGTAGAAAGTGAGTTTAATTTGTCTCCTGGCCTAGCAGCGGACTCTTTTCGGCAAATGGTCAGAACTTGTGTTTAAAAGCTCATTGCAAAAAACAGTATCCATGGCTGATTGAGGTCTCAGTGTTGGGAAACCTTGAGATCTGTAAGTGGAGAAGGAGCCCCATTAATTCCTGTCTAGACTGGCTTCTGAGCCCAGGTTCCAGAGATGAAAGGACACTTTATTAAGACAGGACATAAATCCACCCTGCCAACAAGTCCACACTCCTCTGGATTATTTACACCTCTCTCCCTCCCTCTGGTCATTGCCTGTCCCTACATAATCTACATTAAAGTCCTGACAGGATTAAACCAACATGTCTTACACTTTAAATATCAGGCTCTGTGTGCTTTCGTTTCCATCATGTCACAAAAAAAGACATCATGTTTTTACAGATCGACTGAAAATAAAAAAGTAGGTGTCTAATGAAAGGAGCTTGATGTTATGACTGAGAGATTAAATGTGCGCTTGGGAGATTTTATTGTGAATGTGGCCTTTGCTGCACCTACAGCTCCTCTCCCTGGTGTGTCTGGCACTGTGTGTCACTAAGGTCCAGCCTGAGGCTGTATGAACAGAACCATCTGGCCTCTGAGCATCACTTTTTGGATGAGGGTGACTGCCTGGGATCAGGCTACATCCCCTGTCTTATGCAGGACTGTCCTCCCTGGCAGTGCTGTGCTCAGCTACCAGGGCTGGGGACTGAGGGGTTGCAGAGGGCATGGGCAGTTTAGGGTGAAGGCTCTGAGGACAGGCTTTTTCATTCAGAGATTTTACAAATTTTCATTGCTCTTGAGGCTTTGCTCCTTTATTTTCTGACATTGGAAAGTTCCAATAGTTGTCTGCAGGTTTTTTGGTGTTTATGGAAGAGCTGCAGCACTGTATGAGAATAGTAGATCCTGTCATCTCATGTTTGCATGAGCTTCTCCACCTTCCCTTGCAGCCAGGCAATGGGGAGCAAACAGCGCTTATGGAAAAGAGCCTCAAAAGGACTTTGGCACAAATACATTTTTAGGTTGAAAATGTAAAATGTTCATTCACTGTATGAATATTTCTGCAATCCCTGGCTCATTTCTGTTGTAGGTCCTGTCCAGCCATAGGACTGAGGGGTGCAGTGAGTACATTAGTGAGATGGGTGCTTTACACAGAAATGAAAGCTGGGCAAAGTGCTCATAGCTACAGGCAGCAACATTTCTGGATGATGTGGAAGTGCTGCAGCCTGCAAGGAGACATCCAGGCACTACTGCAGGACTGGAGTTGATGCTTCCCAGGCACGCCTGTGTCCCCAGCAGCAGGGCAGATCAATCCTTTGGCAGAGTGACTAATACTTTGGATTCATTTGTTTGAAAGAACAGATGAGTTCATGAGCACACTCTGATGCAGGATTCCTTCCCGAGGCAGGCCTTGTGCGTTTGCAGTGCTGCTTTGTACATCCCCAGTGATAAGAGCCCGTGATGACAGAGCTGTGCAGCGCCCAGGGCCGTGGGACTCCCAGACGTGCTGCAGATTTCAGCACGTGGTAGCCATGGCAGGCTGAGGAAATGACGAGTGCTGTTAAAAGGACACTCTGAACTTTTGTGTCAACAGACAGAGCTCTCCTTAGTGTCATGGTCTGCTTGGATCTGTGCTTGAACTGACTGCAGTACTTGCAATCCTTTTGTATGCATTTTGTTTTGCCTTTTTATCAAATGAACTTACTGGCATGGTCAATTTGAAGTCATTAGCAAATGTTTATCTGAAGTGAGTTTGAAATCTATAAAAAAGATCATTTGAAGTGCTTCCAAGATTTGCATTCATTTGGCCAAAGAAATGACACCTGGTTTACATGTCCAATCCAACACACCCAGACTACTCCAGTTTTGAATATCAAATGTCTGCATTGAGCTTGAAAGACTGCTTCCAAAACAAGGTTCAACCACACTACAGAAATAATTCTAATAGGTAAACAAAAACAAATTAATAGCTGTTCACATACCTGAAGAAAAAAAAATCACTGAACATATTATTCAGCAGCTTTCTTATTTACTTTTTTCAGCAGTATTAAAGGTCAGTGTCAATCTCCCAGCTGTTAGACACCCAGCTTTGGCCCTCCATGTGCTCCAGCAGTTGACAGAGCAGGTAAATAGCTTGAGTTTTGACTTTTTGACTTTACTGTTGAGTTTATTGTTAGATACTTGGGACCTCAGTAAACAATTGTTCTTAAACAGATTCTATCCTTTCCTTTCTAGCGGCATTCTCTGAGCTGGAAGAGCACAGTAACAATCTCCACATCCTTTCTGCTCACACAGAAAAATTTCCTGTGCCTTGTCATGGTTTTCATTCCCAGGTTTGTGTCAGGATGAGCAGAGGGCTCCAGAGCTCCAGGATGCAGTTGAGCACAAGGCTGAGTAAGACAAGAGCCTTATTGAGCCTGTCCCAGCTAGGAGCCTGTCCCCCCCAGTGCCTGCCGGGCACCAGCCACCGGCCTCTGTGCGGGGAGAGCACGTGGCAGCTGCTGGATGCAGGGATGGGCCGTGCTGCGTTTGTGTTCAGGATGGAGCTGGAGCAATAGGCTTTTGTGCAGCAGAAACAGACCACGGAGTCCCAGAATTACTTCCCACTGGCTTTCCCTCGGTTCATCAGTTTCAGTAGCTCAGTGGGTAGAATCAGCCAGAAGCCATCTGTTAGTCTGGCCTGGGAGAGGAGGCTGAAGGAGGCAATGTGGGGAGAAAAATCTCTAGAAATAGCAGACTTTTTTGCCATTTTATGGAGTATATTTTCACATTCCCACTAGTCTAAACTCACCGGTAAATCTAGCAGGAACAGGCTCTGTTTCATGTTATCATCTTGCTTTTCCAGCTTTTTATACAGAGATCCTTGCTAAAAAATTGAAAGCCAGGACAAAGACTAAGTCACCACATACCTACATAACTTTAACCTGATTAACAGTCTCACAGATCTGTGCTGTAGGTAGTGCTGTGATGGCCACGTGTGTGAAAATACTGGGTAACTTAAAACTGGAAACTGCTTTTAGTGGGCTTGTCACTGTGGCCCAGAGCTCCCAAAATGCAAGGTAATGATGGGACAGATGGCCCAGGAGGACCTTCATCTGCCCCTGATGGTATCTGAGCCAGAGTTTTACAGCATCAACTGTTCTGCATCTCCACATATTCCTACAGCCAGCTTCACTGCAGACATGCTCTGTGTGACACTCTGGAACTCTGTTCCCAAGCACGAAGAGCAGAGGTTCTACTTCTTAAACACTCAAAAACATCATCACATAAGGGTAGCAGATGGGTTAGTGTGGATCACAAGCATTAACAGCTTCCCCCAGACTTCCATCCACTGGATGTTTCACCATTTTGGTTGGTTTAGGATTTTTTTTTTGCATAATCCTAGAATCGCCTGTAGAATCACCTCTCTTGCCTCCAGCACACAGCACCTTACAAACCCAGACAAGTCCTTGGGTGTCTCTGTTCTTCCACAGATGGAAAAATGGCAGGTGCTTCCTATGAGTAGTTGTGAAATAATTTTTAATTTTTAAAAGTTGTAAATTGTAATAGTAAATTGATAAAAATATAATACTTTCCCAAGAAACAAAAGAAGTGTTTTATGACCAACCATCCTTCATCAGATAATACTGCTGAAGTAAGGACTCCTTTCAGCTGGCATGTGTCCCATCTTTCATTTCCTCCAGAAGTGAGAAGAGAGAAGGAAATGGCTGGGCACCTCCAGGAACATGCTGATATGGAAAATCCCACCACCTCTGAACTTCAGAGATGCTGCAATCATGTCTTCTAAAACAGTGTTAAGTAAGAGCTGGGGAGAATTATCGACAAGACACAGAATTCTTGTAAACTTTTGCTATCTAGCCACGTAGGGGGACATTTTTCTCTTCTGTTTAACTTGCCTGTTGTTTCCTGCTTCTGGCATTTATTAATCAGAATGGTTAACCATTCAGTCCAGCATAAAATCAGATCCCATCACAAATCATGTTCTCTGTGGTGGTCTCAGGAAAGGCTCTGGATGAACAAACTCACTTCTCCTGTCTTAGTGCTGAAGGGCAGAGCTAAAGGCTGGAGATAGGTGTTTACCATAAAATTCACACTACAGGTTTCCTGTTTGGAGCAGCCAGTAGTGCTAGGGACACTAGAATTTCAATTTGTACACAAGCTCTGTTTTGACAGGGCCCCTCATGATTCATCAACAATTTGGATGCTTCTGGCTATGCAGCATTCACTGCACCCATCCCATTCCTGATAAACAGATTCAGGAGCTCTAATCACAGGGGTAGTATACTCAATAACCATTGCTCTTTAATTGTTTATGATCTTTATCTCTTTCCCTCCAAGGGTTTTTTCCTGTGGGAGGACCAGTGTTTCTCTTTGAACTGACTTTTCCTTTCAACATTTATCATTCAGGACTGCTCAAGTGCTGTTTCAGTGCAGAAGTCGATTGCAAACTATTCGTAGCACCTGCCTCTTTGGAAGTTTGCTGTTTGCAGTGCTTGATCCCTCACTTAAACTACCCAACACTGTCTTTCCTTTCCATCTGTGCACGAGACCCCTGCACCACACAACATGCTTCTGGGAAGCTGGTATGCATCTGGCCTCCTGCCTCTACTTGTTTTGTGTCAGACCCTGGGGGATTTCCAGCGTGCTGCAGGACCCCTGAGCAGTGTGCTGTGAGTGTCTAAGGAGAGGTGAACCACAGCCAGTCGTGATGTTTGGGTTGGGGGCTGATACTGGCTCCAGTGGGACTGACTGCACTCCTAGGACTGGCCCTTCTGCCTGAGAGTTCTGCATAGAAAGCCTCAGAGCACTTAGACATGAACATGTGTTTGGGGTAGGGAAACAAGTGAAAAATAGCATGAGGCAGAAAGGAAAGCTACAGATCATTTCCATTAGCAGAGTTGTCATGTCCCATGGCTTATGTGTGTTTTCTTGTAATATGGGAATAATTACTTGATGGCTGTCTCCAGTTGTGTCTGATTATTAAAATCAATAATGCATACATTGGTCTGACAGTGATTTGCATGCACAGCTTTTCCTATTTTCTGGTAGCCAACAGAGCTGCTTGTGTCTGGAGAACTGTGAAA
This sequence comes from Anomalospiza imberbis, assembly GCF_031753505.1. NCBI lineage: Eukaryota > Metazoa > Chordata > Aves > Passeriformes > Viduidae > Anomalospiza > Anomalospiza imberbis. Next base: position 12,222,305 of record NC_089690.1, read on the forward strand.
CCCCACATTTCTCTCTAGACTGTTCCTAACATGATCTGTGGCTCCTGGTTTTAATCTCCACTGGTCTCCACCTGAGCGGTTCCTGGAGGAGAACCTTGCTGCACACCTGGGAGTCCCGGCCAGGCAGGATGCAGCCAGGCCAGCTCGGTCAATATTGACTTTGCTGCAGGCTTTGGTGCAGTGATGGTTATCTTGTTCCCCGGGTAAGAGTTAGCCCATTAGCACAAGCATCTTTGAAGCCATTAAATACACAAAATCGATGAAGCTGAAAAGGGGGGATCCTTTCAAATGAAGGCACCACATTATCAGCCCGAGCAGGTCACACAGACCAAGACCTGCACTTTGGACTGCACGCTGGAGTGCACTGGGTGACAAGTGTAAATGGGACTTTCACAGGGTGGTCTCTGTCCACCACACTTTTCCCTGTCTTCTCTCCCTTGCATCCTGGGCACAGTAATTTGCAGGATTTTGTTTCCTGGTGTGTCTGTGCAGCCCTACTTTCCCAGCTCTGGCATTAGACAGGATGAAAACTTTCCATCTGTAGATGTTTGCTTTATGGGAAGGAGTTTTTTGCACAGCATGAAACTTTCCATTGTATTCACAATTGGCTTCCAGCAAACTAAGTAAAGGTGAAAAATTCCTCCCTGACTGCATGGCAGTGGCACCCCAGGGCACACACAGCCTCTCTGGAGCCAGGCCCCAGGGGCAGGATGCCAGAAAGGGGTGGCACAGCCTGACCTTGCAAGTCTACCCACGGAGACATGCTGCTCTGGAGAATGGGGTTATGTTGGCTCAGGCCATGCCAGCTGGAAATTCAGGAGAGAGCTCACTGATGGTCTCTCGTGCTGTGCACAAAGGCCTGACTGCTTTCCCCAGTAGGCAGTGGAAAGCTCCCAGGTAGCAGCAGGATTTCCTCCCTTGTGCACAAGCCAGCTGCTTTCCTGGTAACAGAGTGAGCTTGTATTTAGCATCCCCTGAGCTGCCAGAAGGATGGGTGTGTATTTCTTGAGTAAATCCTTGTTCCTTGCAAGTCCCTTTTCTCTCCCCATGCTGTGCATCTGCTAGTGCTCCCCAAATTTCCTTCAGGTTCCACAGGATTCATAGAGCTGCTTGCCAAAAGGGCTCTGTAGTCAGTGCATTCATCCTGTGCATGCTGAACTAAAAGGGATTGATCTTTGAGGAGGGCAATAACGAGCTTGGCCCTAGTGCAGGAGGAGTGTGAGCAGGGTGAGCTCCTGCATGGTGACTGTTCACAGACATGCAGTGCTCTGGGTTCACTTGGTGTTGTGCCAAAGTGTGCAGATCTCACTGGCCTTCAGCTGTGCCTGGTGTGAACAGCTGTGTTTAAACCAAGAGGAGGGGCTGCAAAATTGGAAAATAAGGCCCATGGGTGTGTTGCATTTAGAGTAGTTGATCTCATCTGAGAAGGGTGAGTTACTGCTGTACTGGCTACAAAAGGTGCTGGGGCAGGAGGAGGGGAAGCAGTCTGGCTTGCTGCCCCGGAGGGAGATGGGCTGCTCTGAGATAGGGAGCTCTTGTGGGGAGGGGAGCTTTCTTTCCTTGGCTATAGTCCAGAAGCTTCTGTGTTAGGGATGAGAAGGGAGGTGAGAGGAAAGTCTCTGAGATCATTCTCAGGGCAGCAGAAAAGTTATTGACTTTAATGAGGGGCTCCGAATAGAAAATGGAGATAAACCTCTGTGGGTGGTGTCTGATCTAGGACTGACTCATGGGTGTCTCTGGAGATACAGAGCCTCCAGCTCACTGCCCTCTCCTACTGCAAACAGTCTTAAGCTCCTGAGAGGAAAAGTTTGGGGAAGGTGGTGTGCCTCGGTGAAAAGAGATAGCAGGGAGCTATCAAAAAGCTTTTCTGAGATGAACTGTATTTCTGGGGGATACATGCAATGTCTGCTCCTCTAAACCATCCTGCAACGTGTTGGTGGCCCAAAGCAAAAGGAATGCTGATGGTTTTCTATTACTTCCCTGTGTTACAAACCAACCTTCACTTCATGTTAAAAGCTTGAGGTAGGACTTAAATGCTCCAAATTAGAACAAAACACCAATACCTGTCTTATTAGGAGGTCATTAGCAGCCAGGGCAGGTTTAACCATTGAGTGGATAAATCTGCAGCTGGATTAAAGCCTAATTGACTCTATGATGAATCACACTGTAATATTTCATACAAAGCACTAGATTTAAAACCAGCCCAAAGTGGGGAGCTCCCCAGTGTCTGTTGTCTCATTCGGGTCACTGATGTACACTCCTATTTTAACTTGATTCTGCTGCTTTAAAGGCAAGTAGGGAAAAGAAATAATTTACCAATTTTTTCAAAGCAACATGAAGGTATTTCACTCTAGCTTTTTTTTCCAAGTAGAAAAGAAGCCACTGTGTCTTGCCCTCATAGCCTGCTGCAAGCCAGGGACTGTGTCAGGATTGCATTTGTGCTGCTGTCTGAAAGCTTGGCTGCGAGTCTGACTGGCTTGGAAAGACCAGGGCAGTGCCAGGCCAGTGGGCTTATGTGGTGACCTTAGTGCTGCAGCTGCTCTTGCCAGAGGCATTTATTTCCCTAAATGCCATTCCTCAAGGTATTTTTGAGGGGCTTGTTGCTAAGGTCCCTCTGGCTGTGAAGTCGTGCCTCCTGCCACCGGATCAGAGGTTTCTCCAGGGTGTCCAAGGGTAAAGCTGAGGGATGTGTCCTTGTTAAAGCTGTGAGACAGAAACCTCGCCCTGGACTTACCCTGTTTCCTGGGGAGGCAGATTGTTTTGCTGGGTTTTCCCATTAAATCCCTATCTCCTAATAAAATACTACAAGAAAAAATTCATTGTTCCTGCCAAATTTAACAGGAAATTGAGAATAAATATTTTTACTTCAGCAAGCTTGCTTTTTAGCAGCCCAGGCTTTTCCTGGGGGTGGGCAGACGCCTGCTTGGTCTATCCTTTAAGCCAGCCCTGGCAGAGCAGCTTACTGCAGGGGGCTGAGCACTGCTTGAGACCACACTGGAGCCAGGTTTGCTGCAGGGGACATAACTCTGACTGCTGTCACACTTTCCCATGTCACACACATTCCCACTTTCTACAGTTTTTTTTTTTCTCACAGCTGAGCTTAAATACAAGGAGAAGAGAATGTGTTTTGCCTCCAAATGTGAAATCAGCTTTGTGTAATACCAGTTTGGGAAAAGAAAATAAAAAAAAAAAAAAAGAGTTCTATTCTAGTCCTGGTTCTGTTACTAGAGATGAGATGACAAAGAGCACTGCTGTGGAAAGGGGCAAGAGGGGGTAAATGAGCCAACACAGAGCAGCAATCACAGTGTGGCAGCAACTGATGAGCCTCTGTTCTGAACAACTCTGAGAGGAAGGTCTCTGCTCAGGATATGGCCATACTCCTCGTCCATCCTGTTGTGAGGAGAGAAAGGAACAGCCATTAACAGTGATGAACAGGCTTAATGGCAAATAGGAAGCCCACATAATAGAGCAGGAACAAAACACAATTTTACTGCATCTACCAGAAAAACAAATCTTTTTAATCCAGAGAGAGAAAAATTACTCATGAAGCCCAAAAGCAAGAGAGAAAGTAGTGCATAAGGAAGTAAATGAACCATTTGGTAATGGCCTTATTAAAGTAGCAAATTATGATTTTTCCATGTGGATTATGGGGTTTTTGCACAGGTGGCAGAGACTGACATGGGAGAGGTGACTGGTAGCTGGGAGGGCACAGCAGCCTGCAGCCCCCCATTCTCAGTGCGCCCCACATCCCTGGCCAGCCCAGCTGCTGAACAAAACCCATCCTCCTCACCTCTAGTGCAGCAGCAAAGGAAGGCCCCAAGGCTACAGGGGCCCATCCAGGTCCTTTACTAAGGTTGCAAATGGCTGTGGAAATGGCCAGGGTGTGGGCCCGGGCATAGTAAAATTTGACAGCCACCCCCCCTCTCCCCCCCATTCTAGAGGAAACCCCAGGGTCCTCCAAGGCCATGGGACAAACCTTCAGGGATCAAGCCCCTCTCCTCAAGCCATGCTGCTGCTCAGTTGAATGGGTGGCTTGAGCCCTAACTCTGTCAGCCCAGAAAGTGCATATCTAGTCTGTATGTGTTCCCAGACCTTTCTCCAAAACCTTCTGGAGGTTACTTTGGCACCACAGGTCTGTCTTATGTAGTCAACCCACTTGAGCTATGATACAGGAAGGTTTTGCTGCAGCCCCAAACCTTAGTCCTGTTAAATGTCCCACATTCAAGAAGCCATCCTCCATTTTCACTTCCATAGCAGTGTTAGCTCAGTTGAAAAAGCAATGCTTGTGGCAGGAGTGTTTTCCATTTCAGTGACCTCTAGGCAGGAAGTGCTTATTTTTCTATATTTTTTTAAATTATAAATTCATCCATGGAGATGGAATTCCCTGTTAAAACTGTAGATTTTTTCCTGAAACCTCATAGAAAAGGCTTTGTTTTCTGCTTAGCTTAGACAGTTAAAATTGTTCCTGTATGACCTGCAAGTTTCATCCTGTTGTGTTCTAGGGGACTTTTCACAGGCTACAAACTAGACTGGACCAACAGTCTTGTATCGACACCAGAGAGGTAATGAGAGCTACAAATGAAACAGTATTTCTCCTGTGCTTGACAGTAAAATGCAAAACAAAAGCTGAAAACAAAAGGGAAGAATATCAGAAAGAATGAAAAGTAAGGGATAGGAAGGCTTCTTCTCTGAGGGATTTGGAAATCCAACTAACAGTTTCATCAGGAAGAAACAGAAAAGAAATACTGTTGACTATAGAGACCTGGTGGGTTTTGTTCCCTAACTTAATCATCCTCCCTAAAAAACTTCCCTAAATCATCAAGGATGATTTAGACACCCTCCTAGAAGAGGGAAAGCCCTTTGGCAAATGTTAGTGAAACCCTGGATTTATGACATACAGCTCTGCAAATCTTTTTCTGGCTGAGCTTTTCTTGGGATTAGCCTGTGTGAAGGAGAGTGAGAATGCTGGGGAAAGTTGCCTGTAGAGCTTTTAATGTGGTTTCCATGGCTGGAAAAGTGTGGCTGCATTCCCTGCCTTCTTGTAAGTGGTCAGAACAGCTGTTTTATTTAAAGCATGGCTTGAAGTCTCAGGTACATTACGAGAAAAGAGCACATCAGGGAGAAACCAGGCCACATGCAACATGCAGCAGGGAGGTCACTCGTTTAGCTTGAGGGTCTTTGCAATGGGCTGAACAGAAATCTTGATGCTTGCAGCCCTTTGAATGCTGCAGGTTCCCAGGATGCTTGTAAAAGGCTGCATGAACACCATACAGGTGATGTGCACACGTGCTGCATAGGGATCTCAGCTGCTGCTTTTGTTTCCGTAGGGCTGGTTTCACTGTCAGATGGGAACAGGCACTAATTTGGTTCCAAGGGGCAGAGTCCACTCCTAGGGCTCCTTACTGTGGCACTGAAGTGCAAACCCCTGCTAAGATACCTGCTCTGTGTTTTGTTGGAGCTCTAGTGCCCTCTACTCTTGGGCAGCAAATTAAATATGTGAGTGCACTGCTAGATGTTGAGGAGAGAGGGACATGCACTAGCATGTCAAGCCAGGAAACTCCAGCAGTCCTGGAGAAATAAGGACAGCATCCTCCAGAGAACACAGGTGGTATTCCCGGAGCAGCTGTGAGGGACAGCCCAGGTAGTCACACTCATCTGCCCTCTGCCATGCCCCCAGGAGCAGCAGGATGCTGGACACCTCCAAGTGCCACCCCCAGGATGGCTCCTGGGGCACTACAGTGTAGTGCAGTGTTAGGCTGCTCTGGCACAGGGCAGAACCATCCCAGTGCATTTGTGCTTCCAGTTGCTGATCTCAACGACCACGGTTTTTTTCTGCTTGCTCTTGCTCCCCATGCTCATAGCTGGCCAGCCCTGTGGGTAAGCAGGTCCCTGCTGAAGTTCCACTGCTCACTGGTCCCACTGGCTGTGTTGGTGCTTGACCCTCCTCCCCTGACTCTGTCCCCTCTTTGAACTATCAGCTGTGTTTGAGTCTGATCTGTCCTGCAGAGTCCCTCCTGTAAATATGTGGGAAGGGAAAGGAGGCAGAAAGACACTTTTTACCCAGCTCTCAGACATGAAGTCATCAGGTTATTTGGCTACCTGAGTCCAAGTTTCTTGAACACTGGCAGTACAGGACACAGTCTTGACAGACTGGACTTGCTGTTTTTAAGCAGAGCACAATACCCCTTTGTGTGGGGTTCCTGGACCGGCCAGGTTAGGTTTTGTTTGACAAAGCCTCTTTAAATTTCATTTTTTTTCCTCCATGGAGCTGTGAGTAAAAAGATTTCTTTCTTCTTTCACTCAAACCTTAGCCTTGAGTTTGCACAAAATAGGTCTGTGACCCTAGAACTAAGTTTCAGGTTTGCAAATAAGCTTGTAACCCAAGCAGTCTGGGTGTTTCATAATCAAATTTGTGGACAACAAAAATGCTATGATTTCAAACCTAGAGAAAAAAATATGGGGCCAGGAAACCAGAAAATTATCATTTACTTCATTCAGCATCTCCTGCAAGCTCTGTATAAAAAATTACTGTGTGCAGCTTCCTCGTGTGTCAAATGGCACGAAGAAGTTGTGAGATCTCTCACAGGAGTGGTATAAACCTCTCCCATGTTTCCAGAGTGCCTGAGGTCCTCTCGTAAAGAGGATGAGGGAAGTGAGGGGGATGGAGGGAGTTTCCTCTGGAAAGGGGAATCCAGAATGAGAAACACATTTAGCCACTGCAAACAGCAAAAACACACGCGCTTTGATTCCAGGAGCCAGACCATGCGTGCCTCACATGTGCAGCTGCCCAGATTTATGGCCTGTTATCCTCTGAGGCAATTGCTAGAGTTTGTTGCGGGGATCTGCATGAGCAATGCACAGGTTGCCCACATAGCCTGGCCTTCTGAGAAATGACACGGTGCTCACTCTGCCAGCACTCGCCATGTGCTGCGGCCGGGAGCAGCTGTGCTGGAAAACCACCATGGAGGAAATCACAAGTTAGTGAGTCACTGAGGCTGCTGCCAGCCTGTCAGGAGTCTCTCCATAACTCAGCTTTCATATGCCTCTGCTCTCACTCTGAAGCGGGCTCAGATGCCACCTCGAACAGCAGAATGGCTGCTAGCATGTGAGGAGGGAGCAGAAGCAGATGGATAGATGGAGCTGGTTTTCACTCTACCGTCCCAAAGGGAGGCCCGCAGTGTGGAGGGGAGAAGTCACTCTGGCAGGCCTGAGCACTTCTTCCTGTGCAGCCTGTGATGTGCCCCCAGACACCCCGTCAAAGCTCAGCAGAGATGTCATCCCAAGCCTCTTGGACCTGCCTGGGGAAGGTGCTGCTTGGAGCAGGGCCAGGAGCATACTGCTGCCAGGACACTTTGGCCCAGCTGCAAGCATCAATACTGAGGACTTCCCAAAGCTGCTCATGGCTTTGGTCCAAGTGGTTCAGGCTTTATCTGTGCTTTGGGAGACCACTTGCAGCTGCTCTGGCCAAGAACACACTCCTGTGCTGTGGGCTGGACTGCATTTACATCACTCGTGCCTGTGAGAACCAGGAGGAAGCTGTTGATGTAAGGGTATTAAACAGGCCTCAAGCAGCAGCTTTGTGGCATGATGTGCAGGCTCTCGTGCCTTACATCAGCCAGCAGTGGAAGGGTTTTTCTTTCCAAAGTAGAGGCTATGCTGCCCAAGGCCCAGGGCAGAGGTCCCTCCCGCAATCTGAGGAGGCTTCTGAAGATGAATCTGGAGTACAAACCCTTGGGAGAAGGGCACAATGCCATGCTGTGGGACACATTTCTGGCAGGGGCAGTGCTGCTGTCTCTAAGTTCTCTCCCTGGGGCTGTCTGCAGCCACTCCTGCCCCCAGAGGCAGCCCCAGCTCATCCCACCAGCCCACAGCTTTAAACGCCTCTCCTTCTTAATCCCTAACAAGTGAGGAGCAGGATGCAGAGCAAACCGGTTCCAAATGCTTGTGTTGGGGGTGCTGTGCTGGCTCTTGCTACCCTTAAAGCCACTGGCAAAATCCATAGTAGGCAGAGGTGCAAAGATGCTACTGGCTGAGTATGCAATTTTGTTTTCCTTGGAAGTGAGAGGTGGTCCTTGAGGTGCACTTTTGTCAGTGAGCAAGACCAGGTGTCTTCAGCATCAAACCAGACAGGAAAATAAGAAGTATTTTCTATAGAAATATAGTTGAATAAGGCCTGCATTTGGGATTTGATGCTTTTACTGCTTTTTTTTTTTTTTTTTTTTTTTTTAAGAAACTGAGCAATAATTCTTATTTTGGGACTGGGAACTTTTCAAGCAATGAAACTATTTTCTTAAAATCTCTGTTTTAAAGCAGTTCATTCTGCACTGGGTTTTTGGATGAGTACTCACCACATTTTTCAGCCATGTCTGTGCAGCACATGTTCCCCAGAGCAGCAAGTGAAGGGATTGCTGTTCCTGCTGCCCAAGGGACAAGGAGGGCTGGGAGATTCAGTGCTTCCTCCCAGCCTTCCCCAGTTTTAGACTCACTTGTGCTCATTGGTGTGTGTCAAAGGCACCATCAGTGGAGGATGCCCTCCGTGCTCTGGCTCTCAGCTGGTGACAGCCACAGAAAGATCACAGTGCCTGGGAGAGGTGCTGAGGAGACACTTGACAGCAGGGTGAATTCTTAGCTTGGAGTAATGCTGCCTTGTGTTTCTGTGCTTTGATCAACCGTGTTTTAAATTGACACTTGGACTTAACTTGCTTTAACTTCATCTGCAAACTAGCTCAAAGTAGACAGGTCTCCCTTGGACTGCTCAAGGAGGCCTCCAGATGAGCTCTGGTGAGCCTTGATGAGGCAAAATCCATATTTTCTACCTACTCTGTCCCTTTCTAGGAAGCCTCCACCAGCAGGACCAAGACTACAGCAGTATATCCGTGCTGGTTCATGTACCCTCACAGCCTAGGACATTCTTTTCAGCTGCCCAAAAGCCTGATTTGAGACCTTCAGGTTTTAAAAATTTGGTCTTACCTTTGGCAGGCCAGTGAGCAAACTTCCCAGACAGTCTCAGAAATGCTAGTGAAATATCAGAAGATCCCTTTTCTCAGCAGTGGCACCAGTAACACTGGTTGACATTATGAGTTGGTCATGGAAAGGCTGTGTGACCAAGCTCACAGAGGCTGGGGCTGTTTATGAACTAGGAGATCACATTCAGTGGATAATTTTGGAGGGAAAAAAGATGGAGAATAAACATTAAAGAAGACTATAACACACATACTTTTAATTTAGAAAGTTCTGTGTATTGTGTTGATCTGCTGTCCCACTGTGAAATGTTGAATTTACTATTTTTGAATTAATACATGAGTTTAGATTTTAAAAAAAACCCCAAATTAATCAAAAATACCATAAGTGAAACACATGTAAACAAAATATTTTCTCTTAGATGAGTTAAATGTTCTGTTTGATCAGGTGTGATTGAGGTTTTCTTATTTTACTTTTGTTCTATTTGCTGCCTTGTTTTGGAAAGGGCGCCCGGGGGAACCCCACCTTTATGCTAGATCCACCTAAAAGGAAAGCTTTCCAAGCTAAATAAAGCCCATTTTCCATCTGTCCCTGCTCTGACCTTCTGGAAAGGCCCTTTCCATGGCTGGCACCTCGCAGAGGGTGTCTGCACTCCCCAGCTGACGCAGGGCTGTAGGACCCTCCCAGCTGTAGCCAACTTCTCAGGGCACAGGGCTGGGACAGACAGTCCAAAGACAGGGACCAGGCTGCCAGGTGTCATCCCTCTGAAAGCCTCACCACAGCCACCCTGACCCTGGGAACGCCTCCCAGCTGATACAGCTCTGTGTAGCTGCAATTACTGTCTGCTTTGCTCATCTCCTGCATTAGCTGCCTGCTGTTGGATTCTGCTCATGCCACTGCCTGTCCCAGCAGATCTGGGCTCCCTCTCTGATCAGAGGCTGCTCCTGTCATTCAGCAAACACCACTGTCTGCCCCGGGGTGGCTGCATCTCCAGGGAGGTGACATCTGAAAACATAGCCAGGGACAGCCAGGGCTGTTCCCTGTGTGGCTAACATGAAAACTGGGTGTCCTGGCACGCTGAGGCCACCTCCTGCATATCTGCAGTCAGCACTACAGGTGATGCTGGTTAAGCACATGGCATCTTGGTGTGATTTAGTCTTGATCTTCTTACTGAATGCTTACACAGATGTCCTCTGGGTCTTGTGAACATGTGTCTTCAATTAATTTTCATCAGAAGGGCTAAGGTAAAAGACTTTTCCAGTTGGAAAATGAGATGCCTGGTATACTCCAAGCAGCAGATTGTCAGGACTGGTCTGCTCTCATTCAAACTGCTATTGGCAAATTTTCCAACAGGCAAAGAGGCAGTCATGGCTGGTGAGAAGCTGTTTGCATACATCACCTGAAGGGCAGAAAAGTTTGGATAATATAGATCCTGCAGGAGAATGACTCTCCCCTAGCATAATCTCCTGGAAACTGGCTCCACACAAATGTTTGAAAAGAATTTCTCTCCAGGAGCCCTACATGAATGCAGACACCTGGAGCTCTTTAGTCTACAGTCACCACCCTCAGAGGATTTGCTGGCAGAAGAAGTTGCATTGGGTGTTGGTGCCCAAGACATCACAGCAGCCTCTTCTGTCCCCTGGAGCTGCACTGACAAAAGAAGGAATCTATTGTTTTCAGACGTGTAGACTTTATAGATACTGAATCCTAAAATATGCCTGGAAGACATATGAAGATCGATGCCTTACAGCTTGAGTCCATCACTGCCAGTCATGCAGGTGGGATCTGTGATGGGTAGATTTCCCCACCTCCGCATTTTTTGGGGCTTCTTTCTCCTTCTGAAACATCTGAGATGGACTTTCAGAGGGGGGCTGTACAAGCAGCAGGTAAAACCCATAGCTCAGGAAGGAGTAGGTGTGCTAAGCATCACTTGACTATTTTTACTGGAGTCTCCTCTGAGTATGACTGCTTCTCGGACAAACAAAATCAGGTCCAGGAAATGGTTCCTGTCCTCTTTCATCTTGTCTTGCTATGGAAAGGGCTGGAATATGTTCAAGGGGCTGTGAAGTTGGAGGAACTTGCAATCCCAAACACCACGGTACCACAAATATTTTTATCAGAGCTGCCAAATTATGGATGGATTTGAGTGATATGTCCTGCTCTCAGGCCATCTTCATAATTATATAATTTTCCTCCAAGATAGAAAGCAATTCAAGCAACCTTGAGAGACTGATTGAAATGACAAATCCTCAAAGGCAAAGGACCAATGGAGACCTGGTGAAAATGTAAGTGGCCAAAATCTCAATCTCTGTCCAACATACCTATAGACTCTGCTAGCAATGAGTCCATGACAAATGATCCCTTGTTGTTCCCAGCATACTTTCTACTGTTGAAAAACACCAGGAGCGGTGTGAGCAGGTTAGCTTTGCATGCCTGCTAACCTTCTTTGCTGTCATTGCTCCGATATCTAATGGTTGTTTCCTACCCTCTGGATTCCTGCAGCAGGGAAAGAGGAGGGTATCCAAATAAAGCACTAAAATGATTAAGCAAACCAAGGCTGCAGCCTGTTAATCAGTCTCCTTCAGCTGAAGGAGGCTAGCTGTGTAGAAATCAAAACAGCATCTGTGCTTTGAGGTCTAGCTTCATTCTGCAAACATCACATATGTATTTTGCTTGCTTTCTTAGAGCCAAAGGATGGAAATCTTGCTCAGAGTCACTTGTTTGCCTTTGAACAGATGGTGTAAAGTGTTGCCCCTGTAAGCCCGTGAAGCAGCCGCACAACAGTCCAGCTTTGCTCAGCAGAGCACCCACCCAGCAAAGCCAGTGCAGTGTGGAGATCAAAGCCAAAGCTTCTCCTTCATGACTTTCCTGTTAGAATTTTTTTCCTCTCTTCTACATTTTTTTTCCATAATCAGAGTCTTGACTCCTTTTTCTTCTGTGTTCAGGCTTGAGATCAAAGAGGCCAGACATCTGCTTCGCTATTTTTAAAATAATTTTAATGATTTAATAATTTCTAGGGCAGAGGGAGAAGAGGGAAATGAAAATAATGACAAAGCCAAAAAATTTACACCATTTAAAAAATTCAGGCACAGGCAGGAGTGACTGTTCTTCTCTCCTCTTCTTTTTTTTTAATCTTGAGGAAATCACCATGATGATTGTAGCTGATGTACGCTGGTAAAACATTTAAGTAGATGTGTGCCCAAAAACATGACTCACATCTATTTTCTTCTTCTTTTAGGAAATATGTTATACTGATTAAGGTTTTTTTCATCTGAAAATGCAAAAAAAAAAAAAAACCCTATTGCAAACACCTCATCCCTGTGAAGCAGGTAGAGCTTGTGTGCTGGATGGGCAGAGGTGGAGAGTCTGGCAGCTTTCCCAGTGGGACAGTATCAATAGGGAGGGACAATAAAACAAATCAATCTCCTCTTCAAAGCTGGATTATGTTTTTCATTAAAGAACATTAATATCTCTCAACAGAATCTTACCTAGGGATGAATTGCTGCTGCTGCCACCACACAGGATACTCAGCAGAACTATGGTTTCATGCCAGGCTGACCCTCCCTCTCTTTGGGAAGATCTAACCCAGATATTTGAAGTCCTCATGGTTTTAATGAATCTTGGGCTCAGGGTTGCAGAAGGAGGAGCATGGCCAGGAGTTGTAGGGGGCCAGCCTCCATGCAGGGGAAGGAAGCAATGCTGCTGGCTTTATTCAGAGACCAGCTCTGAGTCACAGAGGATTCTCAGCTCACCAGAAGGTCTCATTTTTCACTCAATGTGACACCAGTCACACTCCAAAAGCTACAGACATCTTTGGTTGTGTATCAGCACCAGGCCAAAGATTAGGTGCAAACTCACCCATGCTGCTTATTTTTGGAGGGAAGGCAGTCAGCCTGACAGCTGTCTCTGGAAAGAAGTCTTTTTGCAAAGAACGATGGATGATGAGAATTTAGGATGTAAATCTAGTTCTCCTTTTTCAATTTAAATATACACCAGAAGTTTTCTTATTATGGAAAGGTCATTTGAATGTACACTCTAGGTACCATAATCTTGCGCTTTTTTTTTTTTTTTGTGCAAAAGTTAAAAAACTGGAAGCAGAAAAGTCAAGACAAACCCAGCATTCAAATATGGTGTATAATCTTCCTCTTATCTGCATGCCATTGCCCAAAACAAATGCATTAATGTATTTTATGTTTCACGGTTATAAGTTGCCCTGAGGATAATCAAATCAAAATCAAATGCACCTATGGAAGATAAGGTCACTGATACTGTTTCCCACCCATTCCCACTCTGGCTGTGAGTTTCACTGCAGCAGCATTTATTACCCTCTCTGAGTTTCATTGCTGTGCCTTTAAAGATTGCTTTTCCATATGGATGGATTAGGTATAGGTCTTTTAAGCTGTATACTCTGCAGAAAAAAGACTTACTGACAAAACTGGCAGTTGTAGATGTGAGATCCTATGAGTGAGAAATAGAGGGGAGCAGTGGATCACAGCCTCCCATAGGAAGGGAATTCCTTGGAGCACAGCCTTTTGAAGTGTTCCTCTCCTGCTCCTTAATCAAGTGATCATATCAGCCACCTCTTTCCTTTCAATGGGGGAAAATCTGCAGACAAATTCCTGCCAGCAGGACGTCAGAGCTCTCCTGGGTGGTGGGATAAAGATACCTGTCACCTCCCCCAGCCTCTCTGTGGCTCACGCTGGGAGCGTGGCTGGGGAGCCCTGTGCTGGGGAGCCCTGTGCTGGCTGCAGAGCCAGTCATTTCCAAATCCCCATCAGAAAGTGAAATAAGACCCAGCTCCCCAATGGCTCAACAGCCCCATTGACCATGGCAAACAACTGTGTAAGTGGTCCCATATGCTGTAGGTACATTAGAGGGACATAAATTGTGCTTTGTGCTCATGGTGGTGGCGTCTTGCCCCTGCTGCAGAATTGCTCTTGCCTTTTAATGACTGGAGGGGCAACAACTCTTCCCAAAATATGTGCTAGTGGCACTGCATTTTCACTGCTCTGAAAATGAGATCTTCCCCAGCTGGCTAGCCAGGAGAAATATTTGAAGTGATGGACTCACCAGTGTTTTGGGTAGTGAGCACTGTGACATGGGGTACCTGCGGGCAGCAGCCCTCTCCTCCAGTCTTTGTCCCCCTACTGCTCCTCCATCACCAAATGAAGATTGTATGGGCAAGGATAAACAAAGAGCCTGTTCATATGAGGGAAGTTTTGGGGGCAGAAAGGACTGAAAGGCTCAAGATACGGCAAGGCTTAATGCCGTAAATCTGATTAATTTACCTTGTGACAATCGTAACAAAAAAGCGAAGGCCAGGAGCTGGGGCTGTGGGCTGACCTTTCGCTCTCACTGAAAGACAGCACAATAGGGGCTGGGGCTGGGCAGGGGAATGACCCTGCCTGTCACTGCTACCTGCTGTTTTTGACAATGCCATCGGACACAGCTCTTGGGGTGATGAAAAACACCTTCCCGCCAAAGGCCCCTTCTCCCCCCTGCCCTGGACAGGCCAGCTAGGGAGGATTTGGTGTAGGCAAAACCAGCTGTGCAGGGTGTGTAAATGGGCATCACTCACCAACTTTAATATCCACAAGGAAAAAGTGCCCTGGGGACTTCAGGGTCAGACCCTGCATGGCCAACCGTGTGGCTGATGGGTATACAGGAGTTATGGGGGTACTCTGGGCTGAGCTGCCCAGCAGACAGGGAAAGGCTTTTGAGGGCTCTGCAGGATGGTACAGAGCCAAAAGTCTAGCCCTTGAAGTAGGACGGCCCTGTGTGCAAGAATTTGCTGCACTAGGGAGTGCTCTAGCCATGTCTGAAGGTAGTGACTGTGGGAAAGAGGTTTTTTTTGCATACCCTGGACAGCATCTTCCTTGTGTGCCCTCACACTGCCTGAGGAGCACAGGATTTATTCCTCTCTTGTCCCCTGCTAACCATGCCCAAAAGTGCACAAGGAGGGCATGCAGCAGCAGCAGCAGCAGCAGCAGTGCGTACTGCAGGGAACATCTGTCCCAGAGGCATCACAGAGCAGGAAGCAAGCTTAAGTTTGGCTCAGCAGAAATGTTGTTATCTGAGGAATTAACCTTTATGTTCAATACTTGTCCTCCAGACTCATCTTTGTCTCCTGCATCTGCTTTGCCCTGAGCAGCAGCCGTTCCCACCAGGTATAATTTCTTGTTTGATTCAAATGGAACACGTGCACCCAGAGCAGCATCCAGTGTCATCCCAGCCCTGCTCTCTCTCAGGAGAGGGGACAGAGTGTTTTCATACCCTGTCACGTTTCAAACTGTCTTCTTTCCACTGTGACAGTTTGGCGTACATTCTTTTCCCAGAGTCACTGTCACAAGGGAAGTCTGAGGGATTTTACAGTTTGTTTTAGTTTTATCAGCTTAAAAAAAAAACCAAAAAAACAAAAAAACCCAGAAACTTTAAAAGCAGGTGAAAAATAACTCAAAACCTTAGTTGGACCATGTACCAGTCAGGCAGAACCTGTGATGTGCCTTTAAATGCATTGGCTGGTATCTCATTATATTAATAAAAAATAAATAGTTAATAAAGGTGTTTTAACTGGAACATCTGCTGGAGTTCTTGGTTGTGGAGGCTTAATTGCAGGCTAGAGTATCAAACTTTCAGAAGGTTTGGGGACAGAGATTGATTGGGGTCACCAGGTTATTCAGAATAATATCCCAACCCTTATCTCTCAAATGCAGTGTCCAATTGATTTTCTCTGGACCATTACACACCATGCAGGGCTGCAAAGCCCAGAAGGGGAGTGGGAGAACATCACGCTCCTCAAAATCCTCCTGACGCAAACACTACAGTCCTTGGCAGGCTCTTTGGGAGGCACGGCTTTTCTCCAAAAGGACTGAAGAACAGGAGAGGAAACCACTGTGGAAAAGGCTCAGCCATTTTCTAAACTCAGCCTATATCCCAAAAGGTGTTGCTACCCCCAGGACTGCATTTTCCACAACTTCCAAAAACGTGTGGTGGGTCTGGCTGATGATAAACACCAACTGCTGTTCAGCATTTCCATAAAAATTACCAGATTCCACTTATTTCCGTGCCATCAAACCTGGGAACAGCTTCAGTCTGTGAGCAGAGCTGGCAGAGATGGGGTGTGTATGATGCAGTTTGCTTAACAGGAAAATACTTTCAGGTTAAAGAGAGCTCTTCACACCTAAGCGGTGCCTTGTTATCTACCAAGTCCCAGGCAGCTTGGATTTGCCAATCAAATAATTTTTAATCAAATGCCAACACCATCGCTGGTTGCCCCCTCCTACGCAGCCTGGAGCTTTGCTGCCTTGGGGAAAGCTGGCTTTGACATTCCAGCCAGCCCCATCCCCTCGCTGTTGAAGCTCAGACTTCCTATGGAGTTTCCTGGCATCCTCATTTGGTTGATGACTCATCCCCCTTTTCTCTGGTCTCCGGGTGGGAGTGGGCTGGGGTGCAGCCTCTCCAGGGACAGGTTTGTGCAGCCCTGGGTTAAGCCCAAGCCGGGAGCAGTGGTGGCCACAGGGGACCCACTCACTTGGAGCCCTCCCAGCTCGTTTTGTTCTGCAGCCCCTAATCCTTCCTGGTGTGCTTCTCACATTTATGGTCTTCCACCTACTTCACGTTTGGGGAAAGCAGCTTTCCTGGCGGCTCCAGCGATTTACCAGCTCCAGGGTCCAGCTGTTGCCCTGGGTAATTGGCAGCAGTGACATATTTGGGCTGAATTTTATTGTATGCATTAGGAAAAGTCAGCAAACAGAGTTGAGTGCCATGTCAAGTATTGCCTTTGACTTTCTATTGCAGCCGTTTGGGATCTGTTTTGTCCATGCCCTGAGAAAGCCTCTGTTCTGGTTGAGGCTTTGTCTGAGATGCTGAAGGTTAGTCTGAGGAGAGCTGTCTAAGAGACCCCACTAATCCCTTTTTACTTTTTGAACAAGAAAGTCAAGTGTTTTTAATAATAATAATAATTTGAGCTAATAAGTAACATGCTGGCTGGAGCTGCAGCTGCCTGGGGTGGAGCAGATTTGTTTTCTCCATTAATTAGAAAGCCTTAGCTAATGTCACACATGTCTTCATTTGGAGATTTTCTGGAGAGGTCGTGATTCTCACTGCTAAATCAGCACTGTCTCAGAGTACAGGCATCAACACTGGCTTCCACCATCTCAGAACTTACCCTCCTCTCTCCATTTACACCATTCAAACCCTGCTCAGCCCTCCATGCTGAGTATTTTTAGGAGGACCCTAGGCTCTGGTGTGGCCCTGGGGCAGGACACCCACCCATGAACAAGAAGTGCTTTGGGAGGGTGGGTTCCTCTTTCTGTGGGTAGAAATGTTTATTTTATTATTCCTTTAATTCCTCCATGCTGTGTTCCTGCCTCATCAAAAAGCATTAGCAAAGTAAATCTTCATCAGTGAGGGAGGTCTTGCTTCCTTTCAGGGATAACAATTCTGTAAGTCTGTGGGAAGATTAAAAGTGTGGTACTAAGTAAAAAGTCATAGAGCTGGGGAAGGCAAATGCCCGTAACTGTGTTCATTAACAATATTGTATATCATCTAAATGAAAGGAAGTTTAAAGGCTTAATGATTTCCTTCTCACCAATACATGCTGTTCAGTACCAGCTCAGACAATGAAGACAGACTAACCTGTTTTACCTCTGCCCTGCTTTGATGGTTGTTTTGCAAACACTTTAGGAAACTGTTCAAATTACCATAAAATTGATTTTCAGTGGAAGCTGAAGGTAAAACAAAATATTTTCTATTGAGTGGTTTTTACAATAAGATTAACTCCATGAGACCTCAACCTTGGCCCTAGCTGGCCTTGACAATGTCTCCCTTTTAAGAAGGTGATGCAGCTATCTATAATTAGCCATGGCTAGTTAATAACTCATCTGTTAATGTCGAGACCCACAAATGGAAGCTTTATATGTACAAGGAACTGAGGTTAGGCCAACAAGGATAAAATCATGTCTATTTTAGTTTAATGAATTCTGTTTCCATTGTTGCTGCATTTTATTTGGGCAGTCAGATGGACAGCCAGGCTTTGGAGCAGCTTTTGGGAGGGTTGTATTTCCCTGCAGTGTAGTAGCTGGGGCTCCCTCTGCCAGCCTCTGGGCTATAACATCATGGCAGAAAATGGTAAGAGCAATGTTCTGCACCCTTCTAAGCTTGACTGTTCAAAGCTTTGGTGGTGGTAACTTGGTTAAATGCCACATTATTGCTTTCTGTATACCCTGAAATAATGGGAATGAGCAGAGCAGAGGACTCTGGTTTTGGGACAAGGTATTGCCCCTTGTTGCCTGTGGGTCCACACCGTCCACTGCTACACAGAAGAAATGGCCCCTCCATCTGAGTTCCCATGGCTTTAGGAGACGGACATGTAGGAGCAGAAACTGGGTTGATGAACACAGCCCTTCATGCACTCCTCTGAGGAGATGATGTGTCCCTGCTAGTAACTTACTGCCTTTTGAATCAAATATAAACCCAGGGTCCCAGTGTTAGTGCATCTTGGCCCTTGGATGATGATGATATTCAATTTTTAAATACCTCTAGAGCTTTGAGGCATTTGGTACAGGATGGCTGAGCTTTAACTGGCTGTCACGATTGGGCAGCTCACCTCATTCACGATGAAAACTATCACATAAGCCAGTCAATGCTGTCAGAAACAGTCCCAACTGGTGCTAGTAGAGGTTGTAGCTAGCAATGAGAATGGGCAAGGACTCACGGTCTTGGTAAAGACCGTGATACTTATTTGCATGACAATCACTAAATACCAGATGTGGGGTTTTTCCCATTTTAAGAATGTACATGTAAAATTGCCCCAAACTGACCCCTACCCTGAAACTTTCTGCTTTGACATTCTGTTAAAAAATTCCAGCCTGGTTTTAGTCATGGGAAAGAATTTTGTCCTTAAAGTTGTTTTGGTGAGAAGGAAAAATAAATCTTTGTTTGCATGACTAGGTCTCAGTCATGAAAAACTGACCCCAAAAAATGCTGCTACAAGTTTCCTTAGAATGTAGAGACTCAACTCATGTAATTTGAGAAGATGTATGCTTGAGCAGAGTGGGGTCTGGAGAGATTTGAAGAAGAAATCTTGGAAGCTCCTTGTTTCTTACTGTTATGTTTAGTCAGAGCACTCGAACCAAGCAAGATGCCGGTGGCCGGGACCATGTCACGTAAACAGAGTGTGGGAGCCTGAGATTGCGACACTCCCCACGGGGAGCTCTGGGACACAAACACTCTTCCAGGCCACGCAGACCTAGATGGGCTGGAACTGCTCCCTCCCCAGTGCCTGTGATGGGAGTCCAGGCTGCTCAGGACAGGCAGTTTTGGTTCCCCTGCAGGGACCGAGCCGTGTCTTGTCCTACATCCCTAGTGTCCATTTTGTCCATGAGTCACACAGGCACTTATCAAGGCTTTGGATGATTCATCAGTATTCTCCAGACCTTTAGGGCTTGTAAAGCCAGACAGAAAATCTTGTAGAAATGTTTTTTCCTGCCTGAATCCCAGCCAGGCCTGTTTTGAGGACTACCTGGAAATAACTGGAAGACAGCCTTGGCAGAAAAAATTCTCATAGTTTGAGCCCTGATTGAGACTGGAAGCTGGACAAAGATTAAATTGAATTTTCTCAAATCTTAAGAAGTCCTGGGGTATATTAGAGAGCAAGGATATAAATAATTTCCCTTATTGCTCTAGGCCGGGCTTTCTGAAGGACATGAGTGATGGATGAACTTGGCTCCCCTATCTTCCTGGGACGTGGGATCCAAACTCCATGTGGCTCCTTTGGAAACCTCCCCACATTCCTGGACAGAAGGGGGGCTTTTAAGTGGTGATTCCTGCCTTTTTCCCTCTGGAAACAAGATTGATTTCTTCATGTAATTGTGTTTGTCCTGTCCTGGCTTCAGGCTTTCCAACACTTAGTTCATCTTCTCCTTTGGCTGCACAGCAAATGCCAAGCAAGATTCTCTCTCTGAGAAGGATGGAAAAGTTGGTCTTTTTGTCCAATAAAACTAGAGCAGCTTTCAGACTTGGTCCCAAATGTCCTGCCTATAGTCTGACAACAAAAGTTGTTATAAATGCAATCAGCCTATGGATGCTGGTAGTTGTTCCTGGCTTTCACACTGGAAAATATCACTGACATACAAAAGCCTTGGAGGTTTCAGGCATTTGGCTCTGGTAGGGTACCAAGCATGCAAAATCATTTCTTGCATTAAGTCCAACCTAAGCAAACTAAATTGCAACTTCCATGATTAATACTTGAAGCCATAGATACAAAGGCAAAAATCAGCAGTTCAGACTGAAGCAGTATCTGAATTTGAAAGGCACTCACTATTCGGCCTTCAAGAGCACTTTTGAAGCTGCCTGTAGAGAAAATAATTAAAGAGATGAAAGATACAGTGACTGATAGTAATAAATCACATGCGGCTGTCTTTGTTCTCTCAGCAAATATAAATCACTTTTGCCTTTAAAATATAAGAACAAGCATTCTTCCCAGATTGCTTTGAATTTATTAGACAAGGTCATTAGAAATGTATTAGGGCAAAATCTGAATTTATTAACTGAGTTACTTAATAGCTTAATTGTTCAGTTAAAGAGGGTTGTGCACTCTGACTAGTTTTCAAGCAAGAAGGAAGACAGCCAGGAATGCAGGTTCCTAGGCAGGAGGTGCCACTATCCCCATAGGCTGACTGCTGGGATCATGGCAGTGTGGTGGCACATGGCATATGAGACAGCTGCTAATCAGCATCAGGCAGATGTGCCCCTGGGAATTGTCTTAAAGTTGGCCAGGGTATCTTTTGGGAAGGAAATCTGCTGCAGGGACTGCAGTTAGGCTGAGTCAGAGCTTGGATTGGGCATTTCTTGTGTGTGTTAATTTGGGAGGGCAGTTGGAACAGTGGGTGTCAGACAAGTTTAGCTCCATCTTGGTCCCCACTGGTGCCACCCAACAGCAGGCACGGCTCTACCACATGGAACTGTCTTCTGCCAGCCAGGGGGTTTGAATTCAGGTGGATTTTTGTGTGTGCATTCAGGAGGTTCTTCCAGTCTTCACCTCTGAGACACTGAGGCTGAGAATGTTCTTCAAGGTGCTCTGCTCATTGTGCTGCCAGACACACGTCCCTACTTGCAGGACACAACATGCTCCACAGCATTCCCTTCCCAGAAGGGACCATCTGCCTAGAGAGGCACTTCTGGAAGCAGCCAAACCCAAAACTTATTTTCACATATGCTTCTCATCCTCCAGGCAGGGTGAGGGAGGAGGCACACAGCGGATCTGAGTCACAGGCACCGATGGCACATCTGAGGTTTTGGTTTCACAGACCACCAAAGAGCCATCACCACAGCTGGGTGAGCTCGGGGGAGCTGCTGGGACAGGGTTTGCAGCACCCTCCAGGGTCTGTTCAAAGCAGCACAGAGCTCAATTCCTGGAATAGCAGGAAGAGATACCAAATATCATCTTTATCATGGCTTTCAGCACACTCAGAAGTTGCTACCATGCACATCTGCAGCCTCCAACTGATAAAACTCATCACCCTCATCTTCTGCTCTCTATTTTAGCTCAGTCAAACAAACCTTCACTTTGTTCAGCAGGCAAAGCCTCTGTTGAACCTGTCAGCTGGGCCAGCACCTTCCTCTGGGTCAGGATACACACAAGTGGAGGCTTCCAGTGAGGATTAGCTCCTCCCAGGATGTTCAGTTCCATGAAACAATATAATTTCCTCAGTTTTTCATCATTTCCAGGTAGAATTTGGTGTCTTCCCTTCTTCCTTCTCCCCATGCTTGTTCTGCCTGCTCAAGAAGATCCAAGTACCCCTGAAGTCAGTGTAAGATAGATTACAACTCTTGCTGAAATCAATGGTATTTTGCTTTGTGGAAGGCTCCATCATTAGATCCACAATTTTTTCACTGTGGCAAGTATTCTCTTTCTCCCCCAACAATGGGCATCACCAGAGAAAGGAAGAAGGTAAGAGAAGAAAACATGAATTTAATGACTGCAGTAACAAACTTTATTACAGCAACTTTATGGGGGGAAAATGTCTCACAATCTTCACTGCATAACAATGTCCCGACAGACATGATGTCATTGCGTCTTAAAAGGTGTTTGAGTTGGAAAATCTTTTCAACAGTGTTTTAAGGGTCTGCTTAAATGATTAATAAGTTTTATTCATGTGATTTATTATCTCCAAGAAAAAAATTTGGTAAGTATGAAATATATTTAAAAGGGATGACAGTGTTTATTAATGTTACAGGTTTTATATTGCCAGACATTATCAAAATAAATATGCTCACCTGTAAGAGGAAAATGCAGTATCTAGTCAAATTTTATTCATCTCTAAATATGTGCCCTGGTAATTTGTGTTAGAATGCAGAAGCAGGTGGGCAGAATATAATTTTGGACCTTGTGTCATGAAATAACAGAGGCATTCACCTGTTTTCCCTGCTCAGTAGATATACACCTATATGTGATGTATATTTTGCTAACTCCATCCACTAATGCTATTTAATGGTGTTTATTATTGCACATCTGTGAATATTTATCCAATGGACAATATCTAAATCTCCTCCCAATGGGACTTGTTAAAGTTAAATTTGCTCCACAGGCACAGGGAGGGCCAACCGCTGGGGGTGACAGCAGTACATGACTGATACCAAAATCAACCCTGCTTGGCTGTTTCAGCCTTCCAGCTGATCATCTTTGAAATTCCTCTTCCCACATGTAGTGTCAACCTGAAGGCAAAGTTACAGTTTCAGCAAAATCCTTCTGAACCAAGGTCCTACTTTTTGTCTCAAAAATCCAAAGAAAGACTGAAACTGTCTTTATTTCCAGTGGAAGTTTTCCTGATGGGGAAGTTTTCAGTGGCAAAATGGATTTGCTTAAACACAGCTTATTTTGTAGATCTCTGAATCACACGGAAGTGATTTTAGATTGTTACAAATAAGGAGACTTAGGACCTTCTCCTACACTGACTATGTGATGACTCCTTATTCCATTTTCTCATTAACTCTGAAGGTTACAAATCCCACAGACATTCCTGTGTTCCATTCAAACACTGGCTGCTCCCTCCCACCAGCCCAAGAGGTTCTACAGTGCCATGGTCCTCAATTGCCAATGGCTAAGGATAGCCCAGACAGGGCTAAACCACATACTAAACCACAGGCTGACTTCAGAAATCTCAGACTTGACTTCCTGAGACTCTCTTTCTCATGTGTGAACTAGGGATAAGAATTTCCCTGACCTGATGGCACTGAGATTAATGGTCTAAGTGAGAAGTTCAATTTCCTCCCCATGGTTACTTTCTTCATGCTCTCTCAGGGGACATCGGGATGACTCCTGCCTTCCTCACAACTCCATCCTGGGCACCCTGAGAATGAACACTTCCAGCCCTGCTCTCAGCTCAAAGCACATCACCACTGAGCATCTCCGTGGCTTCTGCCTGTGTGCAGAGTCAATAGAAAAGTTGCCGGATAAGCAAAGCCTCTAAAAAAAGCTGGATTTCTTTATCTGGAAGTCTTCACTTCCAGAATTTTCAAGTACCATCCCTTGGGCACAAATATTGAGCAGACAGCCTCCTGTGTCCTTGCAGGGCTGTTGTCCTCTCCTGCTGCCCTGCAACTCCTCCACCCCACACTGAGAGCCCTGCTCATATTGCCAACAGTGCAATTTTGGCACCTCCTGGCACTTCTAACCTTTATTAAAATAAGACCAAATGGAAATTGCATTCTGCCTCCTCTGAGGTTTCCATGGAGCAGATCTAATTATCTTTCTTTAATAGCACTAATTGGTGGCCTCATAGCCCTGGCCCTTCAGTCCACTCCTCTGCGCTCCCTTTATCCCTTGCACTGCCCTGGCCTCTCAGGCTGGATGGGATTTAAACATGGTCTGATGGTTTGTGAAACCACTTTGACTTCTTGCCCTCAATTCGCTCGTGCTACCTGAGCTCCCCGACCTGTTGACAGAGGAGCTTTCCTTTGTCTTTGCAAATTGACACAGCTGCACACTTCGCAAATAGACTCAGATGTTGAGCTTTGGGCTGAATGGACCCTCCAGATTAGCACAGGGAGAATCAGCTTTAAAAACACTAAGCTGGAGCCAACAGCAGGAGAATGGAGTGAAGCTCTTTATCAGGATTCACTGCCATAGAAAGGGGCTCCCTGCTCTTGCAGTGATATTTACTTCCCTTTGGGGAGGACATTCCTGGAGCCTATAGCTCATCCTGACCCTGTACCCGGAGTTAATTAGCCAACTGTATAATGGGGGGATTCGCCCGGAGATTACACGTGGTGATCTCTCACCACACATGCTGTTTGCCAAGTGGTTTGGGGCTCTTGGCAAGCACAAAAGCACACATGCAAGCAGGAGAAAAACGGGCATGGGGGGTTGCTGCCATGGAGCTCGGCAGAGCTGCAGGCAGGGGCCGAGACTGTGTCCTGCTGGACCCCTGCTCTCCTAGGGTCCCACTGCCCCATCCTCATGGCATGCGTGGACATGGGCACATCAACCCCTGCAAGGCTCTTTTTGCAAATTGCTTGGAAAGTTGTCCATAGAGATGAGCTTGACAAAACTGGATCAAAAAAGAAAAGACAGGTGAGGTCACTTCTGTCCTGCAGTAGAGCCAGGGTGGGAGCAGAGAGAAAGTGGCAGTCCGGGGAAGCCATCTGCTGCCCTGCCTTGTCTGGAGGCAAGGGGATGAGATCAACATTGGAGGCAATTAACACTGAACAACTTGTTGATGATTTTATAGCAGGTTAAAGAAAATGCCCCAAATAAAACTACGGGAGACCTTCTATAACTCTACATAGCTATAAATATGTATTAACTTAATTACTATCAGCAATTACAGCTCAGTTTGGGAACAGTTGAAGTGGGTGCACACAAAAAGGGATTATTATCCTTAGAAAATGAGTGTGAAGATAAAAGGGATTTAATTCACATTAGCTAATGAGCAGAGGCAGAGCTGCAGAAGCAGCATTCCCCTCTGCTTTACAGTGCTTGCAGAGGGGACCGGGACCAGCCAGGCCACACATCCCAAGGCAAGCCTGATGAGTTTGTGCCTGGGGAGCTGAAGGGGTGACACTTCCAGGGCAGTGGAAGGGAAGAGCCTGGCACCAAGTGAACTGTCTGCCCTCCACAGGGTCATGTGCCCACTGCAGTTACACTCTTGTACTCATTTACTTCATCCTCAGCCACTTCAGGAGGCTCAGGACCAGCACCTGTCACCCACCCACTCTGCTCCTGGATGTCATTTCCCTCATTTTCTCCCTCGTTCTATGAGCATGTATTGCTTACAACTGCAGGAGTTAGTGGGACTTATTCAGGATGGAAGGTCTGCATTTCACAGGCATCACATTTTCCCCAGAAATTCCTGAGCTGACCCCAGGAAGAGATAGAAAAACATCTTTCCTTGGACTGAGCATGTGTGTCTCCTTTTCCTGGCTTGTTACAGTGGTTCCTGACCCCATCCCTTAAAGATAATGACCGATTTCCTGTTAAATTTGCCCTGATTCCCTTTCTTGGGTTTGAGTCTTGTTATAACATTCCCCACTAAATTGAATATTCTTCTATTTCTTCTTCCTATCATCATTTTTACAAGTTTAACCACCTGGTCATTTTTCCATGCAAAATTGGTTGAGCTCTGCAAGCTCCAGAAAGCTCAGTTTTGCCTTCAAGTAATTTTTGTGACTCTCTTGGCACTTGCCAACTTTTCAGCACACTTTTGCAGTGTGAGCACCAGAAGGTGATAAGCTCTTTCCTGTGACAGTGTCCCAGGATCTCCTTGGTGTTTAGCCACAGTATCTCTGTGTTGGAGCCAAATCCTCCTTTCTGAACCAGAAAGTTCTTCGTCCTCACCCTGAGCCCTTCATCACTTGCTGGTCCCTCTCCCTGCCTCAGCTCATCTCCAGTGCAATTAACATAGTCCTAAACAATTCATTCCTCATTCTCACTGGCATGCTTGAAAGTTGAATTCTCAATTAACTATTAACTCGTGTTTAAAAGACAACAGTTAATCAAAAGCATTGGAATATTTTGCCTTCTGCGTCTGAAGTGTCTCTGGTGAGCTGTTTCTCTGACTAACCAAGCAGGGGCTGTAGTGGTTGTGGGTGATGCACAGAGCATTTCCCAAGTGCCTCTCCTGGCTCTCCCAGCTGCCTTGGGCACACATGGCTCCTGCTCCACAACACAGACCTGCATTTCAGACTCCCTCGGGGCTGGATTGCTGAGGTCTCCAGGGCACCCTGGGCTCATCCTGAAACTGCTCCTGCTCTTTGAAGATGCAAAGTGCCCTTACTCACAATCCTAGCCTTTGAGACTGGAGAACAGAGCTGGGAACCTGGTGAGATAAAGCTGCTTTGTAATGCCAGTGCTTTTGTCATGCACTGAGGCTGCCAATACAATTGCAATGTCCCTTATCAAGTGCTCAGTCCAACCTCTGAGTCTGGGGCCAGAAGGCAGAGAGGCTGCCTAGGAAAGCTCAGGGAGGTGGGGGACATGGCTAACAGGCCATTCTGTAGCCCTGGAAAATGGAAAAGTGGGCAAGTTTCAAGAATGGGGAAGGATGATGAATTGATGGTCTTGGACTATGTTGACTTCTAAACTTGGGCAGATAACCTTTTCAGGCTGCTGCCTGAGCATAGGTGCTGCTCTTCCTGACTGCCACCCCAGGACCTGTCTTTTCCAAGGTCCCCATCCAGCTGACACTGAGCTGGGAGCACCAAGATCAGCTGAGCACCCAGACACCAGTGCCTGTGAGTCATGGGCAGGAGCACAGCAAACTGGGGTGCTCCAGTGTGAGCAGGGATATTGTTTTACTGCCTTACAAAACACATTTATCACGATGGAATATGACTTTTATACAAATCATGTGTCACCATGCTTTTGCTCCCTGATCCACACCTTCAACCCCAAGCTCAGTTCACCTGTGTTTAGCTGCCTTTAGTATTAATTATCCCTGCAAATGACAACCTCTCTCCAAGGCTCCTGCCACCATCCTGGCTAAGAGACCTGACTAAGGAGGAGTCTGGGTCTGGGCTCTGGAATGACATTTGGAGCAGTAGCAACGTTTGAACACAATGGTATTTCCTTCTGAGAGAAAAAAAAGGACCCTTCAGCTTGTTTTCTCTCCCCCACACCCCCCTCCTGGAGAAGATATTGCCAAGGCTCACAGATGGGATCGTTTACAGTTTCCTTTTGAGCTGCCTTGGCCCTTTCAGGTTTTGTTTATTCGAGTTGAGCTGTCAAACAGGGGAGGGTGGGTTGGGGAAGGCCTCCCTTCCATATTCTGATTTGGATTGGGGTTGCTCAAATTCCCCATCTGACAGAAGATGATTGATGAGAACGATGCTGGCTGTAAACCTGGGAGGCTTTGGAGATCAGGCAACTCTGCTCTTTGCAGGGCCTTAAATCCCAGTTGTCAGAGCAATGTGGGGAATGGCATCCCAAGGTAATTACAAACCAACAACAGGAAAAGCCACTGGCAACGGCAGGCGCTCCAGCATTGCCATGGAATAGCTGCAGAGGCAGTTGGGGTTTTTTTGGTTTACTTTGCTTGTGAAAACACGCACACATGGTCCTGAGCTGAGGTCAAAATATGCTTACAAAAAACAGGATCTAGAGAGGATGGGGAGAGACAAGACACAGCAAAAAAAAAAAAAATTGCCTGGAATGTTTCTGGAACAGCTGGGGGGCACCCCAAAGAGGAGGAAGTTATTGCTACATGGAAAATCTTTGTCAATTATCCGGGTGGCAATGGGATAAATACACCCTTAAGAGCATGGAACCAGCTGGGACAGTGCTGGTCCACCCTGATGGCCAGAGCTTCCCACAGCCTCCTCTCCTGCAAGCAGCTCTCACTGCACAAGTGCCAGCCTCAGTTTCTCCAAACCAAGCCTTGGAGGGAAAGGAGAGGAGACTGATGAGAGGATGAGATTCCTGTTTGACTCATGGGCCCAGGAGGCAAAGATGGGAGGCATGGGATGCCATCACACCTGAATCAGAATGGTGGCCCTGCCCCAAGAGCATGACTTGATCAGCAAAGCTCTTCAGGGGACATGTACAGGGAAGCTGAACTTTAATCTGGTCTGGCACATGTGCTAACAATGGCTTTCAGCAAAAAAGATTCATCAGCATCTTTGGTCATGCCCGATTCAGGCAGGTCAGTGCTGCCAAGGAAGGGTAGAAGGGCTGTATGGGATGGGGATGCCTGTGCCCATGCTGGTGGCTCCTACACTGGGCACAGCTTCTCCTTTCCAAACAGAACAGTGAGTATGGACTGACAGCAATTTTCATTGCTGCTGCTGAACAGATGTGTCCCAGTGTTAAATTTGCTGGACTACAGGGTGTGTGACCTGGGTTAGGCTCCAAGAGCTTTCTCTAAAACTGTAAGCAGCCTGAAGCCTTTGGACTGGACATTTAACAAAAAAAAAAAAAAAAAAAAAATTCAGGAGAACTGAGCTAGAAACTCAGGGTGAAACGAAGCCCTAAACTAGATGCACTCAAGAGTAGCTGCTCCAGTTAGACTGGCTGACTCTGCAGGGCTGGGATGGGAAGGAGGGGATTTCCCCTCCCTTCCCCTGTGCTGCTGGTTTAAATCCAACCACAACTGAGCAGTAAAAAAGAGTTACCACCCGGCAGCTGCTGGATGACCTGTGTGCAGTGAGTCACTGAGCTCTGGCCACACAGCCCTGCAGACATCAGCAGCAGAGGACTCCTGGGCTGAAAACTGCATTTTCTTTGGGAATGTGCCCTCATTTGGGTGAGCCCTATGGCACTCTCTGTGCACCAGTGCTGCAGGGGCATCCTGGGATGCAGTGATGTGCACCAGCACTGCAGACACATCCCAAAACCCAGCAGTCCCTGCACACCAGTGCTGTGTCACCAGCACAAAAGCATCCGTGTGTTGCAGCTCAGCCACTGGGATACATGGGGCCAGCAGCAGAACAGTGCCAGTGGGACCATGTAACTGGAATAGCCATGGTTAGAGGGGAGTCAGTGCCCTGTAACTCTGCTGAGTGCTCTGTGGTCAGCAAAAGAAACTCGTGGTGCTGGGGGGTCAGGCTGAGCCTGTAGCAGCTTGGGCACATACATAACTGCCTCGGTGACATTGGTTACTCATGTGGGGAAGGGAAAATGTTTGGATACAGGGAGGATGCAAAATATCTGACAGCTCCCCAGTGTCTCATGGACCTGACAGACAGAGGGGGATTTGAGCAGATGTTTGTAGGGCAGAGCAGACATTTTCTAAGAACTTCCTCTCCTGGGTAGATAGGACAAAAAGGGAGTAAAGCCAAGCAGAAACACATGGCTGCTTATTTACCACACATATTCAGGAGAGCTGAGCCTTACACACCTCCCACTGTGATGGGACTGCACAAACACATGAGGACACTCAGGTCCTGTCCCAGAGTTTCCAGTCTAAGATAAGGAATTTGGAAAAGCAAAACAAAACAAAACAAACTTGGAGGAGTAGCAGCTCTTCAATCTCTCGGTAGATCTCCATCTGGTAAAAGAAGTGCAGACAGGAGCATGTTCTCTCCACATCAGCTGCACAGCAAGAGCGGCTTAGATGAACTCTCCTGGCTGGTAATAAAATGATTTTACATATGTAGGAAGCAGGATGTGCAAAGCCCAGGAGTCTGATCTTGTTTCTGAGATCAAACAGAGTCTTATTGTACAGGGGTGTGGAGCTGATGTAACTGTCTAGTGTGCCGGACACAATCGCCGTGGTTACGCAGCTGGACCGGAATAAAGCAAGTCTGTATCTGAACTCATTAATTTTTACAACCAACTGAACCACTCTGCCGTTTTCTTTTGCCTTTTTGGTGGCAGAGGACTGTCGTGCCTCCCCAGCCATCGGCCCCTTGCCTGCAGAGTGGCAGGTGGGGGCTGGCATGGTGGGGAGCAGCCAAATCCCTGTGACCCCCCCAGCAGCCCAGCCATCCACTGGATCCCTGGGGATGCTCAGCCAGCTGCACGGGTCCGTTCCTGAGACAGGCCAGGAGCTGCAGGGATTAGGGATGAAAACACAGGCTTAATGTGAGCAGAGCTGTTGTTCTGTCAGCTACAGGTTATGTCAATGTTTCCATTAGAAACCCCTGGTTGCAAGGTTTATAGCTTGGCTGTGAAACTGCCCTCCAGGCTGGGCTCTGGCAAGCCAGGGAAACTCAGGTTTCTCTGCTGAAATATTCGATGCAGCTGCTCCCACACTCGCACATCGCTTCTCACAGGCAGGCAAATCGAGGGAGCTCCTTCAGCAAGCTGTGTGGGCAGCAGGACTTGGCACGCTGCCCTGAAAGCCCAAAGAGACCCCCTGAGTAGCCTTGCCTGCCTCGGGGAGAGGGCTGTGTCCCCAGGCAGGCAGGGCAGGACAGGCAGGGCAGGGCTGCCTGGCCAGCACTCACCCCGTGGGATCCCAGGCTCATAGGTGATGTGGCAATGCAAACAATGAGGTGAATTTACCAAAGATAAACTAGAGGCACAGCACCAGAGCCAGGGCTGGTGAGCTGCAGCAGTGTGAGGGTGTGAGATCAGGACTCCTGGTTTCTTCTGGCCACCAGACAAGGACCAGGAAACCACTGCACACTCCTCTGCAATAACCATACCCACGATGTGCCTTCCCTGGAGCCTGGCCAAGAGTTGTGCATCCTGCTCCAGGTGCCTGATAGACAGCCATGGCCCAGGAATGACACCAGCCCAGCACTTGGCAGGAGGTTTTTATGCAGTGGCCAGAGTCCTGTAAGTGGCCAGCAGCTTGCTGGGCCTGGATCTCGCCCTGGCCTGGCTGCTCGCTCCTGGGGCGTGCAGCCTGGCCATGGGACAAACACACATCCAGGCCTCCTCCCTTCATCCCATCCCTTCTCGCTCCTGGAAAGCTGATTTTGAGATAGATGTATTTGGCTATTTTAAAGAGCTGTGAAGAGGATTTGCAGGCTGGGATTTCACTCTGAGCATGATCTCCCAGGGCAGGCAAGACTACTTTCTTCCCTTGTTCTTTCCACAAGGATGGCCAGAAAAGAGGAGAGAGGCCAGCATGCTGCTGGGCATGGCTCTGGGCCCCCAGAGGCATGGCACACACTTCCCTTGCAGGGAATACCCACACATCCCCTACCAGCTGTGAGAGTGCCTGGTCCTGCACTGAGGTGCTGCAGGTGGGCAGCACACTCCACCCCAGGCTCCACGTTTCCCTCACCATCCTGAGGGGAGGCAGTGGGAGGGTGGGGAGTATGCTCCAGGAGTAAGAGCTGCAGCACCAGCCTGGGGACACAAAAAGAAATACAAAGTATTAAGGAATAATTTTCAGCTTTTACCCCCGTTACAGCAAAGTATTCCCATTTAGATTTACGGTTAACACTGAAGTATCGTGCATTTTAGCAGGTGGTCTCAGGCTATGGCACATCTCAGACAGGCAGGAGCGGTGCAGTTGGGGCAGGGAGAAGGCAGTGAGCAGCTTCTGCTCCTGCCTTGGAAACAGCCTGTTCCCATCCCCAACCACCCCACTGGAGAGGGCTCTTCACTGGGCTCTGCTTGGCTGCCCCACCATGCCCAAGACACTCCAAACTGCAGGCTCTGCTCACCCAAAAATCAACAGAGAGAGACAAAAAGAAAGGAAAAATAGAAAGCCCAACTCCTTGCTGTTTTCTGCTGCCTTTCCAGTATACTTGAGTTACCATGGTTAGCTTTCCACTGTTCTCCTTGACCCCTGCAGCTTTCCCTTATGAGTTAGTGTCCTGGAATGTCTCTTTACGAGGTGCCTACAGAAGTAAAGCTGACCTGATGCCAGTGCCCCCACACTGAGGACTTTATTAGTTTTTTAATTTTCTGTCTGGGTGCTCTCACTTGCCTCAAACTTTCCACAGCTGCTAGGATTTATTAATGAAGGAGGTTCATTTGTGTCTTGCCTCCCTTTCCCCTGCTAAGTTAATTGGTGGTGTTGCTTTGCCAGTTGCTATTTTTAATGGCTTTTTGGGGGGGTTCAGGAGAGTTGGGTGAAGATTTTGCTTTGTGCCAGCAAAATCTTCCCCCAGATCTCCTGAAACCCCCCCCAAAAATCCCAAGAGACACATAGGGGCCACAATGAGGAGCAACTCTGATGGGACTGGCCATCATGAAACAAACACTGGACATGGCAAGTGGAGCCCAACCAAGGAGATAGCGCTGGGACCAGAAAAGCTGAAAGCAGATGCAGTGTTGTTGCTGGGATGCAAATACCAAGAATTAAGAGGATGAAATAATTTTCGTACTCACAAAAAACAAAAATGAGGGATGATGAAGGACATGGAGAGATGCACTGCATGGACAGGAGAGGAGGATGAGGAAGGAGCAGAGAGACCCTGCAATAGAAAACCCATACACAGAGCCAAAAGGATGCAGCGAGCGAGGAGAAGAGAAGACTTTTAAGGCAAGAGGAGAAACAGACAAATATTTATTTGTCCATAAAGTAAGTCTCCATAGCAATGAAGCGTTTCACAATCCATTTTCAAAACAAGCCCAGCCACACTGCACGCAGGGAGAGCTGCTGGAATGGGACATGTCACCTGCCTTCCTGGGGGTAGCTTGAGGAGCTGCCAGCCTGGCACAGGCCTAGGGGCAGGGGACAGGGAGGGACTGTCCCTTGGGAAGCATTGGGCAGCCCAATCCATGCCCTGAGGAGTGGCAGTGGGGTTATTTCTGTGCCGGGGCAAGGTGAAAGGAGTAGGTGAATTTTCACAGCCATGTCATGTGTTAGGACATCCCAGGGTCTGACAAGTGCAAGATGCATGAGCACAGCCAGGGCTCAGCAGGCAAGGAAAAAGGATATGCTGCCCCAAATTCCTGGGAAGACAAGGGAGTTGAAGGGCAGGATGAAATTCCAGCTGCCACTCAAGGAGCTGGCGATGCCACCCAGACTGGTGGCCACCTCAGATGAGGAGGACGGAGCTTGTGGGCCCAGTCACATTTAATATGTAGCTCTGGGGCTACAGGGCACATTGAATTCATTAGAGAGGAAGCAGCATCTCCTGGGCAGGTGCCAGGAACAGAAATGCATCCATGCTTTACAGCCAGGGTGAGTCCTGCATGGACCACACAGGAAAGTGTAGGGGGTTCCCCACATCCTCCCACCCCAGAGGATGTGAGATGGTTGACAGGAGCTCTGGCCCTCCCCTGCTGCTCATGCCGTGTGAGGCTGCTGCCTGACCCCAAAATATCTCAGCAGCAGTATCAAGCACTTCTCCTGATGCTCATGCTTCGACATTGCCACTGCAAATAATTTGGCTTCAACCAGCAGGGACATAAATTCCATTATTTTGATGTCAGCTGCACAATTTGTTCCTGTAACAAGGTGTTTTAACCTCACTTCATATTCATTGTTCTGCCTGCTTTGATTTTACTGTAAATGACTGAATTTGCTTTTGATCTAGTGCCAGTGCCCCATAAATCTTGACACTTGCTGTAAGAAAGGAAAGAGCCCTCCCCACTGTTTGGTTTGCAGGGGGTGGTGGTGAGGGGGGCTGCCAGGTCACCAGGAGGGTCTGTGTGAGGATCCTGCACTGCCCAAAGCAAGGTTTGGTTCTGAGCGTCCACCTGATTTTTCCAGGCAGGGAAACAGTCTGTAAGAGGAGAAAAGGTGGCAGAGAGGAGGGGCTGCGTTCCTCTTAAAACCACAAGCTTCCAGCCAGCCTCATTCAGAGATTCACGGCTCCTTTGAGGACCATGCCGGTACTCTGAGCTTGTGAGAAAACCTCAGACCAAGCACGATTTGTGTGGTTTGAGGTTTCATCATGAGCTGCTTTTAAGTGTTTCGGTTCCCAGCACCTCTTCCAGAGTGCGCTGGAGGTGAAGAGGGGCAATAAAACCATCCCCCACAAAACCCACACTTAACTGAACATTTCCAAAACCAGCAGCAATTGGGGGATAGAACCTTCCATTACTGCCATTGCCCAAATTCCTCCTACCATTTTCCAGCCAGCAAATCTCCCCATGTTTTGTTCTTCATGTGCCTGTTTCTGCCCAGACTGCCTGGCAGTGCAGCCCAGTGAATTCTGAAGGTATAGCTTGCAGAAGACTCTGTTCCCTGGAGCCTGCCTGCCCTGGAAATGCCCATTCTAGGCAGGGATTGAGGCGCCAGCCCCGGCACTCACACCAGGGTGAGAGTCAGACTCGTGACCAGGAGGAAGCCACAGCCTGGCCTCCACCAAACAATTGGCGGAAAGAGGCCATGACCTTGGCCAACACCCTGGGGACGGGGACAGCTGCCCGTGCTGGGGACGGGCCTGCTCCTGCTGTCCCACATGCACGGGCTCCTTCAAAGGGACCTTCCCCAGGTTCCAACAGAGGAGCATGGGAGCACAGGGAATTGGGGGTGTGCCCGGCATGAGGTGCACAGTGGCCGGGGTGCATGGTGTGGTGCACAGCGCACAGCACCTGACTGGCACAGCACGGTGCTCAGGACATGGGGAGTGCTGCAGTGCCCACTGTGGGGTGCTCAGTGCGGAGTGCCCGGTGCAGTGTGGCCTGGTGCAGGGTGTCCTGGCATGGTGCCCATAGTGCCAGGCACAGTGTGTCTGGGCAGGGTGCCACAGTGCCCAGCCTGGTGTGTCCCAGCACGGTGTGTCCCAGCCCGATGTGTCCCAGCACGGTGTGTCCCAGCACTGTGTGTCCCAGCCTGGTGTCGGTGTGTCTGGACAGGGTGTCGCGGTGCCCAGCACGGTGTGTCCCAGCCCGGTGTGTCCCAGCCCGGTGTCGGTGTGTCTGGACAGGGTGCCGCAGTGCCCAGCCCGGTGTGTCCCAGCCCGGTGCCGGTGTGTCCGGGCGCGGCGCCGCGGTGCCCGGCGTGCTGCCCCGTGCGAGGCGCGGTGTGTGCAGCCCATGCTGTGTGCGGTGCAGCCCATGCTGTGTGGGGCGCAGCCCATGCTGTGTGGGGCGCAGCCCATGCTGTGTGCAGTGCAGCCCATGCTGTCTGCAGTGCAGCCCATGCTGTGTGGGGCGCAGCCCATGCTGTGTGCAGTGCAGCCCATGCTGTGTGGGGTGCAGCCCATGCTGTGTGGGGCACAGCCCATGCTGTGTGGGGTGCAGCCCATGCTGTGTGGGGCGCAGCCCATGCTGTGTGCAGTGCAGCCCATGCTGTGTGGGGCGCTGCCCATGCTGTGTGGGGCGCAGCCCATGCTGTGTGGGGCGCAGCCCATGCTGTGTGGGGCGCAGCCTGCAGCGCGCTGACCTCTCGCTGCCTCTGGCCCTGAGCGGGGGCCAGGAAGGGAAGCGCTGCCGGTCCTGCTGCTTTCATCGAGATCTGGAGCGCCGATGCCTGCCCAGATCCTAATCAGTGTGGGAAAGAAACGGCAGGGCCTGCTCTCGCCCCGGCCTGCTGGAGATGCCTTTTATTTTCATAAGCTTTATCGCAGCCCACAGCCCCTGATAAAGCACCGTAAATAAACGGAAGGAGCGTGGCGGCCGGCCAGGGCCGCTCGCAGACGCACGCGCTCGCTGCCGCCCCGCTCCCCGGGGGGACGCCCCGTCACACGCCAACTTTCAAAGCTTTCCTTTTATTTCCCTGCACAGGGAAACCACATGGCCTTGCACTGGGGGACCAGCCAGGCAGCCAGCGCCCGCCGGCAAATTCCTGCCCTGCCCCAGCCTCCCCCGTTGACCTCGGCCTGTCGCTGAGCTGGGGTCCTGCTCCCAGCACTCGGCACGAGCCCTCATGGGGACACAGTGACTCAGGATGTGGCTGGCCCCGGCTCTGGGACTGGGGTAGGACAGTTTTGGGATGTCACATCCTCTCTGGGTGGCAAGAAGGGGGTCACATTCCACCAGGGAGTTGAACTGTCAGCAGGTCTCAATGTCTCCCCACCAGGGTTTCTCTCCTGTTGAACTGCTGGGGTTTGACTCAAATTAACAGTTTGGACCTGCTTTATTTTTTCCTTTCTATTTTTCCTTTGCTAAGAAGTTTTGGTTTTGTTTAAAAAGGTTTACATTCTTCTGAGAGTACGGAAAAACAGGATCTGGGGGGTTGTTTCCACTCTGGCTCCACAGGCTGACAAAGAGAGAAGTAAATTCTTTTCCATTTCTTTTTGACACTGCTGCGGGTGAAAGACATCCCCGCGCAGGCTGGCAGCTGCCCCG
Source organism: Anomalospiza imberbis (assembly GCF_031753505.1). Lineage (NCBI taxonomy): Eukaryota > Metazoa > Chordata > Aves > Passeriformes > Viduidae > Anomalospiza > Anomalospiza imberbis. Next base: position 12,258,348 of record NC_089690.1, read on the forward strand.
CAGCTCCGCTGGTTCTAAGCCCCAGCTTTCCTGCAGTCATATCCCCACCTCAGCATCCTCTTCTCATGGCAGGCAGGGGCTGCAGGGAGATGCATTTACTCGTGTTTCATTTTTCACTGTGGCCTTCAGTAGCTCACTGTAAGCCATCCCTTATCCCAGGATTGGCAGAAAGCAGCTGGCTGCAGCTGGGTACCAGGGTTTTGTTCCTAGGCATGCCTTCCCTTCCAGCAAGGGTCAAGCTTCTTGGGACCACTGCAGGAGGGTTTGAGTCGTTGCTGGTTTTTACCCTGCCTGCACTGCCATCCATAAGGGAGGCCACCCAGCTGGTGCTGACAGCTTCCCCTGTTAAATCGATTCGATTCAATACAGAAATGGCTCAGACCACAGTGCTGTGTTTTAAACGTATATCACTTTGATGGCACTCCACGTGCATCAGAGCTGGTCCAGTGCACTCCAGCCCAGATGTGGTGGGTGCCCACAGGTGACTGTCACATGTGTTTGCCCAGGCACTGAAGGCTCCGTAGGGCTGCACGGGAACCTCTCCTGTCTGCATCTGCACCGTCAGCAGCACCTCCTGGGGCTGCCTCAGCAGCTCCGGGCTGCAACAGAGGTGGTAGCAAGCAACAGCTGCCCAGGGACATCTTCCCCCTGCTCCTTCTAGCAGGAGCACGCCACAGCATGCTCCCCTCCTCCTCAGTCTCCTCCCAGCTTTTCATCCCGTTTCTCCAGTTTGCCACAATCCTTCTTCTGTCTGCAGCCCGAGCCTTTCGTGGCATGCAAATTTAATAAATACTCTCTCTGTTTCTCCATGCTGGCTGTTAATGGGAGCGCTCAATTGCGGCTTTCCAGCCCCACAGTGAGCCTTTGAGAGCTGCTGTCGCAGAACTGCCCCTCGCTCACTCTGCACCCATCGTGAGCACCCTGCCTGGCCTTGCTCCCGTCCTACAGCAGGGCAAGCACAGCATCCCCATCCTACAGCCACCGCTGCTTTCCCATCTGCGGGCTCCTTGGACCCCGCTGCTGAAGGAAATTAAATTGGCCTGACGTGTCTCATTCTTGACAAAATTATAACAGGTATTACTCATCTCTGTGCTAACTTCCAGATGCTAATGAAACTGCTTCGGATTATTCATGCCAGCATTTTTCTGGGATGGGAAGTGGTTTGTAGCTCCCCACTCCTTTTTCCCTCGGTTAGATGGGTACTGTGGCTGCTGGTCTCGGGCTACTAAGAGAGCAACTCCCCAGCCACTGATGGCTCTGAGATCCTTGCACAGAGTTTGATCCCAGTTTAATCCTAAAATGGATCATCCAGTCTAAAAACACTAAATGCACCACATAGCACAGTAAAAAATACTGAGGGGTTGTTTCTCTTACTTCCATGATACTTTTGTCTCTGATAAAGAGGAATATTGTGGCAGGACTGAAGCCTCCAAATATTACAAATGAGAACTACTTTTTTCTCCAGGCTCACCGGAAGAAATGGTTACAAAGACAAACACCCTGACTTTCTGCAACTGTTTCCACTCTCGGAAGAACGCCCCTTCTTGTCAATAGGAATGCTTTTCTGTTGGATGTTCCAGTTATGCTCCATACATCTTTCAGGCAAGGATCTTTCAGATGCTCTGCTTCTCCTTGTGTAGCATCTTGGCTCTGGGTCTTGGCTCTGCTAAAAGTGAAGGAGTCTGAGGGCTCTTGGAGGCTTGGAGGGTTCAATGGGACAGCAGTGGAAAACAGACAGAATTAAGACGATATTTATGAGACTCCTTAGAAGGAACATTCAAAAGCTGGTGGTTTCTCACCCCGGAATCCTCCTAGGGCTGGGCTGCATGGGGTGCTGGTCCCCCTTGCAGGGATGGTACCTGCATGCCCACGGCATGAGCCACATCCTCACCCTGGATCCCAAGGGGTTTCAGTTCCTCCAGGAGGTCTCCAATCACAGGTGAAGCCAAGACCTTTCTCCAACGCCCTGCCTGTCTGAGAGCTCCAGGGGTGCTCCAATGGGATGTGGCATTGGCAACATGACCAAGGAGGGTCCTTGAATTTTCCTCCCTGGGATTTTATTCTTTAAGGTGCTGGCAATGAGAAAACCCCCTTTGCACCCTTCCCCCAGCTCAAAGCATCCTTTATAAAAATAAAGTGCCCAAAATAGCCCTAGACAGTGCTTGACATTTGCCAGACAGCTGCTCTCAAGAGTGCTACAAAGGTTATGGATGGCTCTCTACTTCCCTCCTCCTCCCACCCCACCACTGCCTGTGTGAACCTTGGAGCAGGGCCAGGTTTGATGGGAGTCTCATGGTTTGAAAAAAACAGATTTGAGAGGGAGACAGGATGCAGGGAGGTGTTTGTGTGTGTCGCTGCCTCCTGTCCCGACAGGCAGCTCAGAGCAGAGCTGGGGTGACTTCTGCAAGGGGAGCTGCAAACCCTTGTGTGAGCTCTGCCCACGGGCTGGAAGGATGCTGCCAGAGCAGCTCAGTGTCCACAGTGCAGGGCTGTCCCCACCTGTGATGTACTGAGCACTATTGCTTGGTCCTGCAGGTGTGAAAGCACAAAGAGAGGGGCTGCCCCAGGATGTACACCTCACCCTCTGCAGCCAGGAATGGGGTTGCACCTGGCTGCAGGATCACAGCCAGTCCTAATGGGTCCCCAGTGGTCAGCACAGGAGGCCAGGGGTGCCTGGGAAAGTCATGGTTTGAAGGAAGACCTGGAAGTCCCCTTGGGTCCAAGCCCCAGATCAGGCCTAAGGATTCTGAAGAAGGAGCAGCCTGGATGGGAGAGCTGCAAGGATGCAGTGATCAGTGCTGAAATTGGCACCTGGAGGAGAATGTGGGGACACAAGGAGAGACCAAGAAAGGGCCTGGCTAGGCAAGCCCTGAAATGAGAGGCAAAAGGGGTCCAGCTTAGCAGAAAGAACTTTGAAAGGTAATTGGAGCACCTGCAAGAGTCAGGGAGGTCCTTCATTCCAAAAGTGGCACTGGTTCTACACGGCCAGGGTGTTTGTCTTCTTTCCTGGGAGCACCTAAGAAGGGTTGCAGCTGGAGACAGGACACAGTGGCCAAGAGGGGATCTGAAATTACATAGAACGACCCCTTCCCATGGGGGTTGGCCAGTGTATCTCAAACAAGAACAAGGTCTCATTGTGGAGTGGGGGAAACACTCCTTCTGTGCAGCTGGTGTTCTCTGCAGGGAACAGAGTTGGAGCCTGAAAAGTGAAAGATAAAGACAAGAACTTTTAAGTTGAATACATAAAGAAATACTTGAGGTCCGTTATCTTAATCAAAATGAGAAGACTGCAGCAGCAAGGCATAACCCAGTTTTGTTATCTAGTAACCAAATAAATATATGCATGCATTTTAAGCAAAAGAATCAACAGCTTTTAAATAGAAATAAAGCATGTACACAGGAAGGAAATTGACCAAACTGAGCATCTTTGAAATGTTAAGTGCAGTAAAAATTTGATTTATACTAAACAAGTTAGGAATAGAGGCCTCAAAGAACTTCTAAGTCCCAGCAGCTTGACCAGATTGTGCTGTGCTGCACTGGAGGCAGGGCAAAGGGCAGGATCACAGTCAGCTGGATCCATAACATTACCAAGTTTGGTAGACATCAAATACTGGGAGGTCTTCAAGTTTGGGTCTGTTTTCCCTTATCACAATCGTGGGGCTCGCACCTGCTCAGGGCAGGGTTGTCCCTGCTCCCTAGGCAACCCTCAGGGCTCTGCTGCTGCTGAGGAATGAGGATGGGGGGATGCAAGAGAAGCCATCTAGGGGAGCTGGTGGCTCTGGCACAGCCACACAGCCCAGAGGAGCTTCTCGGACAGCATGGCTTGCTTGTGGGTTTTTTTGTCTGTTTATTTTTTCCTCCCACTTTTGTGTTTACAGAAGTAAGGATTCCAAGGAAGTGCATTTCTGGCTGAGGCCATGCTGCCAGTTTTCCGTCAGCAGGATTTGTCTCATTTCCTGGGACGTGAGACTATTTTAAGGAGTCTTCAGGTCTCCAAGAAAAGTAACTTCTAAGATGTTTTTTCAGTGCCTCTTTCCCCAGCCCACACACTGATTTGTCCCTGCAGTTTCACCACCCAAAAACTTTGATGTCTAGGAGTCTGCAGGGCTCACCTCTGAAGCATTTCCCATCACATGTCTGGCTGTTTATACCTTCGAGGCATGCAGCCACCCTTTTCTGCTTAAGGACTGTCTTGACCACATCAGTAGAGTGAGAATTTCTAAAAATAGATGAACTGGCAAACCTCTCAATCTGGAAAATGACACGCTTTTGAAATCTCTGGAAAAGAATGGATTCCTTAAAGTATAGTTTACAAATACTGATTTCATTATTTATGGTAGCTGTAAAGCACAGTGCATTCAGAAAGCATCGTCCCATTGAAGAAGTGTGTTACTCATTACCACAGCTTTAGCATTCCAGCATGTTCCTCTACAGAAATGTAGCCAAGAGAACAAGCTGGAGGCATACACAGGGGCAGCCTGGGGGAAAGCTGCTTCTCATTTCATGTTGGAAAGGGGCTGTGAATAGGAGAAGGGGAGACTCAGGGGGAGCACGGGAGTCTGTGTTAGAGTCTCTGGCAATACCAGAACAAGAGGGTAAGGCAAAGAAATTAAATAGTAGCAAATTCACAGCTGGACAGAGAAGGAAACAGATTATTATGAAGTGAAAACTCATCCCAAGACACCAGTGAGCCAAGGCTGGAGCTGGGTATTAGTGGTGTTTCTCTGGTTAAAGTGCTGGGGACTGAAGGTTAGGCATAAAACCCATGAGTCTTGGAAAGAAACACCAATGTGTAAAGCGCACAGATGAGCTCAGATGGGTGGTTTTCCTCCGCACTTGTTCCCTCAGCAGCCTCTCTTCCCATACCTTCTCAGTACACTCAAAATTTCACATGTTCTTTGCTGTTCTTCCTTCTGTATTTACTTTAAGCACCACAATCTCTGGCATTTCTTTTCCTGACATGGTGTTCTGGACAGAGACTAACTCTCTTCTAAGTCTTTTGAAAAGCACCCAGTTTTTCCAGGAATCTTTCTCAGGATCCCATGATTTAAATTTCTCTGGGATCATTGTTTTTACCCTGCCACTATGTTGTCCCTCGCTCACTCCACTTTTTTCATTCCTAAAGCTACTGGTAGCCAGGGGAACGTGTTCCTTTTTATGCCAGCTGTCCTGCTCTTATTGTTTCTTTTAAAAGATTTATTGCATCGTTGCTCTCTGCTCCTCTCACTATTTCCACTGGTGTATTTGTAGACAGAGGGAAGCATTGCAAGACTGCCTGCACCTGTTCCTCTGAGCCTTCCTTCTCCTCTGCATCTTGCCCTTCTGTGAAACCCTCCTTCAGGAATTCCATGCTAGGCTTGTGTTTCACCCTTGAGTCGTACCTTTGGAGCTCTGAGACCATGCTCTGAAGTCTTGGCGCTGCAGAAGCAAGAGGTTTCTCAGGAATGTTCTATAAGGGTTTTGGGTCTGCTTCAACTGTTACAGCCATGTATAGATGTATGAGTGTACGTGTATATATATACATATGGGAAATTTCTGGCATCCCACCACAATGGCAAGCAAGTGGAGGGCAATTTCTTGGCACTGAGGGCAGTGTATCCAGCCCCTCTGGCAGTGCTGGTCCTCGGCAGGACCCTGCTCTGGCTGCTCCTCCTGAGCACCCACAGGCACTTGCTTTGGGAATGCTGCACCTATCAGTTTGGTACCAAGGGGATGCTGAACATCCTAACTACTTGTCCAGATGGCTGTGCCAGTGTCATTTGCATAGTGGTAGCTAGGATGGAGATATCTGGACTTTTTCTGTTCCTCCTTCAATGCATATTCCCTCGGAGGTACATGAATAACTCTGTCCCTGGTGCCCTGCTGTACAGCTGTTCCTCCCACATGCTGCAAAATTCCCTGCTATCAGAACATACTCCCCCTAAACCCTTACAGGCTGCTGCCTCCCATGGTCAGCACAGCTGGGCACCTGTCTGCCCTTGGCTCTCACCTGGCTAATCACACTACGAGGCACACACCATCCTTCAACACAGCTGCACTCAGATATCTCACCCCTGAGACTCAGCAGTGCACTGGGCAGCTTTGAGATCCCCTGCAAGCACCAGCACCCACCCACAGTGCCAGAGGCAGCAGATAAGCACTTGCCAGCAAAGGGAGTTTGCACACATTTAAGTCCCATGCTCAGGTTGCTCTTGGCTCATCTCTCCAGGGCTGGGCACTGCCCAGGGAGGTCAGCAGCTCTCCTGAAGCAAGGAGTTAGAGCCATGCTGTAATTATTTGCTCTGTGATGTATTTATAACTTTTACATCTCTTTGACATTTTATGGCCAGGCATTACAAGAGACAACTGCTTTCCATTACTCATGGCCATGAGCTCTCATTCACGGCTATTTTTCCTTCCTGTGACATCAAGTTGGCATGGCACAGTGGGGCCCAGTGCTGGCCTCACTGGCACAACCCAGGATTCTGCCAGGAGCTGAGCAAACAGATTGCCACCATGCAGTGGTGGACCTCACCTTCAGTCAGACTCTGGGTCAAAGACTTGCTTTTCCAGGGTGAATTTTCTGGCAGTAAACCCCCATTCCACAGTGGCCTACTGCTGCAGCAGTCCCATGTGAGGTTTCACAGAATGAGATGTCAGGAGACAGAAGAACCTTGTTTGTCCTCTTTGTGACAAAAGACAGCAAATTTTAAAGTCTCCCAGGGAGGGTGGATGTGCTCAGCTCCCTGAAGTGGGAGCCACACATGGCAATCCCCTGCCTGCACCCCCCAGCGTCTGGCTTCGGTGTCAGCTGCCAAGTTGGCATCCCTGTTCCATGCCTCAGCTGACACAGGGACAGCAAGGACTTTGCACCATCTGGGCATGGGGAAAGTGTGACCAAGGGACAAATGTCACCTTTATGCTGATGGCACCAGACCCAAAGCACACAGACGGCTCCTCCAGCAGCCCTGGCGTGGCTCTGGAGGGAGGTAAGAGAACACCAACACACCGCAGCCAGCTCCTGACACTGACCCCTCCTTTCTCCTCCTGACTGAAATTTTCCAGCCTGCAGTCCCACTGCAGCCAGGGCCAGGGGCAGGTATCTCACTCCAGTTGCATCCTGCAGAGCACTAGAACAGGAACACTCCTGCTCTGCTTCCAGGCAGTGTGACCCTTAAAAAGCCCCACTTGCCTCCTTCATACAACTTCACCTCTGCACACCTCAAGCATATAAAAGGTTTTACAGGGGCAGTTGCATGCTGCATGGAGATGTGTCAGTGGATTGGTGACTTCTCTGGCTTGGAAAAGCTAGTCTCCAGTCACTTTTGGTCTGGCTGAGACATCTATGGCCAGATGGAATGAGCATCCCCCTCTTCCCTCTCCCCTGGCCACTCTCATCTCTGGTGCCTTTCAAACACCACTCTCATTCCTGGATGCCTCAGAGATACTGGTTGCCCCTGCCTGGATTTGATCTGTGTCCATGTTTGAGCTGGTATCCAGCACTTTCCTGCAGTGTGCCATCGTGGTGATACATGGAGACAGTCTCACTGCTGGAGCAGTTTGCAGCCCCCCAGGGTTGCAGCCCACTGGTGTCCCCAAGAGGTCCAGGGCTGTGCACAGTCCAGGTGCTGCAAGGGGTTGTCACGCAGGCAGAGGGACATCTTTGATCATGAGGCATCTTCCCACCTTCTGGGGCCACCCTGATGTTTGGGCTCTGATATGCCCACATACTTTACAAGATGGCACATATGCACATTTGCATCTTCTCTCTTTGCTCCGACAAATTGCTTTGCATTAAAGCTGCTTTTCATGGCTCCTCCTGTCACCCTGGGGTGGGGGCATCTGCACTCCTGAGACCCAGCTAACCCAGGAAAGACAGGTTATAAAATAAAAAGGGGCTTCCTAGAGCTCAACTCGCAGAGCCTGTCACCCACCACCAGCTGCAGACAAAGCACCGTGAGAAAATGAAGCGAGCTGAGAGCCCTGTGCAGCTCCGGACAGCCAGCAGCTGCTGTGCAGGGAGGATGGAGCAGCAGCCTGGGGATTAGAGAGTACAGGCAGGGGGGGTGCCAGGGCCCCTGGTTTGGTGTGGGACCCAAACCAGCCACCAAACCTGCTCCCCAAAGCCCCTGGCACGAGTGATGCTGGGCCAGAGGCTCTGCAGCTTTGGCTGTGGTGGCAGAGATGAGACAAGGGGGCTCTCTAAGTCTGGGCTGTCCGATCACCCTGCTGTTCCAGTCCGTGCCGCTCCTCCCAGCTCAGGGATGGACTCCAGCGGAACCCGGCGGTATGGCCCTGCCACTGTGTCCCGGGCACTCAGCACAGAGGGGGAGAGAGCTCCTGGCACTGGGGCGGTTTGCTCTCCCACACCTCACACCCACGTCCAGTCCCTTATCTGAAGGGTGTGAGGTCTCCACCATCCCCATCTCGGGGCCATCTCCTGTGCTCCTCTGGGGGTGGGGGACTTTGGCTGGGTGGAAGTTTCTTCCTGCAGCTTATGGGAGCAGGGCTTGGGGCCAACGGGGAAAAGGAGGGGGGAAACTTTTCTCTTTGGAGGAGAGCTGCTGATGGGTGATTAATGGCCGTGGCCAGACCACTGGGTTTGTGCCATCTGATAAGAGGCCTTCTGACAAAACAGACCTGTTGCTGGGGAATTCATCATGCCTCACTCAGCAGCCATCAGATAAGAACAGGGCTGGATCCCTCCCATTCATCCTCTTCATTCCCTCTTCTCCACCCTCTCCTTTCACCCTGTTTGCCAGAGCGTTTCATTCTCAGAAGTGAACTCAGAAGGCACAAGAACTTTCTGCCATATGTGGGGGAAAGAGCCAAGACTAGCCCATTTTAGGGTTTAGGGGCAGGGGGTTTCAGTCTTGCATTCTTTATTAGTCCCCTTATAGGATCTCGTGCAATTTCTTCTCTCCTTTGATGAAAATCATCTCGTTTTAAACCAAGGGGTCACACTTACAGAAAAAATGCATATCTGGGGGTGGCAATGTCCAACCACACACTTTTCCTGTGTGGCTTTGAGTCAAACTCTGCCCATCTTGTGCCTGCCACCCAAAAATTAGACTTGCCACATTTTAGTTAGGGACTACTTTTTCAGCTGCTAGAGGAAGGAGGCAGTTTTTGGGAGGCTGGTTTGCTGTGGACACTACTGGCAGAAGGCTGCAGGCTGTGTGCGCATGTGTGTCTGTGCAAGCCAGACCTCTCCGTGGGGGATAGATGCAATCCCAGACCAATTGCACTGGAAAACCCTATTCCACTCAGAGGGTCGTGAGAAGGGAGCCTGGGAGCTTTTAGGTTGTCGCGTGGGGAGCAGGGAGAGGCTGCCTTGGCTGCTGAACTGATTCTAGGCTGGGCTGTGAGCACGGGCAGCTCTGATGGCACTTGGGGCTTCACTATCCTTTCAGCCTCTTCCCTCTCCCAGGGCAGAGCAGGCTCCCCAGCCCCTCAGCCAGACATCACTGCCCAGGCTGCCCCAAAGACCCCAATTTCCAGCAAATCTAATCCTATAGACACACACTAACAGAACAGATACATATCTTGTCATGGAAGTGGGATTTATCATGCCACTTAATGCAGTCAGGGATCTCCACCAACGCTGGGGTCACATTTTGCTCTCTTGCAAAGGATGGGGAAGAGGGGTGGAACCCAGCCAGGGCAGGCACCATCCAGGCTGTGCCACCACGGGCCACACATGAACCTCAGGCCGGGGCACTTCCCACACCTCATCTTCAAAAAGGCTTTTGCAAGCAATGTCCTGGAGCGGATTGAATTAGAGCCCAATAAAGCAGTGGTAATTTGCAAACTGGAAATGCTCCAGAGAGCTCAGGACTAATTATTAAAATCTTCCTCCTGCCCTGCCTTCCCCTGGAGCTATCTGGTTGAACGTAGCCAAGCTGTAGCCCAGTTGTCCTGGCTTTCCTTCCATGCCTGCTCCCATGCTTGCTGTCATTCTCAACGTTGAAGTTTCCCCCCATCCTGGATGGAGTCAGATTAACAATAGGACCAAGGACTGACCAAAATAAAAGTTTAGCATTAAAAAATAGTTTTGGTTTAATTTTTTTTTTTTTTTTGCTATTAAAAATGCACTTGTTACATACACATTTGTTTTTAGGGTAAGGATTTCAAGCACAGAAGAGCTTTTGATTTTCATGACACCAGTATTTTAATAAAACCAAATTTTTTAAAAAAAATTATAGCATTTTGAGGTTTTTCTCCTTTTGAATTTAAATTAGAAACTGGAGTTGGAAATATTTTTAAAAATCAAAACTTCTGGCTAAAATGCTTCCTTTTGACCAGTTCAGCTAAATCCCCTCCTTTTCCAAAGCAGCAGGAGCTCCCGGGACTTGGCAGGGTTGGGTTCTTCTCAAATCATCCTGTTCCTCCCTTGTCATGGTGGGAGAGTGATGGTGACCCCCAGACCTCTCCCAGGGCCAGTGGTGACAGGCGGCTCATGGTGTCATAGTGCTGACTCTGGGAAAACCTGTGGGGCTGGAGGATGATGTCAGTCCCTTTCTTCTGCTGTGGGGACAAGACGTGCCCCTTGGAGGCAGCAACCCAGCATGGGAGTTCAGGGCAAGGTGGCACCTCTGTCCCATGTGCAGGATCCCCATATCCGTCTGAGCACCCATAGGTGCCTCACAGGGCTCCTGGATTTTGCAAGCTCAGGGTAGCCAAGGGGCTGTGGAACCTGCTTTGCTGCTTTCCCCCTTGTATTCCACATGCTGCACACGGCAGTGCAGGATCTGCTGTTGGAGGGTTTGGGCCCACTGCTAGGGGCTCAGACTGTGGCAGCCCCTTGGCCAGGTTTCCTGAGCTGCCTTATGGCAGCAGGTGCCCTGAATTTGAGCCGTGGGCTGCGTTGGGTGTTGAGAGGTCAGGGTGGCTCTGCCATCCCAGCAATGTGCCCGCTAAGCAGGATCAGCAGTGAGGAGAAACGTTATCCTGATGAGCCCCTCGAGTGCTCAGCAGCTAAGGTCAGAGCAAAGGGGAAGCTATCGGACCCCTTGGCCTGCTGGCAATCCCCTGATGGTATTTTTGTTGCCCTGCTTGCCAAACCTGCTGCCTCCCAGCTGGCTGAAAGGGAGGGAGCTGTGGGGATGTGCTCTGTGCTGCTGCACTTGTGCCTTCAGCAGCAGGGTCAGTCTGCACAGTGGCACCTCTGGCAGCAGTGGGGCAGCCCTGGCCCCATACACAGAGGAGTGTCTAGGAGCATCCTGGCAATCACCCCAGCACCGGGTGGTGGCAGGCAGCTGTAGGACTCCTCACACACTGCACCAGTGCTGTGCAAAAGCCAGCCAGGGGACACTGGAGAGCAGTGGGGCTGGGGCAGCCAGCAGCTCCACCATATATCTGTTCTCAGCCCTCGCACGCACAGCGCACCATTTCTTGGTTTGCTGGTAGGGGATGGGTGTAACTGCTAAAAGAGCATTCAGATGTCCGCTCAGAAGGAATTTTGGAAAGCAGGTAATTATCTTTAGAGCTCCCAACAACCTCTAACAGCCCCGAATTCCTGAGTTATGAAACAGAAAAAATACCCATCATCTGCATTCTTCTTGCCCCTAATTTCTGAGCATTCAGCTGATATTGCAGGCCGCTTTCAGCAGGCACAAGGACACAGCCAGTGCCTTTCCCATGGGATGGCTCTGCCCAGCTGGGCCACACAGAGCTAGTCACTGATGGTGCATTCGTGATCCTGGGTGCTGCTGGGCACCTCCATGAACACAGGAGAGGTTTAAGCAAGATAATTCACTCTTCCCATCTTTGCATCACATGAGAGTCAAATGTTGCCTAGCAAATACAGCTGGGACATAAACACAGTCATTAGCACTTATGTACATGTATGATCCAAGCTCCGGTGACTCACAGGGGGTGCAGAGCGACAACGGGAGCCCAGTCTGCCTTTAAAAAGGATCTGGACCAGCACTACAGAGATGATGAGCTGCCATAGTACAGGGCTCATTAAACCTCACACTCTATGTTTCTTCCTCCTGCCAGTGCAATCAGACCTCTGTGGAGTGTCAGTAAGGCCAAGGCTTATTTGGAATTGAGTTTGTAAGCCTGGGAAAGATTTGGCTGATCCTTCATGAATATTTGACTGATGCATTTGGAAAGTGTAACAAAACCCAAACCAGAAAAGGGCTGCAGGAACTGTTTACTTTTCTTTTTCTGTTCTGGCAAGGAGAAGCTGATGACCCCAAGTGTCCAAGCACAGTTCCTCCTCATATGAGTTGTCCCAAGTCAAGGGCTTTCAAGCAAGGACCTTAGGTCTAAACCTAATGCTGACAGCAAATATTTTCTCCACTTGAGAGGCTGTGTGAGGATATTTGCAGACAAGTAGGGGAGCAGCAGGCACAATCTTGCAGTTAAGGCCTGCCTCTGCTCCCACAGTGGACACAGCTCTGTACAGGTGACACATCAGACGTTGCCATTGCAATGTGAAAGGATGTGAGCCATCACAGTTGTGGCCAGGCAGTGAGAAAGGTGCCAGTAAGATGCTGGAGCCCCAGATTTTCTCACTATGCTGGAGCTTGTCCACAGTGGAAGTCACACTGCTTTCCTCAGTTTGCAGAGATAAGCCCCAGCCATGCTGTCCAGTCAGTGCCTGGGTCAGGGTTTTCCCAGAGCCTGGGAGCATTTGCATCCAGTGTTTGGCTTGGCCCATGGTCTCTAACACCCCATTGCCTCATTCTGTACCCGCTAATATCATCATCTGTCTGGCAGCAGCAGATTCCCAGTCTGCACAGATGCTACCCAGGAAAGACTCCAAGCTAATTTTATTATAGCTTTGGTTTGTTTGGGTTTGGACAACAGATTTACAAGAGGGTGAAAGCCTGAGATCTGCTTCTGCCTGTCTCTCTGAATTTGCATAGCTCTAACCAGATAGTCAGCATCACTCTCCAAAAGTTTCTGAAATAGCAAAAGGTGCACAACGTGCTGACTGGAGTCATTAAGAAATCAACAGTAAGGCACTATCAGGGATATTCCAGCTCTCCACTGGCTGCAGAGCATCCAGATAATTTTTTGGTGAAAAGGGAGCAAGTCTATCTCTCTTGTCACCCCTTAAAGCTATCATTGACAATGGACCCATCTTAACATTTGTGCAAACATATCAAGAGCTGTGGAATCCAGTCTCAGGTGAATTGGGCATCTGAGCATAGGTTGGCCAAGCAACAAGTCCTGGGCACCACGGAGCCTGGGGAGCTGGCTCTGCTCCTGAGCAGCACTCTTACTTTAAGGTGACCTGGTGGGACATGTTTTGGGGGTCTGCAGGCACAAGGTCAGCACTGGACCCATCAAGGAGCACTGCAGACAGCTGTGCTGGCAGAGGCTAAGGGCATGTCGATTGCACAATTTCAGACTGCAGCCATCCTACCCTGCTTATTGCAAGTACCTCGGCCACCCTAATGGGAGCTGCAGCTTCCTGTGAAAGAGGTTCTCACCAAGCGTGCTCCCCAAGAGTCACTGGTGCTAACCTGGGCCAGGAGCTATGGCAGAGGTGGTCCTGGGACTGACACACACAGGACACGCTGCAGGTCAGGGACTCTTGTCCTTGTTCTACCTGGTTTAAGATGTAGACAGAAGTAGGAGAGCGGGTCAACACTGCAGAAAAGCAGAGGGTAGAGAAGCTAAGGAGCTTTATTTTAATTGACCCAGGTTCACTGAGCCTGCCAAATTAATGAGTCCCCAGCAAGCAGCTTTAATGAGAGCCCATGGCAGGCCTAGGATAAGGAGATGAAAATAAGGGCAGAAATAGGTGCTTGTCTGTAGAGCCTCGTTGGCTGGGACCAGCACGGCAAGGAGGAAGCTGGGGAGGGCTGGCAGCAGGCACAGAGGCACCAGCCAACCATTGAACACACTGCTTCAGTGCTTTGCATTGCTGCCCTCCTGCCAAGCCCCAGCACAGCTCTCCTGCTCCCTGGGTCGGCAATTAATCCCCTGGCAGGAGGCTGGGGGGAAAAAGGGGACAGGCTGTTCCCCACCCTCTATTCAGCTTGGTCTTGCTTTTGTGTGCGTTTAGAGCTGCCGGGCTAGGGGCTCCCGCAGAGAGGCAGCCAACCCCTCCACACAGAGCTGAGGACCATGCTGATGCTCCAGCACCGAGCTCCTCCGGGAGATGCCGTGCTGATGGCCACTGCAACACCCGAAAGGGCTGTGGTGGATGAGGAGGATGCTGGAGAACAGGAAGGGGGCTGAGCACTCCCCCAGGAGCTGGAATGTGGGTTCAGGAGCATCCCCCCAGCACACAGCATAGTCTGCTTTCTCTCGTAGGTGAGGGCAGGCATGTCCAGTGCTGGAGCCAGGCCCGAGCCCATGCCAGGCGGGCTGACCATGGCCAGGGCTCTGGCCGGCTGCAGGCCCCATGCAGCCTGAAAGGGGCCATTGTCTGCCCAGGGCTTTGAAGACGAAGAGCCTTGTACAAGTGCCAGGTGGTGAGAGTTCGGCATGGGAGCAGCTCCTGGCTCCCCGAGTGGCTGCTCCTGTTCTCAACACCCCACACCCTTCATCTAGGAAAGAAAAAAAAAATCAACATAAAAGTGCAGGGAAACAACTGTTTCTAAAGGAAAACCAGGTCAGCAGCCCTTCCTTCACCACCCGCGGTGGCTGTGGCAGGCGCTGGGGGCTCAGATGTTCTTTGTCACCCGCAGGGCTGGGGGCTGGCAGGGGACCCACGCTGAGGGGAGTGGAGTGGGAGTGCACCGGCATCCCAGGGCGGCCAGCCCAGCTCCTGTTCCGGGGCCAGGGCCGGGGCTGGGGCTGGGGCAGGGCAGCTGCTGTGAGTTCACTGGAGCAGCACTTTCCCACAGTCTGGAGAAGTGACACATGGCTCTCACACATTCCTGCGCCGGCAGGCTCGGCCGCGCTTGGCCGGCAGTCAAGGCGGGAGGGAGGGAAGGGAGGCTTGAGGGAGGCTGCGGCTGCTGTAGCTACTGATTAGCAGGTTCCGACGTTGGCACCAGCCCTGCCCGCAGAGGGAGAAGGCAGCGGAGGGGGCAGAGCCAGCCTGGGCTCAAGGAGCTTTGTGCGAACAGCTTAACACTCTGGGACAGGCTCTGATCCAAGCCTTCCCCCGGGGTTTTGGCTCCCCTTTGTCTGCCCGGCTTTGCCCAGCCCGCGGCGCCGTGCCCAGCAGCCCACGCTCCCTGCCCGCGGCACCGGCATCTGCCCGCTCTGCCCCAGCACCGCGGTGTCCCTCGGCGTTCCCCGAGCACAGCTGGGGTCTGCATGGGGCCGGTGTTGGTGCCTGGGGGAGCACTGCAGCCTGGAGAGCAGCGCAGTTGCTCCTGCCAAACAGCAGGCTCGCTTCCCAGGCAGGCTGGCCAGCTTGCCCAGGGAGCCAGGCAGGGGCTGCAGAGGATTGGCAGTGTCCCAGTGCACCCGTGGGTGCTGGGGCAGCCCGACAGAGCACCCGGAGAGGTGTCAAATGAGATCCTGGTGCGGGAAAGGAAGGGTCTTCCCACATGCTCCCTAGGACGGCAGTAGAGGAGCAGCTGCCCAGGGTCTGGGCCCTCTTTGCAATGTTTTCCCTCACATAAGCTCTTATTCACGTGCATTGGGTATTTTTTCTGAATTTGTGCTGACTTCAGAACCTCATTCCACACATGGGTGAAGGCTGGGGGTCTGAGTTTCCAAGCCCATAGAAACACTTTGTAGGTTCCCAGGAAACCCAAGGCAAGTATCTTCCAGGGCTTCAGCTGTCCAGTTGCTTCCAGCCCTGCCTTGCAGCTAGGAGACTGTTCCAAGCCCTTGCCCTTGCTCAGGGAGAGGCCCCTGTGTCAGGAAATTAGGTGTACCCAGGTGTACCCAGCTCCTGCCAGGTGGAGGATCCGGCTGCACGCCGGGGCTGGTGATTCACAGTGTGCTGTGACTGGCATTGCCCCGTCTGCTGGAGCAGTCCAGGTGGTTCCCAACCCGCCTCCACCAGGGCCTTCATCCCGCAGAGCTGGCAGAGGGCCTGGGGCAGTGGCTGTGGGGCTGGGCTGGGGGGAGCTGCTCCTCACCTCTCTGCTGAGGTGAGCCCTCCCTTGTGATAACATCAGTTTCCCAACCCTGCAGAGGCTGCAGTGCTCATTCCCATGGAGCACCTGTGGCTTCAGTCCCTTTTCTCTGGCAGCCCAAGGCAAGGACAGGTACGTCATGGTCCCTGCTGCATTCCACCATTGCCCAGCTTCGTGGGAGGAAGGAAGAGGCTGAGGATGACCTTGCCTTTGCCTGCCACCCCCTTCCTCTCTCGTGGGGCAGACTCCCAGGCTGAGGTTTAAGGACTGCAGTGTTCCACATCCCAAGGTGCTCTGCTTGGCAGCAGGGACAAAGACTTGAGTGAGCTGGCAGTGACATCACGCTGCCCAGATGTCTCTGTCCTACTGTCACATCTCAAAGCCCTGCCAGGCTCCCACTGACATTGTACGTTGAGCTCCCAAAAATTCCTTGGGCTGATCCAGCTCTTGCCCAGGTCCCCATAGGTTTACACAGCTGAGCCCTGAGCCTGTCCCCAGGGCAAGGCAGCTGGTGGCCACAGCCTTAACTGGGGTGATGGCAGCTCCAGCTCTGCCCCACTCTGCCTGTGGGAAAGTCATCTCTTGCCTGTTTCCACTCCTGTTTTGTGTATTGAGGCCACAGGTTCTTCTCTCCAGAGCCTGGAGCAGCTCCAGCCTTAGGTGGGGTGTCTTGGTACTGTCATGCAAAAGCTGTGGCAATCTGAGTGCTACACCACCACAAGCAATTGCATTTACAAGTTTCCCAGTCCTCCCAAAAGTCAAAGGAGCTGGTTTCATGCCTTCCTGCCTGCTCGCCTTTGCTTGCTCATTTTGTTTGATTCCAGACTAACCATGACCTTCTCAAAGGCTGGAAAGGGCTTTTCACCAAACAGCTGGAGGCAAACCTGGGATGGCCTGGGGATTCCAGACAATGCAAACATTCTCTTTTATCTTACCTATGTATTTTTGCTCCTCCCAGTTAGCTGCCTGCACTGTCTGATCCCTATTTCCCTGCGGTTCCTTCCAGCAGCCCTGCCTTAGAAGCGTTTTGGTGGAGAAGCACATCCCCAGCCCTTCTGACAGCCCTCTGGTGGGAGTGGGTGCTGGCCCTGTGAGGCACCAGCGAGGCTCAGCAGGCACTGCTGCTGCAGCTCATGGCAGCCTGAGCTCTTGGCCATCTCTTCTCCAGGAGTTCCTGTCCCTGTCCTCATTACAGGTGGCAGGAACCAAACATGCTGAGTGACTGGGGGCTGCTCAGGCATCCTCCAGGGAAGAAGCATTTGCTTTCAGAGTTTTGTCTCCTCTTTCTGCTCATCTTCACAAAACCTCCAAGAAAAGCTGAGAGGAAAAGAAGTTGAGCAAGAATGTGTGTCACAGCTGGCTGTAAGGACAAGTCTCTAGCACTGATAATTGGAGTGCACAGACTCCTCCAAGTCTTGGGAATGGAGGACTTTCCATTTTTCTGCACTGGGAGGAGGGAAGAGCATCCATCTCTTCTTTCAAAAGGATACATACAAAAAAATTTAAAACGTAAGCTTCAATGGTACCACTAATTTGGTCTCAGAAAGGGTTTATTTGTTTGCCATGTGTGATCCCCAGGTCAGGGAAAACATAGTAAAGAAGACCGCAATTTTCAAAATTCTCAAAATATTCTCAAAATTGTGAAGGAAGCAGAACAGCCTAAGACCCTTTAAAATATTTGCTTTTAAAGAAACCAGATAGTTGGATCACTGTTATACAAGTGCTGCTGATATGTCTTCTCCCTGCACTTGGCTGTTACCTGGCCATTTCAAATATTATTTTTTGAAAACCACTTCCATAAATCAACAAACACACCCCAGCACCAGCAGAACAGCCTCTGCAGCTGGAGAGCTGGTGGCCACTGCCAGTCACTGAAGTAGAACAAACTAACAAAAACGCAAAGAAATGTGATTAATGAAAGACAGACCACAAAGCCTACAAAAACACATTTCTTGCTTTTACTAGACCAAAGCAACTGTATGAAAAGGGCACGTGAGCCCAAGATGCCCGGACAGAGGAGGGCAAGGATTGCCACCACGTTGTAAACTTGAGGTGTGCGGAACCTCTGCCTGCCTCTCATGCTCCCTGCTGCCCCATACACCACAGCATGCCTGGCTAGCAGGGACATGCATCCCTGCTGGACCCAGTGGGTGTGGAGGGGAGAGGCACAGCAGGATGGTGGCACTCGTGAAAGGATGGGTGTTGCTGAGTGTCCAGCACTGATGTGTTGGCATCACACAGCTGAGGGGAAGATGCAGCGGCATTTCATCACTTTCCTCTTGATCACTGGGGCCTCCCACCTGGGGAAATGTTATTTTTGCCTTCTCAGACACTTCTTTTCGTGTTAAAAATAAAATGTGGAAGGGAAATATTTGTTGTCACCCCAAATTCAGCTTAGTGGAAACAGTAACAACAGTGGGAGCTCAAGGAGGAGATCAGCACAGCACCCTCCCTTCCCAAGGAAAATAAAAGCTACTCTACATCCCTGCTACTGGCACAGCCTGGGCACAGATATTAAAAAAAAAAAAAAAAAAAAAAAAGAAAGAAAGAAAAAGAAAGCCCCTTTTTCTGCTCTTCGAGGCAAGATCTCCTCGGCGAGTGCTGGCAAAGAAAGGCATCTTGTTCAGGGGCTCTGAAAGGCAAGATGAAAGGGGAAACCTACATTTTTCAGCCCAGCCTGTTTCTGACATGGGAAAATAGCACAGACAAGAATAGATAGCTTGTTGGCTCATTTTTTCCTTGACAGATTATCTGTGTGAATGCACCATATTAAGCTGGGAGTAAGATGCCAGGACCCCCCCATCGTGGCTCTCTCCATTCCCCAGCTACCTTGAGAGCAGTGAGGAGTGAGGGGCTGTGATTTGTGAGTGTGCAGGGCTCTGGAGGAGCACAGGGCAGCCATCCATCACCAACCACCAATTTTGCCACCCCTCGTGTGCTCGGCAGCCTTCTGCCCCCGCACTCAGGCTCCTGCATGCCCTAAAAATACAACTGTAACCATGTCAAAAGTTAAGCTCGGGTTAGGAGGAACTGTGCTGAGATTAACTTGGTGATGCACCCTGCAAAACATGTCCCAGCAGAACCTACCACCAGTGGGTGGTGGTGTCAGAGCAGGACATGCTGCCATGGTGGGACAGGAAAGGGTGACCGTGGCCATCAGTAGCGCATGGGGACCTGGGCTGGTGCCAGCACTGCTCTGGGGTGGCACTTGACTCCCCAAGGGAGCCCCTTTTGGCTCCAAATGCGGCTGCTGCTGCTCTGGCGGCTCCCTCCCACATCTTTGGCTGCACTCTCAGTAGCTCAGAGGCATTGTTCCTACCCCAGCACATGGGTCATTAGCTGTGGCTGGCTGTGTGACCCACCAGCACTGTGACCCATGACGGCGGCTCTGCCAGGCACCATGTCATTAAAACAAATGTGCAGGTGCCACACTTAGAGCTTGAGGGACGCTCACACCGACCTCCTGCCCACCTGGCTCCCTGCTGAATCAGGTTTGCACACTGCAAAGAAAGCAAAAATGGCTCAAGTGAGGGCTCTGTGGATGCCTGGGGGGAAGTTGGCACTGCCTCCATGGGCAGCAGGAGCATGGCACCATCAGTCCTGCTGCTCCTATCAGTGGGGTCATGCTCTTTGCTTCTCTTTAGAAATGAAGCCCTGCCAGAGGGCAGAATATGTGGCTGCTTTGCAGAGCCCCAGGCACGTGTACCAAAAAGCCTCACTTAGGTCCGAAACAGCACAACAGCTAAAAGAATGCAACTAAAAGTCCTGTGCATTTTGGATCATCTTTGTCATCTTCTAAGCCATTTGAGTCCTGTTTCCAGGTTTTACCCCACATGTGGAAGAAAGAAGTAGCCAATTTATTAGATGATGACTTTCCTTTCCTCACAGGGCTCCAGTAGGGCCTCCAAGCCACCATGCCCCAGATGCAGCAAGAACCTGGTCACCAGCAGCACCAAAATGCAACTACTGAGGCATGGCAGGACAATCAGGGAATGTCCTCAGCCAGACCATGGGTAAGTGGGAAGATCTCCGCTCCTCCAGCACCTGGGATGCTCCTTGGGCTGAGCAAAACCTGCCTTGCATCCCCCTGCATCTCTCTGCATCCTGGCAGCCCTGCAGCCGTGTGCATGCGTGTGCAGGTGCGTCTGCCCGGGCGTGCAGCAAGGTGCTGCCTCCTGCCTGGGCAGTGTGTGTGTGCGTGTGCGTGTGCGTGTGTGTGTGTGTGTGTGTGTGTGTGTGTGTGTGCAGGGAGGCCTGTTTGCATATGAAAGTGGCCGTGTGCTCCAGAGGGCTGTATCATTTATTGTATGATCTTATCTGGCGCGTGCCTCAGCCGCCCTTTCCCACACTCTGCATGCTCTGCTGCCAAGGCCTCGGGCTTAGCCTGTCAGCATTACCCAGGCTCAGCAGGCAGGCAGTAATTCCCTGAATAAAGAAAACATTTTAAGGTTTGACAAGTCCAGCATTTGCATGTCTGTTTTCAGAGAAATAACCATCTCAGGGGATTAAGCCCTTTTTTTTCCCATCCAGCCCAAAGTATGAAAACATTCTTGACATAGTTGCCTGAAAAAAAGGATTTCTATAGAGTAAAATACCTTGTGTCCTGCGTGAGTCCAATGATTTGCTTTGGGCGGAAGGGAAAAAAAAACAAGAAAAGGAAAAAAGAAAGAAAAGAGGCGCTCCAGTCCAATAGGTTGTTGGTTTTAAAGTGAGTGAAACGCGCCAGCAAGCACCATGGATCCCAGGCGCCGTACACCCCGGGAAGGATTTGCATCCCTCCCTCACTGCCCGCCTCTTTGTGCAGCACCGGCAGTGCCTGTCCACTGGGCTCCCCGTGGGGCTCGGCTCAGCATCAGCATTTCTGCTGAGCTGAATGAATCCCCCCTGCTCAGCAGAGCCAGAGGGGCAGGCAGCTGCCTGGGGAGGAGGGCTGGGAGCTCCGGAGGCTCAGCTTGCTTGAGGCATGTCCCAACACAGGGACTTTGTCCACCCTTGCCGCGCGTGCCCGGGAGAATCGCTTGCTTGCTGCACAGCTAACATGGGTGACGTGCTGCCACTGGAAAGCACTGGTCCCTGGAGGGTTGGGAGCAGGTTATGGCAGAGAAGTGTAGCCAGGTTTAGGGTGCTAAATGCCCATTTTATTTACTTGGAATAAATCAGATTTACAAAGGGCTCGTCACCCTCTGACTCCGAGGAGGAGCTCTCACTTTGCCAAATTCAGGCTTCCCAGGATTTAGCCCTCTGGTGCACTGGGGCTACTAGGAGAGACCAGTCTTTGCCCTGATACTGTCTGGCAAGTCCTGTGCTGGCAGCTGCCTTTGGAGCCCTCAAGCAAGAAGGTGCACGTGGGAATTACACACACATGCCAGCCTGGGGCCCGGGCTGGTGATGAGCATCCTTCACTCCTCTGGGCTCTCCACCACGCTGCTGCTCTGCACACCCGGGATGCTCCCAGCTGTGCCGGCCGCCAGCTCCCATCCTGCCAGGGCTGGCGCTGGAGCCTGGCGCGGCTGTTTGTAATTTGTCAGGGTGCTTTGCCTGCCTCTCCCCACCTCCCCCTGTGAGCACACTGGCTTTCTTCACAGCTAAATGAGGCTTTAAACCAGGGGATAATACAGCTTTAACACAGAGAGGCTTAAAAAGCAAAAGTGAATCATTTCTCAGTTCTCCTTCCCGTAATCTCTCCTGGTAACATTAATTATGAGTTTGCGCAGAGTGCCCCAAGGCAAGTGCTGCTTTCCCAGGACAATTAAAGTTACTTAATTATTAAAAACCGTGTGTGCTGTTCCTGTGCGCTCCCCAAAGCACCGTGAGGCAGGCGGCCTGCCTCAGCTCACACACTTTCTCAGGGCAGCGATTGAAGCCTCTGTGGGAAAGTCTGTTCCTTTGTAATTCCTCCGGCATAATCTCCACAAATCCCACCGCAGGCCCACGCCCTGGAGGGTGAACGATGCCGGCGGCCAGCCCCTGCCCCCGGCCCTCGCGCCTCGCGTGCGGGATGGCAGCACTGGGGCAGGTGCCGGGCACGGGCGCTGGCCAGGCTGCTCGCTGCGGGCAGAAGGGACCTTGGGGAGCCTGGATTTTGGTGTGGAGCTGTGGAGGATGCTAAGCTCTCCTGCTACTGCTCCAGACTCACAGCAGGGCTGGCCAGCCAGATAGGCAGCAAATGGCTTTGCACCAAAAAAAACTCACTTGCCAAAGGCCAAGTGTTGCCCTGACAGACAAGTCCTGCTGCCCTGGTGCGTCCCTCCCCTTGCAGGAGCTGCAGGCTGTGCACCCAGCAGCTGCTGTCCAGACACCCATAACACTTCCTTATCTCTGGAAATGTTCAAAGTCAGGCTGGATGGGGCTTTGAGCAGCCTGATCTAGTGGGTAGCATCCCTGCTGGTGGCAGGGGAGTTGGAACCTCTTCAAGGTTACTTCCAACCAAAACCATTGATTGCATGAGCCTATGACATCACGCCAGTGTGCAACGCAGAGACAGGTTCAGCTTCTTTTTCTTCCTGACTCAAGGTATTTGTCAATGTGGCAGAGGAAATCTTGGTCAATCCTTGCTCATAAAAGTCAGGGAGGGGTGAAGGTGCTGCACAGTGGAGGCAGCAGTGGTGGGCAGGGCAGCATTTCTGGCTAGCAGCTCAAAGCTAGTGTGGCACATGGAAAACAAAGCACCAAGACACAGCTTCCTGCCTGACCCTTTGCATCTCATAAGGTGCCTCTGTGTGCTCAGCTCAGCCTTATGGTCTGGTATCCTGGTTCCTTCACCCTTTTCCCAGGCCAAGAATTGCCAGTTTGCAGAGCAGCAGGAGCCCCAGGCCCTGCTGTGAAGGTGGCAGGTACTGGGGGGAGCAGAGGAGCTCAGGTGTGGGTGAGCTCTGTCTCAGCTGCTTGCACGTGTGCCACACAGACTCGGCATCAGTGGGTGCAGCTTTCACCACTTTGTGCTTTTGGCTGCCACTACAGCCTGTGGCCGAGGGTTTCACAGCTGAGCAGTGCTGATGAAGGCAAAGGTTTCCTCCTCCTTGTTTTGGACATATTCTCAACATGATTTCACTGTTCCAGTTTGATGCCAGGTCTCCCTCCACCTCCTATTCTGACTCCTGAGGCCTTTATGACCTTCCTTCAGCTTTTCCAAGCCTGTGTGACATCTGATCTTTCCTGATCTTTTCTCATCATGCCTCCAAACTCTATTCCCAAGCATCCTTAAGGCCTTTCTTCATATTTCTTTATTTCCCTAACATCCTTTTTGAGAAAAAAACACTGCACATACTACTCCAAAAGAGAAAGTATTTAGCTGTTCTCTCTTCTTTCCCAAATCATGCTTGCTGTCCTGACTCTTTCCCAGCATCACTGAAGAGAGGATCAGCATTTTGCATGGCTGTTGGGGGCTGCTTCTCTGTGGGTTGTTGCTTTGCCTTTGTCAATACTGAATTTCATGTACCATTTTACCAGCCTGAAGTTTAATACTGTGAGCTCCTGCCCAGCAGCCAGCTTTACTTTTGCCATCTGTAAGTCTTTTAACCAGTTGTTTTTCCATGCAAGGCAAATGTCCCTTCAGCCCACTGGGCATCAGGCCTTTTGGAGAGGTGCCAAGGCAGAAAAACCAAAAAGTTTTGGAAGTGCCACTGGTCCATGACCAGCACATTGCTCTGCTCCCCACGCTTGGTGACCTGGCTGATTTGTGAGGTTTGGCTTCCTCCTGCACAGTAGTGCTGACTCTCCCCTAAGTGCTGCATTGACCCAGATCTGTTATAGATGAGTTCTCCCAAATTGCCCGTGAGATCCTCTGAGCCCCTCTGGCTGCAGCTCATGTTTCCTTCCCCACCTCTGCCCTAAGCTGGCAGGAAAAGCTGGGTACCACCAGCTGGGCTGGCATTGCCTCGTCCCACATGTGTGCCACCTCGTTTTGTTGGAAGACATCTCCAGCAGGCCCCTGCTGTGGGACAGGCCCCTGGCACAGCCCTGCAGGAAGGGTGACAGGCACTGTCTGAGCATTCTCAAGCCACCACTCGGCTTTCCTGCTGAGGCTTTGCCTTCCCTGGGTGCTCTGTTCATCATTCACAACCTGCACCGGCTTGTTGGCTGGTTTCCTGCTGCTGGCATTTATGCAAATATGTTTATTTTCAGGTTTTAATACCTTTTGCATGTTCTTCCACAGACTTTTAAATTCCTTTTATTGTGACTTTACTTTTAACTTGCCAAGGTTTCACGTTCACTTTTAAAGGCTGTCTCCACCACTAACTGGTTTGCATCTCTCTACAATCACTGGGCTGTTTACAGGCCCTTTCTGAGTGACCGAGTGCGCTGGAGGCTGCCCAAGCCCCAAGCGCTGCTCAGTGGCTCTGGCAGAGCAGGGCAGCTGTCCCGGGGCGGCCTCCTCCCCCGCCAACACCCAGCCGCCCTCTGACTTTTGCCCTTCGTGCAGCAGAGGCTCCTTCACCCCCCGCCGCATGCCCAGGCACTTCTTTCCTTCCCTTTGACAAAGCCAAACGGGAAACAAAGATTTTCCCCAGCGCTGCCGGCAGCCGGTTGGACTCCTTGAAGTAATCGCGGTAATTGACCTCGCAGGCGCTGGCGCGGAGGGCGCGGGCGGCTCAGCAGGCTGACGGGGTGTGAAAAGCAGCAGCTCTGTGCCTGGGCTGCCTCCTGCCCCGCCAGGCTCTGTCGGGCTGCCAGCGAGCCCCACGTCTGTCCTCTTCCCACGGACCCCACTCCCGGTCCGGTGGGGGCTGGACGGGTTCCTGGGGTGCAGTAGGGAGAAAGAGAGAAGTATCCCTGTTTTCACGGGGCATCCCTATGACATGTAGGAAGTGGGGTTGAAGCACCTTCAAAAATAGCCTGCTTTCACCCAAAATCTGCCAAGTTTAGGTCAGCAGTTCTGGAGCCCCAGGGCGTGGGGACAGGCCCAGCTCAGCGCTCAGGCTCTGCACTACCAGCAGTGTCACTGCGTGGGGTGGCTCCAACCCTTCAGGGCACCCCCCTCCTCATCCAGGGTCGCTGCCATTCACTGTCCTGGGTCTGGAGCCTGGAAGCAGCTTTTCCTTAGGCAAAGGACAACTTCAAGGCATAAAGCGGATGCCAGAGGTGACAAGCACAACACATACCCGCCTGGTGACTGAGGCGATGGAGACACAGTGCAAGGGATGCCTGTCCCTGCCAGTCTGTGCTGGCTTGTCCCTCTCACGTGTGGCTTATGTTTCAATGAGCAATGAGGTTATTTTCTGACTGTGACTGCTCCAGCTGGGAGTTGCTCTGGACCCTCTTGGTCCCAGTGGTCATTTCAGTCCCATTTGTCTTGCCAGCAATTTTGCCATTCTCTTCTAATGTTTTCTTCCTCTGACTCAGCCATGCATGTGTAGCAAGCATGTTGTCCAGCCGCCTTCCAATGCCAGGAGACTGGGCAGGAGCTCCCGGCCGCACATCAGCCTCCACATCTCACTTTCCTGGCTGGGGAAGCACATTTTGCGAGAAAATGTTTCGTTTTTGTGTCCAAGTCACTGGTGGAAGGAGAACAGAGCCAACAGAGTATCCTCCAGCCCTCCAAGCGCAACTGGCTGCCATGTCCCTCCCTGTGCTGCAGCCCCTTGCTGAATCCTCACACCTCCTTTTCAAAGAGCACCTTCCCACAGCATGCCAGTGCTGCCATGCATTGCAGCAGGCAGCAATCAGCTAGCATTGCCAGGTCTAAAAAGGGTGTCTTAAAAAAACAGAGCTATGAACAAGACAGAACCCTCCAGCCCCATCTGCCCTTCAAGCTTATTTTCCATTTACTTCTCCTCCTTTAACCACCTTCCTTTCAACGGGCATTGAACATGTTGCATGTGAGAGTAATTTGAAGGACTGGCACAGTGTGGGCTGGGATTTCACGGGATTACAGATTCCTCCCTCCCTGTTTCTCCCAGAGACATAATATTTGGGAGCTCTGGCTGTGGTGTGACCGTGGGAAGGCTGTGGGAGGAAGGCTCCAGGTGGGACCTGCCTTTGCTGACCTCTAAGTGCATCTCCTCCCAGGAGAGCATCAGTCAGTGGGGCCAGCCCAGGAACTGGTGCTTGCTTTCCCCTGCTGCTTGCAGCTTCTGCTCACAGTTGTTAACCTTGTGCAGGTGTCCAAGGCAGAGGTTATGGACCTTGGCAAATCCCTGTGTCCCAGATTCCAGTGCTAGTAGCTGCCAGCTGCAGTGCCATGTTTGCCACCCAGTATCCCAAGGCAGATGTGTGTTTGCTTCCCCTGGCTGCCAGCTGCCCAGGAAAGCCTGTCATGCCCCAAGGATGTCAGCCAGTCCTCTGCTGTCACCCTGGGACAGATCTGCCCTCCCTGCTCTCCAGAGGCCGTTTGCTTTACAATCTGTGAACATAAGGAAAAATGAAATAGCAGTGGAGAATTCCCTTCAGCAAAGCTTTGATGGTGAAAAATGTGCTGTTGGGTTGTCTGTTTCATGGAATTTAGGGAGAAAAAAAAAAAGACAAGGAAAAGAAGGAGGAAGGAAAGAGAGAAACCATCTGCTTTTTTCTGAAGTTCTTCACCCACACACTCAATCGCTGCTTCCCAGAAAGGCTCTTTCTCCTCTCCCCTCCACTGCAGTGCAATCAGATAGTCCCCAAACTGCCCCTGGGTTAATTGGAACCAGAAGCCGCTGTCACTTCCAAGTGTTACGAGCACAGGGACCGCAAGGAGCTCAGGTGTTTTGGAAAGGCTGATGTCAGAAGGGGCTGTGATGAAAGGCTCGTTGACAGCCTGCGAGGCGATGCTGCAGGAATGGCTGCAGGCAGGGGCTCAGCCCCTCTGTGGGTATCACCTCTGCTCCATCAGCCCCACACTGACAGGTGATGTCACCAGGGCCACCCTGCACTGCTGGCTAAGCCACAACAGACATGGCAATGCTGGACACCAGCTCAGGGACTTTGTTCTGCCTGCTTTGTGCCCTCACTCCTATGCTGTTTTGTTTAAGGCATAAGTAGTTAAATTTTCATAAAGAAAAAAGACCAGAATGGAAAGGGCTCTGAAGCCCTAACTGACAGGGGACACCAGTTGCTGTATGCGCCCAGCCTCCCTTCAAAGTGCGAGTGGCTAATCTTGTCTCAATAAAACCAGCATCATGTCAGGGTAATCAGCAGATGTCAACACTTTAATGACACTGGCAGAGTCCCAGCAAGGTCTGGGGGTTATCTCAGCTGCATCATATTCCCACGGGAAAGGTAGATAGCAAGCTCCCTCCCTCAGGTACCCACCCGCTGGCTCTCAGGCGCCGTGGGGCCGGCACAGCACTGCCGGCACCTCTGCTGCCGCTCCCGCTGGGCTGTTCATGGGCTCTCTGCTGCCTGCAGCCAGCCCTCCTGGGCAACCTGCCTGTCTGCTCTGGGAGGGGACAGGCTGAGACGGCATGGGATGGGATGGGGTGGAATGGGACCGGATGCCTCGCTCACCAGTGGACTGCATAAATCTCAGCTTCCCTGTTGGAGCAGCTCTGTAAACCACAGCAGCTTCAGCACCAGGTTTATGCGCTTACTTTTACAACAGGCAAATTGACAGATTAGGCTGTGTACACAGATTGTGTAAACTGCTGTCGGGTGCTGCCCTGTGCCCCTCAGCGGGCACTGGCGGGTGCCCCGTCCTCCCCGTGGGAACAAGAAGGAAACAGGGGGGACCTGCCAGCAACACAGCCCAGGGCGGGCCTGCTGTGCTCCCACGTACCCCGTTCCCTCAGCCTCCAGAGCAGGCCTGGAGGAAAGCGAGGGGGGGGGGCATTGATTTAAGATGTGAGAAGGTCAAAAGTTTTCTCAAGCAGAGTTGCTATCACAACACTGAACACTTCATCCCCTTTTTTATCTGCCCCAGTATTTATTGTCCATGAGCAAATACTTGTGTTTTTATAAATTCCTTTAGAGTGAATCACCCTTCTCCAGTTTAAACCAGCAAAGACCACATCAAACAGTATCACTCCATCTAGAATTAATCATTAATTTGAAGTATTTGACAATATTTTCCAGCATTATTTCTTCCTCTCCCCAATTAATAAAGGTTAAGCCTCAATACTGGCTCTTTTGCAGGACACTTGCTACAGAGTGGTGTCACTGGGAGCTCACAGTCCCAAACCCACTGTGGGCAGCAAGGGGAGAAAGATGCAGGTCTGCACCAGGTTTTCAGGCTGGTGGAAGTGGCCTCACTGCTGCCTGCACATAGTGTGGAGCAAGCAGCTGAGCAGCCCTGGGATGCTCCATCATACACCTGGGGAGCCTAGGGTTGGTGTCAGAAACCCTTTCACTTGGAAAGTGCAGAAAGGCTGATCTTGTGTACAGGATTGTAGGAGGAGATGAAGACTTCCTCTGCCTGCTCTCACTGCAGCCTCCATGAGCACAACTTCAGATCACGCCAAAATCTGATCTCAGATGAATGCATGTGGCTTCTATTCACTTGAGATGGAACCCAGCCTTTAAACACCACATTTTGTACTTCGGTTTTGGTTTAAGTCTCAGGCATGTGTTTTACTAGGACATTGCATTTCATTTAAAAATTAGTTTTGACATGGCCTTATGGTTCATGAATTCCTGCACGCCAAGTCCTGCAACATGTATCCCAGTTCTGCTGGCCTCTTCAGAGGCACCAAATCTGGATGGTTTTGCTTCCTGCTCACAAACTAGCCATGAAACAACCTTGATTTTCCAATGTCTTTGTAGCAGGGCATTTTCCTGAGACTTTTTCTACCATTCTATTGCAGTCTTTGGATGGTTTGCAATTCAACTTGCTTGGATGCTCTGCTAGAGAGCATGGCTGGTTTGGTAAGTCCTGTGGCACCGGTTCTTGCTCCTAAATGGATGCGTAAAATGTACAAATAGACAGTGGCACATGATGAAGGCAGAATACAGCCTGTTAAACACAAATAACACACAGGAGAAGGAAAGATCAAGCATGGTAAGCTTGCCACATTGGCACCACTCATGCAGGCTGAAAGAGCTCTGGGTCTCTGGCATTTCATGACCACATTTGGCTCTTAATCCGGTGCTCAAGGAAGCTAAACAGGAGCAGGCTTGGGAGCTTTGGGCATAGTTTTCACATTGTAACACTTCACAAACTGTTCTCCAGGTGCCGACAGAAGACCCTTCTAATCCACAGGTGTCTTCAGCTCTGAGAAAGCAGGGACAAGCTCCTTGGCATGCAGCACAAGCAGTCTCTCCTAGCTCTTTCCTTGTCCTCTCCTGTCTGTGGCATCCAGGGTGTTTATATCACAGGGGACAGGGAAGCCACCACCATGTGCTGCACTCCTGGCTGCAGCTTGTGCTGCTCAGGAGTGTGACGAAGATAGTGCTGGGCAAGGCAGGAGAGCTATTTTTTTTACCTCTCCAGCAGCAAGATTGCAGAGGCTGGATGACCTGTCATAAAGCCAGGGACAAGGGTTACTTCTTGTCTTGGAGCCAGTCACCTGCCAAACGCTCCTCAGATTTACACCAGAAGAACCTTCTTTTATTGTGGTGCAGCAACAGAGAGAGCAGGGCAAAGCGCTCAGTAACAAGGGGCTGGGCCACCATAGCATCCCTGCGGGGAGCATCGCTGCCCACTCTGGCTGCTGGCATTTCTCCACCAGGTTTAGCACTGTATCAGCCATGTGAATACACCTTTTTTTATGACATGAGCCTTTCAGTGAACTTTTTGAAAGACAATGATGGGCCTTCGAAGGTTTGGTCAATCCTGTTTCCTGTATTCTCCTGAGCCTTGTATACTTTTGACTTGTTAACTTTATAAGGTACTTCAGACTTGTATTGTACTGAAATTGGCTGGGATCTCAGTATCTCCCTTATTCCCACGTACTTTATTCTTAGAAATGCTTTGTAGTCATGTTATTGCTGTTGAGAGGTTTGGCTTTAACAGCCTCCAATAAAGATATGGGCCTGCAAAAGGGCACCAGTAGCCCAAGATTATTCAATATCAGCAACTGAAGCACAGGTGCCTTCTGTTTGCAGGGCCTCTTAGGCTGGGCAGCAGCAGCCAGCCCCAGCTCCAGCAGGCAGCAGCAGGGAGGGCTCCTCACTCCCTGGAGAAGAAGGCACAGTCCTGCACAGATTCCTGCAGCCTCCCATGGTGCAAGCAACAGCCAGCAGGCACGTGTCACCAGCAGCAGGCTGCAAAAGCTCCCTTTGCTGGGTTTATTTGCTGCTGCTTCTGCTTGCATCCTCACACTGGGCTGAGCTCTCACCAGTGCCCAGGCAGCAGCACTATTGCCTCCCTTTCATCACCAATACTCCCAACTTACCTCCTCAGGTACTCCCTGTGCTTTTAACAGCCCTACAGCCATCCTGCCATCAGTTAGCACTGATGGGAAGCCTCCCAGGCTGCTACAGACATCCCCCATTTTTGGATCTATATTCTCTCTTTACATTTTGTAATATTAAAAACTTGCATCTGCATAGAGTTGTTTGCTATTCTACTCTGTGTCGCTCCTGGAGGATTCCTGCCTTCCCCTGTGTTCCCAGGCAGCCTGGACACATTTCTGAGGCAGCTGATGACAACACTGCCCTTCACTGCAGGGAAGGAACGACAAGGACCTTGAAATCTCATTTCAGGATATTTCATCATGTGAAAATAAATGTCATTTCATACGACATTCCAGATTACTTATCAAATAATGATCTGCCTCTTAATGTCTAGACTTCTGGAATCTGTGCAAATTAAATGTTGTACTTGTAAATGTATTTATTCATTACACATAGCAATTAACGTATGATTTAAGCAATTGAACTGTAAATTATCCTCTTGTTTATAAAACAACAACAACCTCTAAAGGATAATATTTTCTATTACAGCAATTAGTAACACATCAATTCTTGACTAGCTTGCAAGAGATCTCATATTAGCCCATATGAGGATGATTCTCCAGCATGATCTCTGGCACCAGGGCATGCACACAGCTCTGAACCAGCGCATGTGCAGCCATGCACCAGGCAAAGCAAATGGAAAATGCAGTTTTCCAAAAATCCCACCCCTTGCTAACACCTGTCAACTGCCAAAGCACTAATGGAGAGCTTTGGCTACACATCAGCCAGTAGGAAAAAAATAAAGGAGAAACCACTCCATTCTAGCACACACCCTGCACTACTGTCAAAGTGTGCTAACTGAGGATTTCAAATCCCCTCCTCCCACTGCCTGTCCTGGGCAGAAAAACAAACAAAAATCCACCGTCCCTGTGTCCCCCTGGCACGCCGCCCCGATCACCTCACCTGCCGCCACGGTGAACTCTGGCGCAATCCAGGCGGCTCCCAGGGCTGCCGCAGGCAGGAGGCAGGGCAGGAGCCAGCTCCCCGGAGCCTCCTGGCCACGCACCTTAGCACCGTGCCCTGCCGCCCTGCCCACGCGTGTGAAGCCATGTGTCTGCATGAGGTCGCTAATCCAAACAACATGTGATCATCCTGATACTCTTGATATAGCTAAAGGACTCACTTGAGCTCTGTTGTCGCCTTGAATTATGAATATTGATTTTACAGGATTCAGATTGTGTATACATTTCAATATTAGCGAGATAGGCTAATTCTCTCCATAATGCTGCCAAACTAAAACAAAACTAAAGACACCAGGGAGATCAGGCACCAGGTGCAAATGATTCACAGTACCCTGGATTTATCAGAGTCCATCTATTTACACATCAAGAAAGACGCTGGCTCTGCAAAGCCTCCATTCTGCAGTAGGAAAGCACTGCACCATGAAATATCCTGTATTAAGTGGATACAGGAATAATGGAAATGAGAGGGCTGGCAAGTTGTGACCAATCCTATTTGTCAAGAGGAAATGCCTGGTGTCCCAAGGGCTTCAGGACCTGGTCAGACCAGGGAGGCTGAGACATCTGTCCCCACCCTTGGTGGAGCACAGAACCCCTGGCCTGCCTGTCCTTCCTGCACTGCCCTCAGCAGAGCTTCCCAGTGCGAGGCAGGGCTGCCTGTTGCAGCACCTCCCAAAGGTTCCAAATATTTTCTTGCTGCATCATTGCAGTTGTCAGGGTTTTGAGGATAATGTGAAGTTTACACAACACACTCCCTGCTGCCAGTTCATGGCACGAAGAGAAAAGATGGTGATCAGCTGGTAAATTTAGCAGAAAGCTCAATGGCAGCAATCAGCCCAGGCTGCTTTCTTGGACTGATTAATACCAAGGAGAAGGAACTGTGTTGGAAAATATGATTGATCATTCTGCAGAAGAGCACAGACACTGTGGCCAAGGGCTGGCCCTGTGGGATTCGTGAGTCTGCAGTCGGTGAAGGTTGAGTCCCCAGAGAGCCACATGCCAAGGCTCCCACCTGCCCTTAGCTGCAGGCGCCGGCAGGGCCAGGGGAAAAGGGCAGAGGGGGCACAGAAAAGGGCTTGTGTGCTGGGAATTTGAGAGCAGGCTGACACACCCAGCCACAGGCTCCCTGTGCTGAGGACGGCTGGCGAGACTCCCACCTTGCCACGCTCCCGCCCACATCTTCCCATCCCCTGGCTGTGCCGACCCAGCTGTGCACAGCTGGGCTGCAAACCACACTGCTGGTCTGATCTGACTTAAAAGCCATGTTCTGGAAAAGCCTGCGGGGTTTCCTGCAGCCACAGCACGTCAGGGATCACAGATGGCTCAGCACACTAGAGCTGCAACAACACGGCTGGAGACTGGACTCAGGATGTGCAGCTGATGCACACCCACCTTCATCTGGCTCTCAAGAGGGCTCCTTCTGCTTAGTGTTTGGGACAGGGACATCTTCTGTGTCAGTGAGCCCTCATGCCCTCTCCATCCCCACCACTGCCAAACTCACTATTTTCGTGTATGTACTCCTGCTTCATAGCTTGCAGTCTTTCCATTTCCTGCAAGCACGCAAGCAGCACAGCTCCAGCACAGAGACCAGCAGCCTTGGGCAGCAACACAAGTGGGATCTTAATAAATAAATAACTCGGCTCTCACTGCCAACACCTCCCACCACAGAGGGAGTGAACGAGAGCTGAGATGCTCCTTCTCCCCTCTGGAGCATGGCAGTGACTGCGCATTTATTTCTGGTTCTCAGAGGGATGCAGGCTCAGCTGTCTGTCCCTCTGCCTAGAGCTCCTGTATCTTGCCAAGGATGCTGGCTGTTGTACTGGAGTGGACTGCCCTGTCATGGTCAGCAGACTGCAAACCAGTGGTCTGGTGAACTCCAGGCATGTTGCATGAAAAGAGCATCTCTCAGAGAAGGGTATGAGGCAGCTCACAGCCTCTGGCTGGTAGCGGCAGTGCCAGATACCAGTCCAAGCCCCACAGGAAATTTAGGGATGTTCCCAGAGCTTGTTCCCAGCTGCAATGCCTGCCAACACCCAGCCTTGGTTGCCAGCAGAGGACTAGGCTGGAGCTGGGGCTCTGGAAGGGCACACAGGGGAAAGCTGGGGCTGCACTATCTCATGCCCATTAGCACGTTGTGGCTGCTCTAGCCAAACCAGCAACCTCTGAAGTAAAGCCATGGGTATCAGGAAGGGAATTCCCATCCACATGGGTGGCATTTCACAGCTGCCAAAATGCCCTCCCCACCAGCTCCCCAGCAGCGTTTCCTTGGTTCAGCAGGATAGGAGCTTGCCAAGAGGAATCAGCTTAGCAAGAGATCCAGGTATCCTGGCCCTTGTCCCAGAGCCTTTCTCAGCACAGAGCCATGCTCCAGCCTGGGCTGGGATGGGCTGGGGACATGAAAATGGTTCTTCATCATCTGTCCTTAGTGACTCTGGAGTTTCTCAGACTGGCACTTTGCTACTCAAGCAAAGCTTTGGCCTCTTCATCCCACAGTGTCCTGTGCCATTCCCAGGGATGCCTCCTGGTTGTGTGGGCAAGAGAATGAAGGGTGCCAGTTTCTGAAGGCCAGGATGCTCCCTCCACACAAGGGGGTGTCACTGCAGAATGGCCAGAGCTGCCCCAAACACACCCGGCCTGACTCACACAGTGAGGGGTAAAGTGAATAAACACTTCAGCCTCTCTTCTGCAGTAGCAGCCAGGGAACAGCTGAAAGAGGCTGGCTTCTGGGGAGCAGCTGCCACAAACACCCACCCCGGGGCTTGTCTGACAGAACTGGGACCCCGGCTCTCAGCAGGTCTTTGGGAAATGGGTTCCCAGTGGAACGACAGGGCAGGACCTGCCATAAAACCAGGCTGCTGCCTCAAAATGAGCTGCTCCTGCCATCAAGGGGGCCAGGCATTGACACTGCTGCACAGAAGTTGCCCTCTTTACCACAAAGACCTGGTGTGTAGGGGAGCAACGTCCATGAAAGCTTTGATTCATCCAGGGAGCTTTGTCAGGAAGTCAGTTTGAAAGTGACCTTGTTCCAAAGACCTGGCAAACGTTTATAGAGGGGAAATAAATCCTGAAACCCGCACCCAAAGCTTCTGAGATCACCCCTCCCAGGGGAGCTGGTTGGATATGGATTGCACAACAGCTTCTGGGATGGGAACTACGAGCAGAGGCATGTGCAGGGCTGTCCAGAGGAGACACTTGTGCCAGGGACATGTCCCTGAGACTCAGCACTTGTTTTCCAGCCTTCAGGGTGGTGACAACTTTGAGCTGTGGCCAGGCTAGTTTTCAGCCTGTGACCGAAAGAGGAAAGGCTTGCTATGCAATTCCTGGGATCCAGCTTGCAACCCAGTTCTTACAAGCAACTTGCTTTGTATTTTCTATATTTCCTAGGATCCTTCAAGCTTTGAATATTAAAACACTTGGATCTCTAGAAGCACATTTTGCTCATCTTGGCTGCTTCCTAAAGGACTGGAGAGCAGGCACAGCCAACCCTGCCACCTCCTCACCTCCTGCGTGCTGCACCAGCAGCAGCATCCTATTTTATTCCTTCCCACCCCTGGGCCCGTGCCCAGGACTAGTCTAAATTTTCTTGCCAACACATTTTTCCTCCAAGATGTTCTGCCAGTCAGTAAAGCCCTAATGCATTGTCTAAAGGTTCTTCCCAAATCTGTTTTGGACAATTCCCAATTTGTAATCCAAGATGATTGCCGGAGCAAAGCAAAAAACATTTTGGGAGGACTGTGGGACGAGGGACATCCCAGTCCCGGGGGCAGTCCCTTATCTCAGAGTTTCACCTCCCCCTTGACACCTCTTTCACAAGGGAAGGCGGGGCTAGAGATGCCCAGAGGATCTGTTGCAGATCCCCTCAGGGGTTAAAAACCTCCTCACCACCGCCTTCCAGCCTAAACTTGGCCTCAGCCATTTCACTTCCAGAGACGTCCTTCCATGCAAATCCTCCCCTTCCTCTCCTGATCCCTGGGGAATTCACAAGTATACGAGCTTCCGCTTGGAGATCACGGCCCTTGCACATGAAGGCATTTCACAGCAGCAGCAGGCGGAGGAGATGTGCAGCAGGGGCACACCAGTGTCCCTCTCGCTGATGGATCTGAGAAGCCTCTGCTGAAGCAGACGCTTTTAGAGGCCCAATCCCCACAGCCCGGCAGGCTCTGCAGTGGGCAGGGTGCGAGCTCAGCAAGGGGAGCTGCTGCCAGGCAATTCCCAGGTCCCCGGTGTGGGCGAGGACTGGCAACCCCTAATGACAGCCTGTTCCTGCTGCCTGCCCCGCTCTCGTCCCACAGAGACACCGACCTGTTGCCGGCAATTACAGGCGGTTTGCAGCTCCTTGGCTACCACAAACATAGACATAATTGCAGCCTGTTCTCACTCCGGCCGGGAGGGACCGGGCTGCCCAGCGCCGCGTTTCCTCAGCCCTTTGCAAATCCCCGCAGGAGGGAGAGAGAACACCAGCTCAGTAATTGTCACAACTTTCTTCCTCACCAATATATGCAAATATCAGCACTAGAAGAAATATTGATCCAGCGGAGAACTTCTAAGCTCTCCAAAAACATACTGCAGTTTTCACGCTAATGTGTTGTCTCCGATCTCCCCACGAAGCGTGAAAGTGCTTTTCGGCACTGACTTCCCAGTGCAGTCTCGGTCTTTTCCACACTCGAGTTTGTCCAGCTGCCTGGATAATTGAAACTTACGTCAAATATTGTTCATCTGAAGTTAAACCTTACACGCTAAAGGCTGCTTTTGCTTTTTTTTTTTTTTTTTTTTTTTTTTTAATCAAAAGGCTTGTGGCCCCATCAAGGAGCTAAAAGAAAGCCTGGATTTCTACTTTTCCGCGGTTTTAAACATGACACTCTCCCTTTTATTTATTTTTCTTTTTTTAAACTCTGAAGGCTCAGCAGGCAAGCCTCTGCAGGGACTAGGGCTTTGCACCGGTGAGATCTGCAAACATGTCTCTTCTTTCTTGAACTTTATTTTTCTCACGGTCTCTGAAAAGGCAAGATCGGGTGATACGTGTGGGATTGGCCCTGTACAGGTGCAGATCAGGTACAAGAGGAGGTGGAAAAACATTACTGTGTATACTCAAAAAAAAAAAAAAAAGAAAAGAGAGACAGAGAGAAAGAGCGAGTGAGCACATTTTTGAATAGGCCAGGTCTAGTTCTTGGCAGGATGACTCAGGCCTAGCTGGCAGACTATGGGAATAGGAGTGTGAGAAAGTCAGTCAAGCGGACGGGAGAAAAAAAGGATTCAAGTCCCCAGGCAAAATACTTTCTTTTTTTCTATTTTTTTTTTTTTTAAGTAACCCACAAACTGTCCAAAGCAGCCGGAGGTGGCAGCAGGGCGGCTGGGCCAGGCCCGAGGGACAGGCACCTCCCTCCCTCCCTGCGGTTTCGCCCGTGCCCCCGATGTCAGCGCACGCAGCCCCGCGTCCGTGCCCGCGCCGCCAGCCTGGCGTGCGAGCGGGCAGCAGAACCCACGGCGGCCACCGCCCTCGGCCCCGAGAGTGCCACCGCGCACCTGCCCCGTGCCCCGCGCTGCTCCGGTACCGGCCCTGCCCAGCCCCGGGCACACCTGCGGGGTCAGGGGCAGCACCGCGCGGCACCGCCCGGGCGGGCGCGGGGACGCCTGGGCGACCGGGGCAAGACCCCGTCTGCTGTGGGGACACTTGGCTTGCTCTGGGGAGATCTGGGCGACCGCGGCAACGCCGCGGGCACCGTGGGAGGACGCAGCCGCCGCAGCGCGCCCCGCTGTTCGCCGCAGCCCCCGCACACAGTAGCTGCGCTCCGGCCGCCACAGCTGGGCCCGGCACGCCGCGTCCCGGCCATCACCCCGGAGGGCCGCGGCCCCCCACAGCGCAGCCCGCCCCGGGGCCGGCGGTCCCCGAGGGGAGCGGGCGGGGCCGCGCCTGCCACGGGCGCCAATTAACCCGGTAATTAGCGCGGCGCTCCCCGCGCCCCCCCCGCCGCGGGCGGTGCCCAAGGGGTTAAACCGCGGCCGCCCGCCCCGCGCCATTGGCCGGCGGCCGCCGCGCGGCGCGCAGCCAATGGGCGGGCGCCGTCCACGAGCGGGGCCGCGTGCGGGCGGCGCCCATTGGCTGGGCGCGAGTGTGGGAACGGCGGCGGGGGACGTTTCACACGAGCCGCGCGCGTGCGGCGCGCGCTATATAAGTAGGGGCGGCCAAGGGCGCGCGGCACCCGCGCCCCGCCGGCCCCGCCGCCGCCGCCCCGAGCGCTCCCGCACGGCACGGCACGGCCCGGCCCGGCCCGGCCCGGCCCCCGCCCCGCTGCTGCTGCTGCTGCTGCCGCCGCCGCGGCGCCTCTTCCCGGCGGCGCACCATGCCGGCCGACCTGATGGAGAAGAGCAGCGCCTCGCCGGTGGCCGCCACCCCCGCCAGCGTCAATGCGACGCCCGACAAGCCGAAGACGGCGGCCGAGCATCGCAAGGTAAGGGCGGCCGGGACGGGATGGGACTGAACGGGCAGCGCCGTGCGGAGCCGTGCCGGACGCTGACTGTCGCCTCTCTTGTAGTCCTCCAAGCCCATCATGGAGAAGCGGCGGCGGGCGCGCATCAATGAGAGCCTAGGGCAGCTGAAGACGCTCATCCTGGACGCACTGAAGAAGGATGTAAGCGCAGGGGGGTCGGGGCGGGGGGTGCGGGGGCAAACGGCGCTGCCGGGCCGGTCTGAGCCCCGCCTGTTCCCGCAGAGCTCCCGGCATTCCAAGCTGGAGAAAGCCGACATTCTGGAGATGACCGTCAAGCACCTGCGGAGCCTCCAGCGAGCCCAAATGACTGGTGAGTCCCGAGGGGGAACCGGCGAGAAGGAGCTGGGGTGGCGCTGCCTGCAACCCGGGGGCTGGGGCCATCACACTCTGCCTGCCTGCTGGGTGGAGAGGATAGCAGGAGCACCAGGCTCTGTACCTGCATCCCTGGGGACTGATGGAGGTGAGGGTAGTGTGTTCTGTACCTGTAATCCTGGTGCCAGCACCTGAATCCTGTTTTCATGGGGGACACAGTGCTCCATCCCTGCTACGGGGGGGTGGTGAGGGGCATCATGCTTTGTGCTAGTATCCCCAGTAAAGCGATGCTGGGACGGTCACTGTGTTGTTCGTGCATTTCTGGTGCTGGAGGGCACACAGAGGGCTGCAGTCCCAGCTTGAGTTCCCTCTGCTAGCAAAGCTGTGCTCTGCATATGGGTCTGTTTTGGGGGTGTGAGAGGTACAAGAGCCACTGGAGGGACTGTGTTTCCAACCTCGGTTTCTGGTATATGGGGACGTAAAGAGATTCTTGGGACTTGTCAGTTCCCCACCTGGGTCCCTGGTGGGCTGGTGGGCTTGGTAGCAGAGGGGCTGTGCTCTCCATCTGAATTCTTGGTACTTGGGAACCCAAGACATATTGCCAGAGGGACTGCTTTCCCTATCTGGATTCGTAGCTTAGAGGGGCTGGAGGATGTGATGCTGGAGGGCTGTGCACCCCTCTTCCCTGTGGAGCCTGCTGACTGCTGCGTGCTCTCTTCTCCCACAGCTGCCCTGAGCACAGACCCCACAGTACTGGGCAAGTACCGAGCCGGCTTCACTGAGTGCATGAACGAGGTGACGCGGTTCCTCTCCACCTGCGAGGGCGTCAACACTGAGGTGCGCACCCGGCTCCTGGGCCACCTGGCCAGCTGCATGACCCAGATCAACACCATGAACTACCCTGCGCCCCCCCCGCCGCCCCCGTTGCCACCAGCCGCAGCCTTTGGGCCACCCCTGGTTCCTCCAGGCAGTGGCGTGGGGCCACTCCCGGGCATGCCCTGCAAGCCGGGTGCCGATGCAGCCAAGGTGTACGGTGGCTTCCAGCTGCTGCCAGCCTCTGATGGGCAGTTTGCCTTCCTCATCCCCAGCACTGCCTTTGCTCCTGGTGGAGCTGTGCTGCCTCTGTATGGTGGCCCACCCACAGCTGCCACTGCTGCCTCGCCGCCAGGCCCGCCACCTGGCACGGCCGACTCAGTCTGGAGACCCTGGTGAGGGTGGTGGGCACCGGACTGGACTTGGCACTGCACCCCGTGCTGCTGGCACGGCTGTATATAGATTATATGTTCATATTGGATTGTGCCTTTGTATCATAGCACTCCCTTGACAGTGTTTCGTGTTTTACACGAGATCTTTTTTTCTTCCTTTCCTCCCTTTCCTTATGTGACACCAAAGATTGGGGGTTTGTTTTTTGGTTGGGTTTTTTTGGTTTTTTTTTTTTTTGAATGCTCTTAAAATAAAAGTATCCCTTCCATTTTGGAAGGCCTTTGGAGAAAATTTGAGCTCTGGCATGTGTGCATAGGAGGGACTCCAGTTCCTGGCTGCCTGTGGATCTTGCTGCTCCAGGGCTGCCTTGTCCTGTTCGCCAGGCTGGAGCTGTCACTCAGACCCTCTGTCCCCTCTGTCTTGTGAAATCACCTGGCCCCTCTCCCTGCCCTGGGGCGGATGTAATCAGTGCTTCTTTGGGAGCAGCTCAATTAATCAGACTTGTTAAAAGGAGCTTGTATTTGCAGAGCTGGTGAATGTGCTGTGGGACTCGCCTCTGCTCTGTTCTGGCACCTCGGGCTGATGGAGTTGATGTGGTAAAGCAAGACATTGAGCTGCCCGGGTTGAGCCTCCTGCCCTGAACCCAGAGGAGCCTGCTTCCCAGGCTGTAGTGTAAATTGCAAGTGCCTCCAGTCAGTTGATTGAGAGAGCGGTGCCTGCCAGCTTCTCGAGTTACAAAAGCAGTGGCTCTCCGCAGGACAAGCCTGACACGAGTGCTCCTGACTCCTGGCTGATGGGCTGCAGCAGGCGCTGGGCACCACCTCCACCTGGACTTAAAAGCATAGAGCTGTTCCCGACCCTGAGCAGCAGCCAAGCTCTGCTTGATGATTAATGCTTTGCATGTGGTTTTGATAGAGTTGGGCATTTCCTCTGCTGTTATATGGAAAACACGTGGTCGAGGGAGTGATGTGGGGCTGCAAGGACTCTGTAATCATGAGCTGCAGCTGACCCCTGTGACTTGAGGATGCCCCGTTTCCAGGCAAGATGCAAGCCATAGATAGTGGCGAGCAGCAGTCTCAGGTTACAGCTTGCATGGCCCTTCTTAACAAGTCCTAACTCAGAGCGGACAGCTTTAAGATGTGCCAGGATCCACTGGGGTTTCTGTCCAAATCCTGCTGCAAAAGCTTGTTGGATTTTGTCTGGATCAGCCAGGTGCCTGACTGTATCCAGGTGCTGGGAAAATGAAAGCTGGGGTGAGTGAGACCAGATGGATTAAACCTGCTGGGGTTTGATTCCCCAGCTTTGTTCCTGGTAAAGAAACATATTCACCTGATCTGAAAATACATCCTGGGAAGGGGTTGGTATGTGCCTGAGATAGGCAGTGGCAGCTTTTTTTTTTTTTTTTTTTTTTTTTTTTTTTTTTTTTGACCTGATCTCCCTGGGATGAGCTTTCCCTCCCTTCCAACACCTTGCTGGCCTGCCTG
Organism: Anomalospiza imberbis; assembly: GCF_031753505.1. Classification (NCBI taxonomy): domain Eukaryota; kingdom Metazoa; phylum Chordata; class Aves; order Passeriformes; family Viduidae; genus Anomalospiza; species Anomalospiza imberbis. The sequence goes on from NC_089690.1 coordinate 12,299,081, forward strand.
CATTGCCACCCTCACAGAGGCATCTCACAGCCAGGTTTTGTGTGCAAGGCTTGGGAATATCAGATTTGTTGTCCCAAGGCAGGTATGTAGCTGTACAGGCTAAGCTTTCTTTCCCTTCCACTATCTGGAGTGTCACCTTCCTGCACTGGAGGTACTGAGGGTAGGAGTGAGCCCACCCTGTGTTCAGAGAAGTGCTCGCAGGACCTGTCTCAGAATTGCATCAGACCAACTCCTGTTGCTGGATGGCTTGTGTGGAGCTGATGTAGACCAGTCATGCATCACCTATAAGAGTGAATGCTGTTCCATCTGAGCAGAGTCCTCCTTTTCTGCTGAAGCAGTTGGTTTGGAAAGCACATTAGAAAAAAGAGACTCTGCTGTAGGCTAATGGAGAACATACAGCAGATCCCAGAGTGAAAGACAAGATGAACCTATTTGCTAATGGAGTTTAAATAGCCTAGTATAAAGCAGATATGGCATGCTTGGGCCGGTTTCTCCAAAGCTTTCTGTGTTTACTCTATCCCACAGCCTGTTGACATGAGAGATCCGCTTGAGTTTGTGAGATTTAAGGGGATCAGAGCAATTCCCAAGAGCTGTGCTCTTGGTGCCAGTTCACTGAGCCCGTGACAAATTGGGATGACAAATGCAGGCTGTGGGTCTGTGGATCATTGTGTGTGGGAATTCTCCTTCAGGTGCAGCAAATGCCTTTAAACTGATGCTGTGGGATGAGCAGGAAAGGGTAATGGAGTAGTGCCAGGGAAGGTACAGGGCTGTGCTATGACCCTGCATGGGGACTGTACAGGACAGGTAGGAAAAGGGGCTTGACTTAGTGCTAGCAGATGGGATGTAGCTCCTGTTGGCTTCCCTGGGCACCTTGCTGAGCCCTGTCTGCTGGTGGAGAGAATCCTGGGAAGGGCTGGAGGCAGGTCTTTCTTGTGACCATTCTTGGGTTGGGCAGCACTTGGCCACAGTCCTCTGGGTGTATTTGCAGACCCGAGGGTGCTGAGCGGGAAGGAGCAGTACTCCAATCCCTGCCTGTTTGCAGTGCACCTGCACGGGGGTCTGTGTGCAGGGGGCTTTTCCTGCCTTCCCAGCACCCTGCTTTGCCCCCCACGCACCACGGAGCTTACAGCCCCGGCTGCCCCTCGCATCCCCGCAGCTCCCTTCCATCTGCTGCTGCTGCCGTCCCGGGAAACCTGTCATTAAAGTCAATTAACTTTTCCCACACTCCTCGTGAGCGGTGCAAAAGCCCCTCCTTGCTTCCTCCTTGGCTCTTAAGTGCTACCATATGGCACAGGCCCCCGCGCCCCCCCACGCCCGCCCTGCCTTTGATTCCAGCCAGACAGCCGGAGCTTTATGATTTAAGCCGGGAGAGCCCTCGTACCAAGCCCTGGGCCGCTCTGCGGCCAAGGTGGTTTTTTTAGCAGGCAAGGCTGTTTTCTGGCAGGAAATGAATAGCTCCCAGATGAGCTCAGGAACCTGAGAGGTCGTGAGAAAGGAGCGAACCCCCGGCGCGGTGGCGGGCTGCCAGCGGTGTGGGGAGCGCGGCAGGGAGCGCGCCGCTGCCGCCGCACACGAGCGCGCCCGGCCCCCGCTGGCAGGCGGCGGGGCCGGCCGCCGGCAGCCCGTGGCCGCACGCCGCCCGCACGCCGCGGCGAGCCCCGGCGAGCCCCGGCCCTGCGGCGGCACAGCCCCCGGCCGGCTGTCCCCGACCATCGGCCGCGCTCCTGCCAAGGGCCCGCAGCCGACGGCTGACCTTGGGCCGGCATCCAGGCGTCCTGCCCGCGGGGAGCGTGGGGTGGTGAAAAAGCAGCCTGGCAGCTGGGCTGGGATTTGGGGGAGCCAGGATGAGAGTCCCCCGGGAGCAGCACTGCAAACCTGCCTGGGGGCTGCGTGCAACAGGGTGTGTGAGCAGGTTGGGACGGCTGTGTGCTGCGGGGGTTGGGATGCTCCGGCCCCGTGGCTTCCAGTTGGGACACACAGCCCGGTGGTGGGACCAGACTTGCCAGCACATGGCTCCGGCTTGCACCAGCACCTCTAGGCCAGCAGCCCCCTTCGCTCTGCTGCTGCCCCTGGGGCAGGGAAGGGGACCTGTGATTTACAGGGGTGACGTGTTTAACTTAAAACAAGTCAAACAAAAGCTCGGTTTGTTTTGCGGAGCACAGACTTCCTGGGGGGATCAGCCCAGACAAACGACTCCACTCCCATTTATTAAACATTTGTGGCCATGCGATCAGCTGGTGCTGGGAACGGCTGGGACAATCTTATCCCCTTCCCAGCCTCTGCAGGAGGAGTGATTTCTGACAGCTCTGCCCAAGCAGAGCTCTGCCCCAGGGGTACCAGCTCCCCATTCCAGCATCTTTCAGGTATCCAAGGACAGTGATATTATCCACACAGGCCATAGTCTCTGGACTGTTTCCCTGCTCAGCCCCGCACAAGCATCTACACTGAGCAGTGGGAACAAGCTGGGGGCACATGTCCCTTGTGCCAGCACCACAGTGAGGGTTGCAAGGGGACTGTGTGGCACTGAAGGGGGTGCGGGGTTGGAGGGGCCTGCTGCTGGTGTGTTTGCCAAGGGGAGTGCAGGGGCAGCAGGGCAGGGCAGAGGTGCTATTGCTGAAGGACAGCCTTGGAGGTAGGGCTACCAGCAATCTGTAATGATTAGGAAGCTGCTCCCAGAAGGGGTTTATTGCCAATAAAGCCAGCTCAGCACAACTGCTGGGGCATTAACCCTTATCTGCCTGGCGCGATAAGAGCTCTGGGCTTTGCCTTCTGGCCCCAAGAGAGCAAACACCCGCCACAGGGCATGGTACAGACTGCACCATGCCCTGTCACCCTGGGGACACAGCCAACATCCTGTGTGGCTGGGACACACCGCCCTAGCACGTGTTCCCAAAGCCCCTGGCCCCGGCTGCTCCTGCCTGCTGCCCTGCACACAGGGGTGAGCAGCAGGAGCCGCAGGGGTGAAGGCTCTGTACCCAAACTCCCGAAGGGTTCAGCTGTACAAAAGCAGCATCCTGCTTAATTAAAAGCAGACCTGCTGTAATGAGCCTGCCAGAACAACAGCGTGGCTTGGGCAGTGCTGCTAGAACAGAGGCTGGGACTCAGCCTCATTGCAGGACTGAGACGTGAGGTGGCTCATGGGCTGCGAGCTGGGGCTGGGAGCCAGGGCTGGGTCACCCTGTGACTGGCTGCAGAGCCACGTCTCTCTCCGTGTTCTCCCAGCCCCACTAAGGAGACACAGTCTGTCTGATCCAGCCTGCTGTTGCATAGCACCTCAACAAAACTCATCCCTAAAATTGCTCCTGGAGTGGGGCCTCTGCTGGGTTCTTCCCCCCAGGTGGGGTCACACACCATCCCTGGGCTGTTGGCTCCCATCACACCCCCCAGCCGCACCGGTACCAGGACCAGCAGCGATCATGCCTGCCCTGCAAGGGGGACATGTCTCGGGCTTTGCCAGGAGAGGCTGCTCCCTGCTTGGGGCTGGGATGGCGCACACCGCTCTGGATAGGGATGCACTGGGGTGCCTCGCAAGAGCCTTTCCAAGACCTTTTTTTTCCGTTGTTTAGACAGCTTTTTCTTGCTGCTGAGGAGGTCAGAAGTGTTAAGGAATATACTTAGTGCAAGTACCTTGGTGTGCAAGCTGCAGGTTGTTTCCTGGACAGGGGGAAATGGCTGGAGCTGCAGAACAGGAGCTGTGAACTGGCACCAATTGTTTGCCTAACAAAGGACACGGGGACCTGTGGCACAACCCAGCAGGGAGATGGCTGGTCACCCAGAGACCCTGCAGGACCCAATGAAGAGCGAGAAGACCCCAGAATAAATCACACCATTGGACCAAGAGGCACATACAGCACAGACTGTGAGGGTATAAACCCCCGGGGATTGCTGTGTTCAGGTCTCTCCCTGGGAACACACAGCTTGACCTGTTGTCATGTCACTGCACCACTATTAAATTAGGAACCAGAGATCTGGACTCTGTTATGGTAAACATGGAGTTGAGTCAGGGAATGAAACTTGTCTGACTGTGTGAGTATGGGATGTGCAGGGAGTCAAAAGGGGCACCCATCGGCTCACTGGGGCCACCCACTGCGAAGGGGCTTTGGTCCCAGCACTGAAAGCGCAGGGTGGTATGAATGTGACCCCCAGAGTGGCTCCTTAGTGCTCAGACAGGAATATTCCTTTAAAAAGAGGGCTGTCATGAATGGCTGGAGGCTCCCACAGCTTGTCCCACTGCAGAAGATGGGCTGTACCTCTGTTCTCTGGAAAACATTATGAGTTCTTGAAACCGTAAAACAATCTGGCTGGTGTTTCTCCCTCTGACGCTGGAAATCTGGACAGTGTTTGTAGCAAGAGAGGGAGCAGGATATAGACACATGCTGAACCTCAGTAATGTATCTGGCCTGGATCTGGCCCTCACAGCCCTGCTGTACCCCAGGCACAGATAAACCCCCATCTCATTTGGCAGTGCTGACACACATGGGGCATCTGCCAAACAGAGGGAGTGGTGCTGGACCCCCGCCCCCCCAGCCCAGCAGTCTCCTCACTGATGCTATGACTGGTATAAAGCAAGACCAACACAGGCTGATCCTGCCAGGCTTGGGAAACATTTGGCTTTTTTGCATCTCCAGTATCAGGCTGAGCCTCATTCCTGCCTCCATCAGGAGGCAGGCTCGTGTCCGGACCTGGGAGCCAACGTGCCTTTGTTCCAGCAGTGATATGAATCCTGTTTATGGCAGGGGAGAGCAAATGGTCCATTGCACTCAGGCCTTCGACAGTAACATGTAAATGCAAAGCAATACTGGAGACCTGTGTGGCTGAGGAAGAGGGGCGAGGACATCCTTCAGGGCTGCATCACAGTGGGTGCTGGAGGAGATGATGAGCCTGGGAAGGGAAGGGGGAGCTTTGGGATGATGGTGCATCAGGACAAATCCTTCCAGTAAGCAGTGTTTCCAACCAAACCAGTCCCCTGCGTGGTGAATGCACAGGGAAATCAGAGCACTTATCCCTAGCTCTGCATCTGGGAGGGCTCTGGTTGGTCATCAGCTGCACAAGGGTCTCACAGCAAAGACTCCAACAGGCCTGATGGATACTTCCTTACCCCCTGCAGCCAAGCCTCGCTCCTCACTGTGGGATCAGTGCTGCTGTATCCCACAGTACAGAGCTCTGCACTTCCCACGGGGCATTTCCTTTCAGCCATCCTTCAGCTTTTATTGTGCTTCGAAACAGAGGCTGGCAGCTGGACAGCCTGGGCTGGTGTTTCTGAGCAGGCTCCAAGCAGATGTTTGTGCTCACAGACGGGGCTGGCGCTCACTGCCTTCCCCGCTGGGCTCAGCTGCGTGCGGGCAGGCTGCAGGCAGAGCCTGGGGCTGCAGGCAGAGCCTGTGGGCGGGCAGCCCCTGCCTGCACTGCTGCCTGTTCGGGGCGCTGCCCCCAGGGGTTTGAGAGTGGGTCTGGTGCCTGGCACAGGCTGAGCAGGGTCATGGCTCCTCAAAGGGATGAGGAGCTGGACCACCGTGGCCACCCACGGCTGAAGTAATGGATGAGGGCTGTGGGATGAGAGCCCAAAAACAGGCAAAGGGGAGAGAGGCATGGCTGAGAGCTGCATTGTGCTTGCTCAGCCAGTGTCACGGTGAGCAAGAGGGTCACAGAGAACCTCTTGGCAAGCTCCTCCCAGGCTGGGTCAGCCCACAGCACAGTCACCACTCCCTCTTCTCTCATCCTGGCCCCCGCTGCAAATCTTGCATGGGGTGAGGGGCTCTCTTATCGCTCAGTGTTTGCCAGTCTGGAGAGGCACACTGTAGTTGCAACTGGTTAACCATCACCCATGTGAAAAAGGGCAGGAAAAGGTCTGACAGCATGGACTGTCCGTGGCCTCCCATCCTTCACAGGGGAGGCTCAGGCCCAGCTGGTCCCATGCATGTGCTGGTGGTTGTGGGTTGCTCCAGCCATGGCTCTCTTGTCAGCTACATTTCACAGCTAAGAGCTGTCCCTCTTGTGTTAAAGCCTGACGAGACACCCCTCTCAAAGTAAACACGAGCCAGTTTATTGCTTGCTGGAGTCATTTCCCGGGAAGGTCAGGAGGGCTTTCCTTGGGGCTTGAGACAGCCTGGTAAGTTCCACTGAGCAAAGGTGTTATGAGACTACCATGTTCTGGGAAGAACAGCACTGGGCCCCAAGGATGACAGCAGCCTCATCTAAACCTTGGAACATACTTCTGTTTGTCTTCTCTTGCTCTTCAGGATGCTGTGCTCTGAGTTCCCCCTCCCACTTGTTTATGGCACTGGTGCAGAAATTTGTGATGGCTGTAATTGCCAGCAGTTTGCTGATTGCACATTCACCTGGTTTACAGGGCCAGAGACAAAAGAGCTAAATCCCCTTCCAAGGTCTGAAACTGTGTCATCCCAGTGGGCAGGAAGGAGAAGGGGTTTACTTATGCATTTGCTTCAAGAGCATCTGGATGTAAAATAGGACGATGCCCCTCAGGGCAAGGGCAGCCCCAGCATCTGTGGGGACTGCCCTGTGACAGGCTCACTGCCCCCATGTGTCTGTCTGCACCAGGGAGGCAGCTGGGCACTCCCTCATCCCCTCCAGGCTTCATGTGCAGGAGGCCAACCCCTGCACAGGCTTCCAGATCTTCTGCCCCCAATCCCTCTGCAGCCCGGGCAAACTGACAGAAAGCTTTCCCCAAGGGCTCAGGCATCACAGACCCAGGTTCTGCGCCGGAGCCGGCCCAGCATTGCAGGGGACTGCTCCTGACCGGGACTGTGTCCCTGCCTCCAGCCGGATCTCGCCAGGAGGCTTTTGAGATGGGGGAACCCCACCCTGAGTGTGAGATCCCAGCAGGAGCTCGGCTGCAGCTGCAGCAGGGCTGAGCAAAGCGATGCAAGATGTCTGGAGACGGCCAGCTACTGGCAGGAGCGTGTGGGAGAGGAGCTGCCCTCCACAGGGCTCTGCCTGCGCAGGAGGGACCACACAGACGCTTCGCCGTCCAGCCCTTCACAGCCTCAGGATGCCTGGAAAGAGGAACACAGATTTTCCATCCACCCCCAAACTGGGTACCCGCTCCAGAGTTGCTCCATCCCCCCAAAAAATATGGGAAGGGGGCAACCTAGACCCTGGCAGGGGTCTGGGGGAGCTGTGTGTGTGCTGCCGGGTGCTGGGGTGGCACAGGTATCGGTCTCTGGGGTCACTGTGGCTGAGGAAATTTTGCATGGGACCCCAGAGATGAGTGAATGAATACTTGGCCAGGCAGAGCCCATGAGGGCAGCGTGGGGAGAAGGGCAGCAGAGCTGAGGCTGGTGTCAGCAGAACACAGTGTTGGGGACACCCTGACCCCTCACTGTGTGAGCTGGGAAGTAGGAGCAGCTGCAGCCCTGCCAAGCCCCAAGCAGGGAAGGACCCTGAGCGCAGCCACGTCAGAGCACGTTCGCACAGAAAGAGTAAAACTTCAGATACCGGGTGTTGTTTCAACCCCAGAGCCTCCTCAATAGTGAGTTGCCCTCCAGAGACCTCCCCTCTGGACACAGAATGGAAGTAGCAGCCTCAGCACTTTGTCAGGAGCAGCGAGCTTTCTGCCTCCCGGCCCTGTTGAATAGCTGCAGAATTCCTTACAGCCCCATTTCACTTCTCCCTCCAATTATCCCTCTGGACAATGGGCTGGGGCTGCAGCGGAAAGTCCCTTTCAGGAGGTGCCGGTGGCAGGACATGCTGCCGGGGCTCCGTCGAAAGCTCCTTTGCTAGGGGGCAGTGACCTGAGTCCTGCAAATGCCACTTTTCGGCCAGGGCAGTAAGCATGCACAGGGTGGCAGGGCCAGCTCAGCCCCAGGGACTGGGAGATGCTCCCTGCAGGGCAGGAAGTGCTTGATAACAAGAGCTAGCCCCAGTCTGCATAACACCTGCAATACGTATTGCAGGGTATTTCAGTCAAAAGTAAGGTACTGAAGATTAATTAAGTACCAGACTGTCATTTTATCTGTACAGACACAGTGGTGATTTGGCCCATTTGGCCCTTCTCTGCACAGTGACTGTGAAGCTGCCAAAGACCACAGGTGCTGCTTGCATGGTGACTCAAGGGACTGGGCTCCTGCAGGTGACACCTTGTATCCAAAGTCCCAGATGTGATCCTTGCTGCACTGGCCACCCTGGTCACCACTCTCCAGCCAGCCATGTGTAGGCCCATCAGCTTCTAAGGTGAACAAACAGGCAGCAGTCGGCACCAGAGCCACTGGGGTTCTCTGAGAGCCTGGAGCTGGTGTTGAGAATCATGGGATGGATGTGATACCTGGGTAAGGGCTGGCCTTCACAGCTTGGAGAGGCCCCTCACTTCCTGAGATGCTCAGCCCCAACCATGCTCATTGCAGCACAGCTCCCCAGAGCCTTCCTCCTGCCCCGCAGAGCAGAACTCACTGAAGGGAGAGTTTAGGGGGGATTATGCTGAGTAAACTTTGGTGTGGGGAAGGGGAAAAGGGGCAGATGCCCAAAGTCTTGAGGCTTCATGGGGGGATTTGCAGCTGTGCAGGCAGGGAGGTTTGTGCAGCCTTTTGTTTGTTTGTTCCTTCCACCGCTGGCTTTGCAAGACTTAAAGGTTGTTTTGGAGGAGCTGACACAGGAGAGTGACTTTGCACCAACAGGTCCAATCCTGACACACTTGAAGCTGTTGCCAAAGCAGGCTGTGCCCAGGCTGGAGAGCCTGCAGAGAAACCCTGGGAGAGCGAGACAAGGACTGAGGACGTTTCCGATGGAGGCAGACAGGACACTCAGCCTACTTAGTTTATCAGGAAGAAGATCAAGAGGTGGCTTGATTACAGTCCCAAGGACCTTGGTGCGAAAGTATCCTGGCAGAAATAACGAACCAGGTACTTAAGAGCTCTTTAATCTAGCAGGGAAAGGCAAAACAAGGGCCAATTGCTCCACATTTCCAGCAGTTCAGGTGATTAACTCCAGAAGGAGAGGCAGGAACACAGGCTGCCCTCCCCAGGCTGCTGCAGGGCTGGCTGGGAACTCACACCTCAGTGTCACCTGGAGCAACATATTTTACCTTAACATAAGCTACAAGAAACTTTTGGGGATGGCAGAAAGGCTCAGAGCTGGGACAGCATTGGGTCCCCTTTGCTTGGGCTACAGAGGGCATATCTCGTCTAGTGAGGTGGTCACCACTGGTGCTTGGGACACTGCAGAGAACATGTGGCACTGTTCAGGAGCAGTGGATAGGGTGACATGGGGTGTGTGGTTCTGGCCAGGGAATCTGCAAAATGGTGTTTCCTTTGAGATTGCAGCTCATGGTGTCCAGGGGATCTCTAGGTGCTGATCTTCCAACTCGAGCAGAGGGACAATTGATCCTCTCTGCAAGCTCACAAACCTGACCAAAAACTCCTGAGGCCACAGAGGAGCTGGATCACCCAGCAATCAGCAGCACCCAGAGCAGATCCTGAAAATATGCCCCTGGGATCTCCCAGTGGACACAAATAACAGGTACTGAGCAGCCCCATTTCCATCATGCCAAAAGCATTGTGGAGTACAAGGAACAGAGCCCTTATCTCATGGAGCCATTCATATTTCTATTTAAGTCCTATTATCCCCTCATTTTTGCAGTTTTTCTAGTTCAAAACCAACAGCCTGGCCAAGGCCTGGTTTCAAAGCACTGGGAAGAGCCCTGGCCCGAGGCGGTGGTGTGGGGACCCTGTGTGCAGCCCTGATGCCCGGCGTGCTGCCAGTGGGGCTAACAAAAGGCCAGCAGCGGGGCCAGCCCGTGCTGGGAAGGCAGCGGCGCCGCTGTTGAATAGCTCTTCCCGCACAGAGGAAGGCATGAAGAGGCGTAATCAAATAAGGGTATCAGCATGGTGCTCCTTGAACGACGCTCCCAGCGTGAGCTGGCGGCGGGGCCGGGTGGAGGTGACAGGTATCTTTATCCCACCACGCAGGAGAGCTCCAACGTCCCGCTGGCAGGAATTTGTCTGCAAATTTTCCCCCATTGAAAGAAGAGAGGGGGCCAGCGAGGCACGGGCTGAGATGATCGCTTGATTAAGGCCAGGGCAGGCGAGGTGGAGAGACGGGGCAGCTCCCAGGGAGCCGTGCTCCCAGTCCTTAACCTCTCCTCGGGAGACCGCAAATTATATCTGTTAATGTATCAGCCCCCTGGTATCCTACAAATAAGTCGTCTGGCTAAGTGTGTGTCAGAGGTTCACAGGAGGAGTTGTTACCTTTTCATCACTTAATCATTTTCATCATCATCATCTTTTAATTTATTTTGCAATAAGCTTTAACCCACTGAGTCCCGGGGAAGGTAGGTGAAGAGGTTTACCAGCCCAGCTGGACCGTAAACACAAGCAGGAGGATCGGTATTGCAAAGAGAGTCTGAAGAATATTGGGAAACAGTTTTATCAGCTCTCACTTGAAAATGGGAAACCCTTTGCCATGGAGGCAGGAGTATTCCCGGCCCTATTTCCCATCCCACTCCCCTGCCAGCTTGCGACATGGGGATGATACGCAGAGCTGGGGTCCACTCTGCCAGGAACCAGGAGCGGCCGGAGGGAGGATGCTCCCCGGGTGTACTGGGACTGGGGAGGGAGGGGGCCCGTCACGCACTCCCCTGGGTGCCAGAAGTGATTTACACAGTGCACCCGAGAGCAGAGTCAATTAAGGTCACATTTCTGTGTTGCTAAACAACAGGCGGCTCTGGGTTCAGGCCCGCTGAAAAGGAAACAAAAGCCACCCCTTGAAACGGGGGCTTTGAGCGGGTTCAAAGGAGCACGGAACAAAAGGCGGGCTTTGTGGCTGCCCTCGCCCGCGCCTTCCCGGGCCCTTCCGCCACCAGAGACACCGTTCATGTGGCAAGGGGGAGCTTTTAATTGTCCAGCACAAACAATGCTGGCATATTTAGGCCGGCCTCATTACAGAGCCATCCGAAATGCTTGAGAAGCATTCCCACCGCTTAGCATAAATAGCAGAAACGCTCTTTCACCAGCAGAGCAGGTCCCATCTGCTCCCAGCCCGGCCTCACCTTGACTTGCAGTGGTGAGCCCACAGGGTCGGCCCCTCTGCCCCACTGCTCCCAAACTCTGGTACAGAAACCTGCCTCCCTGCCCTCAGCACCCCTGCCGTAGGGTGCTCCCCGCAGGAGCAGAGGGGATTTACAGAAAGGGGTGCTCAACTGAATTGGCTGCTGTGGTAGCCCTGTCTGGGCTTTGCTCAGCCCACCTGTCTCCGGCAGCTTGGCTATGGCTGCTGGGAGCTTGAAGGGCATCCTTCACACCTCCTGACTGGACAAGGCAGTTTGGCCCCACTGGGTGCTGGCTGATGTCTTCCATGGGGCATGAGACAGGGAAGGTCTTGGAGACCTTCCCCAGCTGGGCTGAGAATAACAGGGACGTTTCCCAGAGAGACCCAAACCTGACTGAACGAGAGTCTGTTTCAGGTTTACACCCCATTGCACTTATCAGAGCTGCCTACCAGCTTCCCAGCTGGTGTGTGGGTGCCCTGGAGTGAGCCGCCCCGGCAGCCGTGGCTCCCAGCACAGGACAGCCAGGGCAGGCAGCCTGTTTCCACAGCATGGGTGCTGGCACAGAGCCTTGTCAGCCCACAGAGATCAAAGTGAGCAGCGTTTCCCGACCGATACCTGATCCTGGTGCTGGAAGAGAGCCGGGAGACTGCCAAGTGCCTCCTGCACTGTTCCTTCCCACCACCACACAGCACCAAGCACACCATGGGCTCCGCACCTCTGGGCCGCATTTTATGGTACCGTGGTTTCTGCCAGCTCCCTCTTCCTCCTCCTTTGCCTCCTCTTTCTTGCAGGCAACCAGCTCTCCGCACCCCACAGTTTATTAAAAATCCTGGGTACCTTGGAAGAGACAACACAATAGTGTACTTGTTACAGCTGCCTGGTATTAATGGACTGCCCCTTTTGATTTTAGAGTGGAACTTTTGGCAGAAAACCAGGATCCAAAAGGGAAAATTGCTGTAAGCTCAGCAAAAAGGGGGTGGGGAGGGAGGAGAAACAGCCTGTAGCTTTGATCAGAAAAGCTTGAAGATGAATCATGGTGATGCCCAAAGCAGATTTGCTGAAGTTTGATTGCAAAGAGGGGAGCCAGGACTGGTGTGGAGAGGGGTGGCTGGAGTGGTGATGGGGCTGGGGTGGAATGGAGCCCCGGCAGCCAGAGGTTCAAAGGCCTCTGCAGCAAAGAGCAGAATTGGAGGATTATTCACTTTCTATATTTCCACTTCTGCAGCACACATGGGAATCTAATTGGCCAGGATGAGAAATACAGCTAGACAGCTTACAAGTGGACTTGGGAAGACAAAAATATTTGCAGCTGCAAGCCATTAAAGGCAAACCCAGCCTTGCTCTTACACTTTAATTACCCTGCTGTACACTTTCCTCAGCGTACCAGAGCTAGTGTCAGCCCAAAAACCTTTCTGATCTTAAAAAGACAAGCACAACGTCTGGCTGCACCAGGGCAGCAGCACTCCAGCACAGCAGGACTCCAGAGCAGCGAGGGCTGAACACCTTTCAGGGCATCAGGCATCAGCTCTCGCCCACTGCTGCAGTGCAGACCCCAACACTGCCCCTGCAAGGCTGATGGCAGTCCTGGGTCCCATCGGAGATTAGCTTGGCTTTTTGTGGAGGGAGGGCATCCAGCCTTGTAGATTTGGAGCTTCCCATGTACCCTGTGCTCTGCAAGGTCCACCCAAGCCCATCCCAGCATCACCTTGCTGTGACAGCAAGTGGCAAAAGCCTTGGCAGTGGTCACCCCTGTCCTACAGCCTCCCCAGTCCTCCCTGCTGCTGCTGTATTTCAGCTGAGATGCTCATTTCTCAGGGTCCAAAAGCACTGGCAGGGAGATTTCCCCTTTATTGGCACCTGGACCCACCCTGATGGCTGGAGGCAAAGGGTGACGGAATGACCCCATCTCCTCATCTCCCCCACCACAGCGACATGTCCAGGCGACTCTTGGCAGTGCTCTGGGCGCTGCAGGCTGCCCAGAGGGCCATGCTGCCCCCAGCAGCAGTGCAGCCACCCTGAGGCAGCACAGCACTGCCTGCAGGGGCTCTGAATTTGGTGAGGGTGATGCAACGACCATTGCAGCCCAGCCTGCCTGGCCACCACCGTGCTGCTCCCAGCTCCTTGACTGCTCATTTCCTTTTCCGCTCCTGCACCAACACCAAAAATGTTATTCCAGGTGCTGGCCCCAGCCATGCTCACTCCCCCACATGCTTCACCCTGCTTCTCCTGAAACCTGAGGAGAGCTGAACTCATTTTATGCCATTTTATTTCAATGCTCTGAGGGTTAGCCTTGTGCCAGGCATTTTCAGTTCTGCGATAAACACTAAAGAGGACAGGGCCCACACCTTTGCTTAATGAGCAATAGGCAAGGACCGCAGAAGATAAGGAAGAGCCCTCAGGGAGAAGGTCTGAAGTGAATATATGTTGTTTTTACTAGTTTGAGATGTTAAACCCAGGTGCATGCATGGGACAAGGAGAAGACCTGCCTGGAAATGCTGGTGCTGGGACTGTGCACCAGGGCATCAGTTGGGATCTCCCTGGTCCTGAGTCCCCACAACACCTGTGCTGGGGGACTGAGAGAGCTGCCCTGCTCCCACGGGAGACGTGTCTGGGGAAAACAAAGTACAGCAAGGAACTGCTGGAGCAGGGGGCTCAGGAGCCCATCACTGCCCAGGGACATCTCTGCTGGAGCCATCGTGAGAGGGGTGCGTGGGGTGACACTGCGTCCCCGGCACTGTCAAGGGCTGATGGGCACAGCACAGCAGAGCCAGGGTAGAGCAGAGACAGGGGTCAGCCCTGGCAGCAGCCAGCAGGACCCAGCTTATCTCTACTGCCCCAAGCCCTGCCTCCCTGGCAGGACAGCGGTGTGTGCCCACAGAGCCCACCTGTGCCCAAGGACAGTGAGGGGACAGCCACAGCAATGAACGATGGAATGACAGCTGGGGAGGGTGAAGAGAAGGCTAAATTAGGATGCTGGGCACTGCTGGCTGCCAGCCCAGTGCCGCCTGCCAAAAGCCCTTTGGCAGATGAAAATCAAATCCCGGTGGGAAGATGATGCCTGGGGCTGGGCTAAGGGCAAAGGAGTGATGTTAGTCCCTCCACAGGGTGCAGGCTAGTTGAGGACCATTCCGGACATTGTGTCCCCAGCAGGAATTTTCTGTGAACTTCTCTCACACCCTGCTGGAGGTTCCCTGTGACTCCCAGGAGGGAACTGGCTGGGGGACTCATCTTGGGGCCAGGGAGCCAAGGAGGCTGCTGTGTGCCCAGGCCAGCACTGGGCTGCTCCCGGCTCTGCCCTATGCGGCTGCTCCCGGCCCCTGCCAAACCCTGGGGGGCAGCACGGGGGGAGCAGGGGCTCCAGATTGGAACCACATGGAAGCACATTTGCAATGAATTAGGCTGAAAGCCAGCAGCTCTTGCTTGGCTGGGTGTGCAGCCAATCTTTGGGGATTGTCAGCTCCTCCCAGGTTTCCACAGCGGATGTTCCCTGGCCAGAGTGCAGCTGGGCTCTGCGCAGAGCTGCGGCCAAGGCAGCCCAGAAGGAGATGAGGACACGCGCAGGCAGGGACCTCTGCCCACACACACAGCCCCGCTGGCTCAAGTGGGCCCCCACATGCTCCTGGCCTGGGCTGGGCAAGGATTCAGGGGCTGACGATGCTCTGGGGCAAGGCAGTGGTGGTGCACAGGAGGAATTATTTGGCCACTTCCCAGCCTGGCAGGCCCAGGGTGAGCATCATGTCTCCCTGCCTGCCCTGGCTCATCAGCCCCTCAAGCTGCACCCAAGATTAAACAGATGGGGAGCTCTTGCTCAGGCATTGGTGTGAAATCACATCTCAGCGTACCTAAGAAAAGGACAAGATCCAAAAGGCGGGGAAGAAAAGCTCCAACCTGGCAGCCCTCTCGAGGGGTGAGAGGGTTAAGGCACTGGTGCAGAAAGGCTTTGAGTGTGCATGTCAAAGAATGACACTAACAACTCATGTGACAACCTGCCAGGAAAACTTTTCAGATCATAATTCGCATAGCGTTTGTATCATGTTCCCTTCCTGTTTAAAAAGGCAATATGGAAACCGTGCAAGGGGTTATTTGCTGGTCAGACCAATTTGCTGGTTATGTTCCCTGTCACGTGCGTCCCTTTAGGAAGTGATGCCACCACGACAGACATAATTTCTAAAAATAACACCATCCCACACATTAGTCTCTAGTACCATTTGTTCTAATTATTCATTCCAAACTAAAGAATAATGTCTAATCATTAACACTGGGTACATACTAAGCCCCTGCCAGAGCGAGAAGTTGGGCTACCCGCCACATGCCATCTGAGCATCTTCCTTGGTGGCATGTCCTACTGATGGCAGAAAACACAGAGGGCATGCTGCCTTCCTGTGCCCAGCCCAGCCATTTCAGCCCTCACAAACCAGTCAGGAGTATTCCACTGACCCTGCTCCACCTCTACAGGACAAATCCTGGGGGCACCCAGAGTGCCTGTGCAGCCTCAAAGCCACAGCGCGGTGCTCAGCTGGGTGTGTGTGGGCCCCAGCAGCACTGTGGCTCTCTGATAAGGCCATGTCTGTCTCTTGTTTCACGGGTGAGGGTATTTATGAAATGACAGGCTGCAGTGTTAATCTCTGGTTGGCAAGGGAGAATGCCAGCAGCGTGGCAGCCGGGCACAGCCGGCAAAAGCCTTTTGCTGAAGTTGGGTGGGGAGGTGCTCAGGGAGGTTCTGGAGATCAGCCCATCTGCCAGTTGCTTTCACCTCCTGCACTTTGGACAGCCCCTGCTCCCTGATACCCGTGTTCTTGTGCCCAGCTCCCGGTTCAGAGGGGTTGAGGTCTGTGTGTGGGCATCCCCACTGGGTTAACTGACCTGCAAGGACCATGTGCTCCTAGAATGGCCCTGGAACAACACTGGTCAAAATGCAACTCCCCCTTGGATTTTTTATCACCCACATAACACTGGTGAAGGAAGGGAGGCCACCGCCAGGGAACATCTGGGCTCCATTGCTCATTGTCTGAGCAATGAGTGCTCAGACACTCATTAATTGATGTCAGCGCTGAAGACAGAAGGGACGTCAGATATTAAATAAACACGACCGCACTCTGCAGACCAAGCCAGTCCCCCTGGGGAAGGCGCACATGCATCCGCACCCACACGCTCCCCCAGCACGGCCCCAGCCAGGGCCGGGACACAGGCGGCTCACCACACACACGTGTGAGCACAGCCACACGCTCGCCCGCTCCCACACAGCTCCGGTTTCATGTCAGCGAA
Organism: Anomalospiza imberbis; assembly: GCF_031753505.1. NCBI lineage: Eukaryota > Metazoa > Chordata > Aves > Passeriformes > Viduidae > Anomalospiza > Anomalospiza imberbis. The sequence goes on from NC_089690.1 coordinate 12,315,345, forward strand.
GGCAGAGCAGGGTAAAAAATAGTCCTCCTTTTCCTTTTTGGTTTTCCAGCAGGCAGATTATCTGCAAGTGCAGAAACCGCCAAAAACTCTAGCCCGTGAAAGAGGGGGATGTGTGGAAGGTGGTCAGAGCCCTCCAGGGTCTGGGCTAGCTGATATTCCCCATCCAAAGTTGCTGCTTGGGGTCACACCTCTGGACACATGCCTCTGGCAAGGAGCAGCTGCATGCCAGAGGGTGTGCACACGCCACATGTGGGGCTGTGCGGGCTGTGTCCTGCCTTTACTGGTGCATCCAGCCCCTCCTGCTGCCCCCAGAGTCCCGCCACAGCCCAGCATCCCACGGGTCTCTGTGCATCCTGTCGGTCCAGCCAGCCGGAATGGACAGTCCCACCCCTGCTTCCACCGAGCTGTGAAAGGCTGTGTTTCTCTCACTCCAACTTCTATAGCCTCCCAGAGTCTTTTCTCCCGCCCTTCCCCTGCCTGGGCTCTGAGGAAGAGCAAGCGTGGGAGCAGCCTGACCCCAGAGAGCAGGGAGGCTGCCTGGCCACTGCCCTGTGACAGACACGTGCTGCAGGGCTGCTCCGGTGACTGCCAGCCCGGGGGCTGAGCGAGCCCATGCACTGTTTCGTTCACAGGCCAGGGCAGCTCTGCCCCACTGCCTGCCTGGTGCCAGGCACAGGATGCACAGCTGGGCTACTGGTCCAGCCCCAGGGCCGGGTCTGGAGTGGGGCTGGGGTGCACCATTACCCTGGGGCAGCATTATCCCTGGGGGCAGGCTGTGGCACTAAGCTGCTTTGATGTGTGTTTTAGTCACACCACAGCACCCAGATAAGGCCTGGACCAGCACACCCGTGCAGGTGTGCAGGATACTCCTGACCTATGTCCACTGCTGCTCCTTTTGCTGCATTACTGGAGCCAAGTTCCCTCCATCCTATGGCATCTTCCACTGAACAGGAAACATTTCAGCAAGACGCATTCAACCTGCACAAGTGCAGGGGGAAAAGCAGCCCCAGCAGGCTGGTAGGTGCCCAGGCTCAGCCAGCGTGATCTCCCATCCCTCATGACATTAAACTTGTGGGTCCCATAAAGGGCAGTGAGGAAAGGGACGGTCAGTGAGACGTGTCCTGTCACACAGGAGCACGGCACCAGCCAAGGGCAGCTTCCTGCTCCTGCGTGTGGTGGGGACTCATTAGCTCAGGGCTGGCTGTGCCTACTTTATTCTCTGGCAGCTTTTGTTCCTTTACAGAAATGTAGTCTCTCTCTCCCTCGCCCTTAGCCCCTTTTAATATTAAGGTCAATAGGTTGACGATTAAGCAGGAAAAGGGCATGAAGAATCAACCAAATTAAATCTTGTGTGCAAACAGGTGGGTGTGAAATTTCAATCAATGGCTGGTGTTAGCAGGGACCCCTGGGATCACGATTTCCCAGGGGAAGACTGGGAAGCCCCAGAGGGATTTGGGTACAAAAACTCCAGACATGGGAGAATAGAAAAAAAGTCTTCTCAAAAACCAATATTGACAAGGTTCCTGTGTTTGCACCCCGGCTTTCCCCGGCAGCACAAAGGGAGATGATTATCCTGGGTCTACCGGGGAGGGGATGACGGGAGCTCAAAGGTGAGCCAGGCCCCCACTCCCCGGCTCCCCTGGCCCCAGCTCCTCCACTTAATCCCCCTCTCGCCCAGGCTTTGAAGTCGCCAGAGGTCGAATATGGGATGTAAATCACGTTAGACGCAGTGTGTGATCACAACGCCGCTGCGAGACAATGCCGTGCTTCCCCCAGTGCCCGGGCATCCCGCCGAGCCGCGGCCGGCCCTGGGCTATAAACATCCCCAGCACCCCCAAGCAGCGGGCGACAGCGGGGACCGAGGGTGGGCTGCGGCCGGGGACACCCATTCCAGGCGGGGCAGAGCCGAGCGCTGCGCGGGGCCGGGAGCCGCGATGGGCACTGGCGCCCGGCGGCCGCGGGGCTGCCGGCAGCAGGAGGCTCGTCCCTGGGATTCATTAGCCGGGGCTGCGGCTGCGGAGCAATGTAAAACACGCTGGGCGTTGGTTCCCGGGGCCGTCCCGCAGCGCTGCACATCTTGTAAGCATTAGCATCACGTAAGGGGAGCCTGCACAGAAGGACCTGGGGTTTATTGGGCTGTAAACTGCGTTGTTCCCGTTACAGTAACGACGTTGCTGGTGAAGAGATGTGCCTTTAGCACATGAGGCTCGGGAACCAGGTGTGCCGGAAGGAAACAGAGCAGGGTTTGGAGGCTCTGCTGTCACCAGTGGGATAATAGAGAAACAAAGCAGACGTGGGAGGAAGCAGGGGGCGGCACCAAGGATATGCCACCCCTGCCCCCAGGGCTGCCGTGCATTTCAGCCCTTTGCATTTATCTGCCCCAGACCCGACTGGCCGGTGCTCGGCCCCCCTGCTCCCTGACATGGGGCAGCACACCCTGCCCTCCGCCTGGCAAGTTCAGACCCGGGTGCAAGGGGTGACAGGGAAACGGCAAGCGACTGCTGGCTCCTTGGCTCTGTTTTGATGGACTTTGCTCTGCCTTGCTCCAGCACTTCCTCTGCCTCCTGTGGCACCTGGGAAGATGTGACACATGGAGTTTGCTGCCCGGAGCAGAGCAGGGGCACTGTTGCCCGAAGGAGCAGCTCTGAGGACCAAGATCTTCCTTGCCCTGTGGAAAAGCCACCCATGTTTAATTTTCCCTTAGTCGCAGAAGCAGCCTCCAAAAAAATAAAGTGATAGTGGACCATAACAATTAACACATTTCCTATTTTCTCATTATCAAAAATGTATCCATGCTCTGCAGGCAGCAGGTTGGCTGGTTTAAGTCTTTTTTCACCAGTTCACACCTAAACCACGACTCATTTTTCAAGACCAGCACCAGAACTTACCAGCCATCACCGTCTGGCTGCACAGACCTGGATGAACTGCTTTATAGGCATGTTCCCACTAATCTGGCTCCAAATGCCCCTGTTTTCTGCCTGGTGCTGCCACCTGTCTTGGTGGCCCTGGCAGACCTTCCCAAGCAGGTGCCTGGTGAGAAACACAGAACCTGTCATACTCCCCACCTGGTGACAAGTGACAGAGAGGGTGATGGTTGATGCCAGGGACCTGAACCCCATGGCATCAAACCTCTGCACATACCCACTAACAGGAGTCAGGCACAGGCACCAACCCACCTCACCCTCCCACTCCCAGGCTCCCCTCCACTGCCGTGCTCCATCCCTTCTCACTGCTGCAGTGCCCAAGCACAGGACCCTGGCAGTCAGAAACTATCTGCTTTCAAAGCCTTTTTTCCTTTCTTCTTAACTGGGAGAACAGAGAGGTTTTTATTAAACAAAAATATGTTGTTATTGTGGAAAATATCTGCTCTCCACAGAACATGCCTTGCATTCGCTGTACACATTGCGGACCATACCAGAAAACATCTGATGTGCTTCCAAAATAGACGGGGCATTTATTTTCTTATTAGAGTGGAAATTTTCTTCAGGAAATAGGTTTTACCTAGTTTTCGCTGACATTTGCTGCAGCAGAAAGCAAATAGCCCTGTCCCCATCTCACCCTTTCATCTCCAGGAGGTGGCATCATATGGGCATCGTGGCATGACCAAAACCTGCAGCACAAACCCTGGCATTGATTCAAGATTTGACCCAAGTCCTGTAAGCCACCAAGCAACAACCACCAGCACCCACCCAGGCTGACCCAAGAGGGAACCATATTTTCCTGGGGCAAGATGATATCTGTCTGCAAAAACACAATATGGTACTGGTTTCTGGCTTTCAGTTAGTGTTGATGCTGTACAGTCATACTGGCCAACGTTAAATAGATGTTTATCAAGCAAAGTCAAACCTAAATATTGCCATTTCAGTTTGGTATTTTCTATGATTGTTCTATATAACAGGGGAAAAAAAAAAGAGAAAAAGCATGCAATGTTTTGTTCATGTCTTTCAAATTCATCTGTGATTAATGTAGATGTTAGGGTGGTGATTACAACTGCACCCATCGGTTTTCCCGCTGCATCTGTAGCACAAGGTGGGATGCACCTGAGGACAACTGTTATGATCCCTCCACAACAGCTCTGTCTGGGTCTGAGTCTGACTCTGTCAGCAACATTTCCAGTTGGGGACCACTCCTTATCTCTCTTTCCTCCAACAAAGCTTCTGGACACAGCAAAGAAAATTGTCTGTGCTCCATCACCTGAAATTTGCCTTACCCAGAGCTCCCAACCAAGTGCTTTTAGGTTCAACCCTCAGTGGTTCCCCTTGCACTCTGGAGAGCCTGGGGGCTCCTTAGGCAAGGGCTGCCTTCTCCAGAGACCAGCCCAGGAAGCTGCTGAGGTGCCGTGTGACACAGCCAGCCGGGACACAACCATATTCTCTATTTCTTTCTCTTTTTTTCAAACAGATTTCTGAAAAAACATCTGCTGTGCCCCAAGCCCACACCGGATCTGAAGATCAAAATAAAAGACTTTTGTCTTTTTATTAAGCATTTTAGCAAACGAGACTATTACATTCATATTATATTTCCCTGTTTTGTACAAACACGTTTAAGTCAGCACTAAGAGGATTACGTTTATGGCGCACCAATCTCTGCTCAAATGGGTTGACTAAGGAAACTCTTGTTAAACAGTATTTTCTCTAATGCCTGTTGCTTTTCTTCCTTGCTTTAGTGCTCAGACGTCTATCCAGGCTCCCTAAATCCACCCGCCCCATAAGCTTTCAGATCAAGACTCTTCCCCCCTCTGCCCCCCTCCACACTCTTTAATACAGCTGAAGATGAACATTAGTGCTTGGTTCAACTGCACTGGAAAGGGAAAGGGCAGATTCATCAAAATCTTTATACCTCCATAGAAAAATGTAGCCTTTTGCCTTTCCTCGAGTGAATGTCTTTTCTAGAGGGTATTCATTAGGGGTTTGGTCTGTTTTTGCAGACAGCTCCACAGATGTTGACATTTTTTTTCTTCACTGGGTTAAGACGCCTTCTATAGGCTTTCAGTCTTCATTTGTTACTTCTTTATTATCCAAGAGGGGTTTTTCTTTTTTTTTTTTTTCCGCTTCTTTTTTTTTCCTTTCTTCCCAAGGAGTTGACTCAGTTCTCTGAAGAGAGCAGTGGTAGTCAGGCTCATTATTATCTCGGGCCCTTTTTCATCGCCCCGGCAGGCCGGCTGGGGCCGCAGGGCCATTGTGGCAGAGCAGCAGGTAGCTGTGGCACAGCGGGGTCAGCGCTCCGGCCGGCGCAGCGCCTTTGTGTGCCCGCCTCGTGCTGCTGGCTCCGTTTGTCCGGCGGTGGGAAAGGTCAGGAGCATGCTGCTGCTCCGTACCTGAGGTTTTGTCTCCAGCCACTGCTGAGAACTTATGTAAATAATTCATTGGAAAGCAATCGCCAGACCTAGGGGGGAGCAGAGAGAAGGGGTGGAGATGTGCTGGCAGGGTGGCACCAGAGGTACCTGGTCCATCCAACATGCTTGCCAGAGTCTTGGCCAGAGCTGTGATGTGCTCGGGAAGCCATGGGCTTGCCACATTCCATAAGGCTTCATATCATCACTTCTATACACCATGATAGCTGGTTTCCCACTGCAAACTTTGCCAAGAGAGCCATTTGTGTGTGGAGGCTTAAAGCATGGTGCAGGCAGTAGCCTGCACTGAAATCCCCATCTCCGAGGCCGAACGCAGTGCAGTTAGACCAGGACCCGTTACCCTTGCCTGCAGACATACGCCATCCAAATGCTCATCTCAGTGCCAGTACCTCTACCTCAGCTCCCACAGAAACTTTACTGTGTATCTTGAGATTTTTCCACAATAAAGGTTGGCAGCACGGACATGGGAACTGGCAAAGGCATCATAATTCAAGTGGTGCTTCAGGACCTGCCGTAACAGAAACCCGAGGTAAGGACTCCAGCTAATTCACAGCAGGGCTCATTGTATCACCCCATCTCTGCAAGCCATACATTATCTCAAGGCAAACCAAAGCCCTTCTGCTCTTCCTGAGAGCCCTCCCAGCCCATTTCCACAGTGCCTGGAGTCACCAGCCCTGTGGAGAGCATGGAGCTCCCCAGCCGTGCTCCCAGCATGAGCTGGTGTTGGGGACAGGGCAGAGGTGACAGGTATCTTTATCCCACCATGCAGGAGAGCTCAAAAGTCCTGCTGACAGGAATTTGTTTGCAAATTTTCCCCCATTGAAAGAGTGAAGGGACTGATAAGACTGCTTGATTATGGCAGGGGCAGGCAAGGCAGAGGGATGGGGCAGCTCCAGGGGAGCCATGCTCCTAGTCCTTAACCTCTCCTCCTCAACCAGATGATTTAGTACCTTGGTGGGGCATGTTGGCTCCAGCCACGGGGCAGGGGGTGGACATTAAGGGTGATGTGGTCCCAGTTAGCAGTCACTATCTGAAAGAAACTACCTGTGATTGGGGAGGGAAGGTGCCTGGCCAGCAGACATGGCTCCCTCCTGCCCCGCAGAGCTGCAGGTCTGTGCCAGTGCTAGGTGCCCACATTGGGTGCCTAAGCACTCCCCAGCTGTCCTTGCCCAGCCAAAAGTGGAGCAGGAGGGGAGCAGCTCCCCCCTGCCTGCTGCAGCCCTGTGCTCAGCCTAGGACACTGAACTTGACTGGAGTCCACATGAGAATACTGATGGGGAGGCCAAAATCCATCACATTCAGCCCCCACCAGTATGCTAAAAGCTCTTGCCATTTTCTCTTTTAATCATAGCTTTAGCAGGAGAGCTCCCATTAGCTTTCCACATCATCCCTGGGGAAATAGTGCTGATAGATGTGTGAGATCAGGCAGGTGGATTTTCTTTTCATCACATACACTGGAAAAGCCTTCCACTGCTAAAAGCAAGAGGAGACTGAGCCAGCTCTTGCAGACTGTTAATGATTCAGCTGGAGGGTCCTGCCTGGATTTCTTGCTCTGCTCTAGTGCCTGGGTGCTGCCTGGCCCAGCAGGCAGGGCAGGATCTGGCCGAGAATCAGAAAGGCTTTCCTTTGGGCTGGACCCCTCATTTTCCCCCAAATGAAGACTGGTCCTCTCCCAGCACAGCTTTTCACCCCAGCAAATTCCCAGCACAACCACAGGAAGAAAGTAGCTTTTCTGTAAACGGTGGAGTGATGGCATCTCTGCTGTGCCTGCCCTTTGTCACTCTGCTGTGTTTGTGCTGGCCACTGCTCCCCCTGAGCACAGCAGTCTCAGTGGTGCTCACACACACCGACCGGCATTAGGGATATGAAGGAGCGCTGGGCACAGGATCCACAGCAGCTCCTGCATGAACATTACAAGTGCTGGGGTTTATAGCCCAGAAAATCTGGGCTCTGAAGGGCTCTATCTGGCAGGGTGAGAGGCATGCCGCCCTGCCCAGAGCCACTTTTATGCCATTGTGCCTTTTCAGCACTGCATTAAGGCAGCCAAAGAAGGGGGATTTTTAATGGTTCCAGGGGAACAAAGCGGAAACATTCGACCCAACTTCATTACAGAATCATCTGAAACACTTGAGGAACGTTTCCCACTAATTACCATAAATAGCCGAAAAAAATCTTTCCCTCCCAAAGCAGGTTCCAGCTGCCCCTCTGTGTTTTCTCACCTCCATTTCCAATAGCCTGACCCTGCCCCCGCACAAAGGGGACACCCCATCTCCGCTCCCCCCACACTCAGGGGCTCTAAAGAAATACAAACAGGCAGCAGATTAACAGCACTTGTTTGCACCTTAAACAAACAGGAACTTCCACCCCTCCGAGCTCTCTCACTGCCCAAGGGAGGATGCACCAGCTTGTTTTTCTTGCCCTTGCTCTCATGCCCTGCCCAAACTCTGGATAAAGGCCCAAGGCATGAGGCAGACAGGATGAGAATGCCAGGGGTGTCAGCCCCCCATCTGCTTGAGCCTCGTCCCTAATCTGTATGTCCTCCTGCTGCTCCATCTGCTCCTGGGGAAGTCAGGCCCCTGCTGCAGTAGGGCTGTGAGATGCCAAGGGCAAAGCAAATGCAGGAATGTCCCAGTTCAGCTCTTGCCCCTTGTGTCTCACAGAGCTCCTTGCAAGAGGCAGCCTGACCTGGCTGGATGGGTACTGTGAGTGGGTGTGGAGAGGGATGCTGAATGTGAAGGCTGGAGAGGGAGAGACAAACCATCCAGAGGACACACAGAGGAGTGGTGCTGGTGCTCCAAACCATCACCAGCATCGAGGAGGTACAGCAGCACACTAAGCAATGACTGGCAGCCCACAGGCCATCTCTGCTGACTGCAGTGGGGAATGGAGGAGTGCTGCACATGCCGAGCTTGAAGGCTGATCCCAGCAGCTGCCTCCTCTGCCAGGAAGCTGCTCCAAATTGTGTCCCCAACCTGCAGGTCCTATGTTGCCCATCCCACCTCTCCAGTGGCATTGCCAGCATCTCCCTGCTCCTACAGGAACAAGTGTCAGACCAGCTCCTTCTTGCTCTGCCCACAGCACACAGCCAAGTCAGCCCCCACCTCCCCATGCCTCTCAAACCACACTAGAAGCTTTTGAGACACTCATCCCATCACAGCTTGGCACACATTTGGCACCAGCACATGAGGCAGGCGTGCAGGGAGGAAGCTGTGGCAGTGTGGCCACGAGCTGGGACAGGTTCCCATCACAAGCCAGCAGTGAGACTTGCCCACCAGAGGCCCAGGCTTGCTCCTTGTGCGGGTTATTGTGCAAATCCCCTCATGCAGGTGTTCATTGCCTCCCCTTCCCATGAGCCACAATAAAGAGTTTTGCTTGTGAGCCCCCTTCCTGCCCATGGGGTGCCCCAGGGACAGGAAAGGGAACTGAGGCAGGTGGCAGGGACAGGCCACCACACCCACAGCATGGGTGGCTGCCAGCAGGGCTGACATGCAGAGGGCTACAGTCAGTGGTGCAGCATGAGTGACAGTGCAGTGGGAACCACTTCTCACCTGCACAGGGCAGGAAGAGCGCCAGCAGCAGCTGCAGGACTCCCAGGCCATGCTGGAGACCCCTGGTCCCAGCGCCACCCAAGGACACACATGTATGGTGTCCTGTCTCTGCTTCTAACAGTTGGTCACCTGAGGCTGTGAGGGACTCAGGCAGTCACAGCAACTGGGAAGAGGTGTAGAGTCACAAGCAGCCTGGAGATGCCACACGGGGATGCTCAATTTTTTTTTCCAAAGCAAGAACAAGGGGCATCCTGTGCAAGGAGCAGCAAGCAGAGGAAGGACAAAGCAAGGTGATGGCTTGTTCAGTGCATGGGCAATCTTGGGCAGTCCTCAGCACATGGTGCTGTGAATGCTAAAATCTTACCTGAGTTCAGGGAAATCAGAGAAATTCTGAGATTAAAACCTATCAACTACTACCCAGTGCAGTGACAGGCTGCAAAGGGATGCCTGTGCTGCCCCCAGCAGAGTGGAGAGGGTGTGCTGGGGACCCTGCACTCCACAGAGTGGAGAGGGTGTGCTGGGGACCCTGCACTCCACAGAGTGGAGAGGGTGTGCTGGGGACCCTGCACTCCACAGAGTAGAGAGGGTGTGCTGGGGACCCTGCACTCCACAGAGTAGAGAGGGTGTGCTGGGGACCCTGCACTCCACAGAGTAGAGAGGGTGTGCTGGGGACCCTGCACTCCACAGAGTAGAGAGGGTGTGCTGGGGACCCTGCACTCCACAGAGTAGAGAGGGTGTGCTGGGGACCCTGCACTCCACAGAGTAGAGAGGGTGTGCTGGGGACCCTGCACTCCACAGAGTAGAGAGGGTGTGCTGGGGACCCTGCACTCCACAGCACTGCCCCAGCCACACACCTTCATTGCAGTGAGCTGTAGCCCTGAAGCAACAAACGCTGATCTCCCTGGTGCAGATCCCCCTGCTCTGCCCCATCTCCATGTGCTCTCTGGCTGGTCTTGCTCAGCAGTCAGGAAACCCCAGGGTGCTGCCCCACAGGCTGCTCAGGCACATCGCCCCCAGGACACCCTGCATCCCTCTAAGCTCCTTCCCTCCTGGAGTACACTGTTGGCCCCAACAGGGGCAAATGGGAGCAGCTGCTAATTCCTCCCAGCCCAGCCCAGCCATAACCCTCCAAAGATTGGCCCTAAAGTGGTGGAGGGAGAGGAGTCTTGCCTGAGAGCCAGCTGCACCAGCCTGGCCCCGGGAACATGCTCGCTGTATTTTCATTGCAAATTACAAATCGATCATAGCAGCAAATTCCCGTGCTGAGAACACCCTTGGCTGTTATTATTTTACAGCACTCTGAAGCACTTAGAGGTGTTCTGGGCACTTAGAAAGATATGGCCCTTTCAGGGTATTATGGGGCAAATCAGTTTTAAAAGCAGCTGTAGGAATGTTGGCCATTTGGCTTCCAGAGCCGGATGGGCACAGGTGGAGGCTGCAGGGCTTTGTGCTGCTTTTGGATAGAGCACCACCCTGCAAAGAGGGAACCAGCACGCTCCGGAGCGAACACCTCGTGCCTGACCCCAGCTTTATTAATAACCAGTAATTAATATGAGAGCGGACATGCCTTGTGTCTCTGAAGACCTTTTAAGATGTGATTATGTTGTGCTAATCTCAGCCCGAAGTACTTCTCTGTTTAGACTGCGCTGGGCCATTAAATATCTGAAAAGCCAGCAGAGACCCCCCCCTCATCACCTCGGGAAGGGCTCGGGGTCTGTTCCCCAGCAGCCAGGCCCCGCTTTCAAACCCTCTAAATCAAGTATTAAGTTGAGTCCATCTGGATTGCCAGAAAAAACACTCCCTCCCCCATCTGTATCTCATTACCTGCTGTGCCAGCCCTGGCCCCGGAGCCGCTCGCTCCATCCCGCCCAGATGTGCTGCCCTGCACTCGCCTCCCGTATTTCACAGCCGTCAGCAGGACTTCAAGGAGTAGCTGAAGGGCCTGTGACACTGCACAGGTTCTTAGCAAGGATGTATATCCAGGTCCCTAATGCATAGCTGCAGGCACGAACTCCAGCACAAAGCCCCTTCCCCCTCACTGGTCTTGCACCAAGCAGAAGAACTGGGGTGCTCGGGGCTCACTGGCCAGGAGGTTTCTGAGTTGCTTTCCCACTTTTCCTTGTGAAACACACGTCCAGACTATTGCTTTTCAGGGACTCTTTCCCTGGGACACTTCCAAGGCAGGTAGCCCCTATGCCACACAATTGGGGAAGGCCACCCAAAGGCAGGAGAAGATGGAGCAGGCGCCAGCAGCAATGGCAAGGGGTTGAAGACAGGCACCTGCAACCCTGTAGAAACTGTGATCAAATTTGGGAACAGTTTACCTTGCACAGGGCAAAAGCAGCTCTGAACCTAGAGCAAAAAAAAAAAAAGGTATCTAGAGACCCAAACCAAGGGAACAACCCCTGCATTCATCAGCTCAAATTCTCCTTAAATAAAGCTTCCCAGAAAAGGTTTCAACACTTTATGTGATGGCAGAAACCACAGAGGAGCAGCCACTTTTGTTTAAGTTTGGCACTTCCCTAGGCCTGGCAGGAGCCCATGACTGCAGGGGTGAAGGCTCTCATCAACCCCTCCTGCCAAGTTTCCCAAGAGACCGGCTCCCATCCTGCAGCCGGGGCTCAGCACCAGGTGAGGTTATGGTAAAGAAGCACATGGCCAGCCATGCTGAAACATGAATCTTCCAGAGGGACTGGGCAGGCAGCACCACAAAGGGGTTTTGGAGGACATGAGATTTAAGAGTGGGAAGAAAAGCTGACAGTGCCACTGCCTGTGGAGGGTCAGCCCTGGTCCTACCACAGCACTGACTGGGGGCCCCACACTCCAGCAAGCAACAGGAATGCCCCACAGCAGGTCACGGCAAGAAAGGCCCCAGGATGAAAACAGTCTTCTCACCAGCCCATCAGACATGCAGAGGAAGCTTTAATATCAGGGAGGAGGAAAGGGAGAGGGAGAGGGGAAGAGGTCTGAGAGTGAGGGTGGTACAGACACGGACACATCCTGTAACGTGGCACAGGGAAGAAGACAGGTGCGGGGCAGGAAGCCTTGTGATATCTTTCTCCAAGGACTGCAAGCACCTTCCAGGGATGGGAGAAGATCCGGGTAGGGGCTCCTGACCCTCCATGGCTCCTGACCGCGGTGCGGCGGGGTCCCGGCCGGCGGGTGCGGAGGCTCCGGCTTTCGGTGGCCGTGGCAGCCACTGCCTGTGTCGGGATGCCATCTAGTGTCCCTTGGCAGAAGGGCCGTCAGGCAGGGACACCGCGCAAGGGCTTGCAGGCTCCCAGCATCGCCAGGATCCCAAAACAGCCTTGCTGCTGCGACCCCCTACACTGAGATCGGCCTGGGTGCCGGGACCCCCATCCCAGGGACAGCGCACCCTGCGGCCAGCACGGCTGCAAACCCCAAAAGAGGACGACTGGCACAACCCAGGTCATACAGGGGCAGCAAAGCTCACGGTGGTGCCAGGGCTGGCTCAGGGGTCCCCGGAGTGGCCAGAGCCTGAAGGCTCAGCAGCCTCACAGGTAGGCCGGGGTGGTGGCGGGTGTCCTGGTGAAGAAGAAAGGCGACCACCCCCCCCAGCAGCGTGCAGGCTGCCTGCAGTGCCAGCAGAGCCAGCCCCAAGGCCAGGGACACCTGGCACTGCCATGGGCTGGTCCACAGGGACCAGCCCCAGGCACGATGGCGGCTGGGGGTCAGGGGTGGGGAGGCTGGAGAGGGGCTCATGCTGTCTGATAGTGTGGGGATGGGAGGCGTTGGGAGCAGGACAGTGCCTGCCAGGGCAGGAGTCTGTTGGGGAGCAGTGGGGGTGGGCTGGGCACCAGCTGTGGACAAGTCAAACGTGGTGGAATAGCCCCATTCCCTGCCTGGTGTGGGAGCATGGTGTGATGGTGAATGTGAGGCCAGTGGGACTGTGCCCAGAGCAGCAGTCCTGGGGAATGGCCAGAGAGCCACAGAGGAGACTGAGACAAGGGGGGTTATGGGTGCTCCCTGTGGGATGGTGACTGGCCTCTCCCTGGGCACTGAGAGAGCAGGAGGCTCTTGTCTGGTGGTGGCTGCCAGCGAGCTTGTTGGCACCTGTGTGGTGGCAGAAGCTGGAGTGGGTGGCACAGGTTCTGGGTGGGTGGCCCCCGGAGACTGTAGCCTTACGATGGCTGAAGATGAAACAACTGATGATGGGGTGGTGATGGAAGCCTTGGGCATCTCAGCTGATGATGATGGTGTGGCAGTGGAAGCCTTTGGCAGCACAATTGGTGATGAGGTGGTAATGGAGGTGACTGACAGCACAGCTGGTGATGAGGTGCTGATGAAGGCTTTTGGTGGCACAGTTGGTGATGGTGTGGTGATGAAGGACCTGGGCACACTGGTTGGTGATGGGGTGGTGATGGAGGTCTCTGGCAGCACAGTTGGTGATGGGGTGGTGATGAAGGACTTCATCACACTGTTTGTTGATGGTGTGGTGGTGGAGGTCTTGGGCTTATTGGTTGTTGATGGGCTGGCGCTGAAGGCCTTCTGCAGCACAGGTGGTGGTGGGATGGTGACAAAGACCTCAGATGGCTTGGCTGGTGACAGAGTGGTGAAGGCAGCCTCCATTGGCATGGTTGGCAACACAGCAGAGGTGATCACAGGTGAAAGAGTGGTTGGCAGTGTCCTGATGGGAAAGGATGCCAATGACAGCATGGTTGGTGCTGCTGTGGACATGGCTCCACGTGACAGGAATCTTGACGTCCTTTGTGACGGTGTGGAGTCAAATGGCAGAGTACCTGGGCAAATCAGGTGTTCATCCCTCAGCAATGTTACTGCTTGCCCTGCCAGGTGGGGTGGGCTCTTGCAGGAGACTTGGGTGGACAATTTGACCTTCTCCGTGTTGCCCAGGATCCAGTGGTGCAGGTAACAGAGGTTGCAGTCACATCTCCACGGGTTACCACTCAGATACACTGAGCTGAGCTTCTTCAGAGGGTCTAGGAGCCCTTGGGGAACACTCTCCAGCTGGTTCTTTCGAAGGTTGAGGGTTTTTAGATTTGGGAGAGAAGCAAAGACCTCTTCATCTAGAGCAAAGAGTTGATTTGTGTCCAGCTGGAGGTCCAAGAGCTTGCTGAGGCCAGTGAAAACCCCTCTTGGCAGGGCTGATAGCTGGTTGTGGGACAAGATGAGTTTGCCAAGGGATGTGAGGTTGACAAAGATGCCCTCTGGGAGTGTGGCCAAACTGTTCCTGCTCAGATCCAGCTCCCGCAAATGTGGCATGGTGTCAAAAAGGCAGCAGGGGAGCTCCATAATATGGTTTGAGCCCAGAGTCAGCAACTTCAGTTTGTTTAAACCAAAAAAGCCCTGAGGTGGGAGAACCCTGATGAGGTTGTTGTCCAAGAGGAGTTTCTCCAGGTGAGGCAGGCTCCTCAGAACCATGGGTGGCAGTGTCCTGAGCCTGTTCCTCTGGAGGCTGAGCTCCAGCAGCTCCAGCTGACTGTCTAGCAGTCCCTCTGGGAGGTCCTGCAACTCATTCTCATACAGCCGGAGGACTTGCAGCTGGGTGAGTTTGCTAAAGGCATTCACAGGAAGAGTTGTGATCCTGTTTCTAGACAGGTCCAAAAAAGTTAGATTGACAAGAGAATCAAAAATGCCTTCTGGAAGAGAAGGGATTTCATTGATGTGCAGGGAGAGCTCTCCCAAACTTTCCAGACCATCAAACAGGCCTTTGGGGATGGATCTGAGCTGGCTGTCTCTCAGCTCCAGCCTCTGTAAACTTCGGAGGTTTTGGAAAGTGCCCACAGATAGTTTTTCTAATGAGGCACCAGAGATGTCCAAGTCCCTCAAGTTGTCCAAATTATCAAAGGCTCCAGGTTCAACAGTCTTGATCTTGTTGCCAATGAACAAAATCTTGATCAGGTTGGGCATGTACCTGAAGGCACCTTTACTTATGGAAGTGATGCTGGTTTGCACAAAGATCATCTCAGAAACAAAGGGCTTTGCAATCTTTGGGATCTCTTTGACATCATTTTTTGTCCCTCTGTAGACCTCCTGGTAGTCTTTGGGCGTTTCATATGGATCTTCACCCAGGATTTGATCTTGGCATTCATGGGTATTGAAGGAAAGGAGGAAAAGGAAAAGGAAATGCTGGTACATTGTCCTGGGAAAGAAAATTCAAAAATCAGTTATGAAGAACAAGACATCTCTGTCCACAGCTCATGAACTGTGGTATCACACTGTTGTTCAGCTCTCAGGACTCTTCTATTCACATACCATGACTCATTTCATGAGAAACAGAGACTGGACAAGTAAACATACACTGCATTTAAACGAGTTCACTGCTTTTGTTACCAAGGGATGGAGAGAGAAAGCATGCCAGCAAGATGCTCCAGGAGGGACAAGGGCTGGACAGTCTGTTCCCTGGCCCTTCTTCTCACATGTTCGAACTGTAGGCTCAGTCTGCCTGGGTGAAGAAGGCAAAGTGCTGCTGCCCATTAGTGCTGCCCCAGTGGGTCCAGTTAGTCAGCAGGGCAACAGCCCATTCATGCAACAACAGAAGCAGCCAGCTCTGCACTTGCTAATGAGGGATCAGCAAGGCTCCCAGGAGCCAGCCAAGACCAGAGGACCCTGTGTGTTTAGAATTTCCACACTGTGCTGAGTAGACTTGCTATTTCATTGCTGTTTCTCTCAGTTCAGGGGGCTGATTTAAAACATGGTTTCTAAGCACCTCTTTTTTCAGGATTCTTGCTAATTGTACCATATTTTGGCCTTGGTCATGCAGCTCTGACAGACAGAAATAGTTAACCTGTGAACAGCAACCAAGCTTTACAGCAAGGCTCATTAAACCTTGGAATGTCCACAGATGAACTCTTTAACACCTAACATTTGGGGCTCTGACCTTGCAGGTAGGAAGGGAAATCACTGATGCACACCTACTAGTAGAGCCCACTTCTTCCATGGAAGCATTCGGAAACACTCAGCTAAGACATTAACTGGGGTTTAACTGCCATGAGCGCCTCACTGGGACCATATTTCCAATTTTTAATTCACAGCCCTGTGTGGGAGCAGGTAAAAGAGGTATGAGTTTCTTCTTGGGTGACCATCAAAGCTGGCCATACAAAAAAAACTTATTCTGGGAGGGTAAATCTGCTATGAAAAGATATTTTTTAAAGAATGTTGAGACATCAGCAAATACAGGAGATGAAAGCCACTGGGTTTGAAGGGAAATGGATGGGAGGTGGCATTGGTTGGGCAGAAGCCACTGCTGATCCCTGCTCATCCTCTCCCCAGGTGGAAGAGCTGGGGCTGTGGCTGTAGAAGTGCCTGCTTTACTTCTGCTGCAGGGACAGTGCAGTGCGTGAAATGTGGAAACATCTGAGTGTGTGGGGATGGAAATAGACAGTTTTGAAAACCCCAAAACCCTTTTAAAACCCTCACTGTGGTCCCGTGCTTGTCCCCCACTCCAGCCAGGCAGAGTCATGGAGAGATGGTCCCAGCTCATGGCACTGAAGCCTTCCCTGCTCCTTGCTGCAGGGAAACAACCAACAGCCCTCCACACCGCCCCTCCCAGCACATTTTAAAGAGCAAAAAAGAAGCATGTTGCATCACTTACTTGGCTGAGCACTTGTAAATGAGTTCAGCCACCGGAGCCATGTCATGCGAGGAGTGAGGACACCGGATGGGGGTCTCATCACCTGGCCAGCTCTTTATCCACGTCCCAGGCACGGGGCTTAGTTTCACGTGAGGTCAGGACACAAGTGTGTGTGGGGAGATAAGGGACAGCCGGGGAGCCAGCAGAGGAGCTGCGCCCCCAGTGCAGGAGGCCACAGCAGAAACCCCTTGGAGGGGACGCAGTCACGTACTCCCCAGGCGTTATCTGCTGGCACCACTTGACTCGTCACATCCAGGGAAAGCTGAAGATCTCCAGGCCAGCCTGTTTGCAGGCAATGGTCTCTGTGGTCCCATATCTCCAGCAGGGTAGCTCACCAGTTTCACAAACACTACCCCCATCGACACAACAGACAGCTGTTTCATTCCTCAGGATTTGCCTTATGTAGCTAAAAGTGCAGTTCCGAAGCCTTTCTTAATGCTTATAAACAATGAAACATTTATGGCTCGACAGATACAACAACACACGGGCTCTGTGCTCAGCCGCACAGCTCCACACCTTGCTGACCCTAGTGTTGTGTGCTGCACCCCAGTGCAAGCCAAAGACCCTCCCATGGTGACACCAGGGCCCCTGGCTAGTGCAGGACATCCTGTGGGATGCTTATTTTGAGGCAAAGACAAACTGAGAGGATATGTGTTACTTCCCAATGGGTAATTGCACTGATTGCATTTAAACTTCTTCCATTTTCACCTGCTCCTGTAAAAGCTCGGCTTCTGCTTGCTGGGTTTCATTGCACGTTTCTTGGCAAATTTAAAAACAAACTACTGCACATTTTCAACAGCCTTACCCCTTTCCGACGCCAACATCGTACGCATCCATGTCCGCACTGGCGCTCCCCCGGCTCTGCCGGGCCCGCGGAGCCCGGTCCCGATGGCCACGAGATGGTGCCGCAGCACCGCCGCACCGCCATGCACGGACAGACAGACACGGGGACACTCACAGACACTCGCGGGCACGGACAGACACACACGGACAGGCCCACGCTCGCCCTCCCAGGGGAGCACACGCCTTACCTGTCACCTCCCGGTGGGCAGCACTGCTGGGACTTTGTGCCTCATCTCCACAGGTCACAGAATCAGAATCCCAGGATGGGAGAGGTTGGAAGGGACCACTGGAAGTCATCTAGTCCAACCTCCCCGCTGAAGTAAGGTTCCCTGGGTATCCATGGCTCTGTTCAGATGGCTTTTGAGTGTATTCAGAGAAGGAGACTCTACAACCTCTCTGGGCAACCTGTTCCACTCACTCTCACAGCAGAGTTCTTCCTCTCATTTACGTGAAACTTGCCACTTTCCATTTTCAGGCTGCAGGGCTGCAGACCAAGCCCTGACAGGGTAGGGGTGGGACCTGCCTGTGCACACCTGGGCTGGAGCTCACCCTGCAACCATGCAGCTCATGCCCCTTGCTGGGCAACCAGCAGCACTCACCCACACCTCCCCTGGACACCATAAATCCGTGTCCTCAGGTTTTGCCAGGCTGCAGCTGGGCCTCTCTTGTCTCTGCAGTGCCAAGGGAAGGTGGCTGCAGCAGGCAGACACGAGCACACCATGAGAATGCCAGAGTGGCACCTACTCACCACCGGGCACCTGCACTATGCCACACCATGCACAGCTCCTGACAAGATCCCAAAGTACCACATCGACCTTCACTGTCTCTCCCAGACACACAGACAGTGGTGGGGAGAACAGAATGATTCCTCTCTCTGCCATGGGAACTAGTAGCACAGAAATAATAGATAAATTTTAATTATATTTGAAATACACAGGAAACACATAGCTGAGAGGATAAATACCCCCAGGCCAGCTGTTGCAGAGAGCTCGGTGACAGCTGGGGACCATGGCAGCAGTAGCAGAGCGAGACGGAGAGCTGTTTGTTTCCCAGGCTGGTTCGGAGGCTGCCAGAGCAGAAGCAAACGCCTGCCCAAGCCTTAGGGCGCCGCGGGGAGACCTGGTGATGTGGCCTCGTTCCCGCTCCGTGCTGTGACGAGGACACTGACCTGCAGCGTGCCACAGCGGGAGCGCAGCACCCAGGCACGCTGGTACGCCGGCCCCAAGCCGCGCTCCGGCCCGGGAGGCGGGAGGCGAAGGCTCAGCTGCTGGCAGGTTGTGGCATTGCAGGCCACGCTTACGGTGCCCTCGGGGTTGGTGTAGGTGCACTGCCCCGGAGCATCTGTGGCCCAGCCTCCCTCTGGGGGGACACCGTGTGCTCCTGGGCACTCCAGCTGCCCGCGGGAGACCTCCAGCAGGGACTGGCCCTGGAGAGCAGCTGGATTGGCGCAGAAGGCTTGGTCGTGGATGAGGGGCTCAGCAAAGCTCTGGAGCCAGCGCAGGAGGTAGGAGAGGTGGCAGTCACAGACCCAGGGGTTGTCAGCCAGCCCCACACGCACCAGTTCCTCGTTGGCATCGAAGAGCCCCGGGGGCAGGCGGGCCAGGCGGTTGTGGTCCAGCACCAGGGCGGTGAGGAGGGGCAGCCCAGCCAGCAGCCTCGTCGGCAGTGTGGAGAGGTTGTTGTGGCTCAGCTGTAGCTCTGTCAGCCCTGCCAGCCCCTGGAAAACTCCAGTGGGCAGGTGATCTATGGCATTGTGTGAGAGCTCCAGGGTTTCCAGCACTGACAGGTTAGCAAAGAGCTCCTGGGGCAGTGTCTCCAGCTGGTTGCGAGCCAGCGAGAGGTGGAGGAGGCCAGGGGTGCCAGTGAACAGGATGGCAGGCACAGTGGCCAGGTTGTTGCCTTCCAGGCTGAGGACAGTGAGGCTGAGGAGACCTGTGAAGATGTCAGGGGCCAGGCTGCCCAGGGCATTGTGCTGCAGCTGCAGCCGCCGCAGCGCCCCCAGCCCGGAGAAGATGCCCGAGGGCAGCTCCTCCAGCCGGTTGCCATCCAGGTGCAGCTCAGTCAGCTGGCCAAGTGCCCTGAAAGCACCAGGAGACACCCGTGCCAGCAGGTTGTCACTGAGCTTGAGGAGACGAAGGGCGACAAGTGGGGCCAGCAGCCCCTCCGGCAGCTCAGCCAGAGCATTCTGTGAGAGGTCCAGGGCCTGGAGCCGCCGGAGTGGGTGGAAGATGCCAGGGGGCAGTGCCTCCATCCTGTTCCCTGACAAGCTCAGGTCCTGCAGGCGGCAAGACGCAGTGAAGAGCCCCGGCTGCAGGGTGCGGATGGCGTTGGCACTGAGGGAGAGCTTGCTGAGGCTGGTCAACCCTGCCAGCATCCCGAGGCTGACAGCTGGCAAGGGGTTGCCTGACACCTCCAGCTCAGTGAGGCTGGGCAGCCCCTGAAAGGCACCAGCCTCCAGCTCCTGGATGTTGTTATTGATGAAGACCAGCTTGGTGAGCGTGGTGCTGGAGCCCAAGTCCCCGCTGTGGATGCTGCTCAGGGCTGTCTCCACGAAGAAGAGGTGGGTGGCACTTCCTGGCAGGCCCTCTGGGATCTTCCGCATCCTCTCACTTGAGCAGAAGACTTTGGAGGTGTCATAGCACTGGCAGGTAGGGGGGCAGGATGGGGACAATGTCCCCACCAGCAGAGACCCCAGCCCCAGCAACACGTAGATCACCAGTCTGCACTGGAGAAGGAACCAAGCCTTAGCCCATGCACCCACAGGCAGGCACACTGCTGGGGAAAGGGCTTCTGCAGCCAGAAATGCAGCAGGATCAAGATTAACCTCTGAGACACCACCAGCATAGGCAGCTGCCCAGGCCATGGGACATCCCTCCAGCCCCTGCTGCCAGCACCTCCTCAGCACTCCCCTTGCAGGAATGGGGAGCACTTCCCTCTCAGATATCTCCCCAGGGTTTTTACTTTGGGCCCCAGCCCACCCTGTGACAAAATGGGGTGATGCCACCCTCACCAAAGGTGGTGAGCAGCCACATCCTGCAGAGCAGCAGCTGAGGTGGGACCTTTGTGGGTCTGTGGAAGTCTTGGGGGAAACCTGTACCCTCATCAGATGTCTCCACAGGCACAAAGCCAGGTTCTAAAGCAGGAGAATATGTGAAACACAGGGCTGTGCTGCACACACTGGGTGATGGGGACAACCCTGCAGGGCTGCTCTGAGCTCAGTGCCAATAGCTGTGGGCTCCACCACTTGTATTTCTAATTGCCTGTCGGGTACTTCTTTTTCCACAAGGAATCAGAGCAGCATCAACCTGCTGCAGGGATATTCAGCCTGACCAAATTCCTATTCCCAGCCCACAGAAGCACTTTTTGAGGCAGTGGCCCCCAGACCTCTGCCAGTCCCTCCCTAGCTGGGATACATACCAGTGCTGCCTCGTGATGGGGGATATTGCTCTATTGCCCACCCCAGAGAAATGCCCACCTACGGTGGAGCTCTCCTGGACTTACACCTGCACTTGAGAGCAGCACTGGCTTGGCATTTCCTTTCCTCCATCTCGCTTGTGTTCACCAGAGCCAACAGAGGCTCCCACCCATCCCAGGGCCCCAAACTACCCAAGCAGTGTGGGCACCACTTACCAAGTGTGGCATCACGGGGACGGTCACCGAACTTGTGGCAGATTTGCAGGGATGCTGCTTGCTGAGATGGGACAGTGTTTTCTGGGCGGACGGGAAGCCAGCCGAAGCCAGGGACAAGCTGTTCCTGCTGGGGCGGAGCTGCCCCTCACTGCTTATCGGCAACAACAACCCGTGTCCTTGGAGCACTTTGAAAAATAACCCGGCCTCAGAGGGACTCGAGGTGAGGCCAGGGGCAGCTGCCTGTGAGCATCCTGGCAAGGAAGTGGGGTTCTGGCCCCAGAACATCCACTGGTGCAGGGATGGTGGCAGGGTTCTGCTGTCACAGGGGGCTCCAGTGCCACACCAAGGTCAACACACTTGCTTCCAGAAGCCCCCTAAGAGAGCCCCAGAACTTCACTACATTTCCCTGGGAAATGGTGCTCAAAATATCTCTGCCATGAGAGAAGTGACCAGGTGCAGCTTAGCAAGGCAGATGAAAGTTGTACATGAGGTTAGAGGTCTTTTCCAACCTTATGATTCTTTGGGGAGGGGACCACTGTGGGACCATCATGGTGGTCACCAGGGGTTTTGTATCCTAGCCAGCAGTGGGATGGTGAGGGACCCATGGATCAGCTGAATTCTCTAGGAGTTTCAACCTGCCTGGAGGAGCAGCACACACTACTATAAAAGCTGCATTGCAAGGGCCTGTGTTGGCATGGGTTGGGCTGGCAGCAGCCATGGAGACACCCCCAGGGGCAGGAGGAGGGATGCACTCAGTCAGTCTCATGGAGCATAGGGTGACACATGGAAAAACACAGCTGACACAATCCAGAGGCAGCCAGCTCTGAAGGGAGCCAAGCAAGCTCCCTACCACCCCAGCAGTGGAGTGTGCAGGAGACAGTTAGTGTCTCTATTGAGAAGCTTGCTGAGAAGCTTGCTCACTCTCCAAAAGCCCACCCACTGCTGTTTTATGGCTTAGCCCTCCTTGGTCCATCATCCCAGGCTGAAATCCAGGGACCAGCAAGGGTTCTGCAAACACAGCCCACTAACCCTCTCCCAGCCTTACCAACTCATACAGGCTTTTCCTCAATGCTGTAAAAATCTCTGAGTGGAAATCAAGTGCAGCCTTGTCCCCGCTGGGCCATTCCCCCGCTGCCCACCATAAAGGAGTGAATAAACAGCTCTTGGCACTTGGAGTGGACAGTGGCACTTTAATGAGAAGGTCACACATCAGCACCCAACAGCCCTGTGACACAGTCGTGAGTCTCCTGTTACCATGCAGGTCTCTGCCCAGAGGGGTGACCCATCACATGCACCAGCATGGAGCTGCTTGTACCAGCACTGGCTGCTGAGGTGCTGTGAGCAGCCAGCGCTGCAGGGTGGACACCAAACACGCACCTTGTCCCACAGCAGCAGTCCTCAGGCAGCCTGGTGCCACTGCAGCACACATGGAGGTGAGCTCAATCCCCCCATGGTCGTGCTACAGCTGGAGAAGGCAGCTGGATGCAGGAGGGATGGTGTGGCACCCATTTGCAAACTGCAGAGCAGCCAGCACTCTGTGCCGCCAGCATCCCCACTGGCCAAGGGCTGCCGCCCAGCAGGGGACTGGGCACACACAGGAGGGCACTCAAGGGGATAAGAAGAGGATGAAGAAGCTTTGTCAAGTAGAGCAGGACCAGAGGTTGCTCACTAACTGGTGGAGGGTGTTAAGGAAATGAGAACCAGGAATGGGGTGCTGCAGAAGGAGCCCTAACATGCTCCAGCAGTCCAGGAGCACAAGCACAGGAGCTTCTCCCAGCCCCTGCAGAACCTTCACACCCATTGTCCCACTCCTCTACCCTCACAGTGCAAGCCCCTGGCACCCTGTGGGGCTGAGGCAGGGCGCTGCAGGTAGGGCCACAGCCACAGCAGGGTCAGCAGTGAGGGCTGGGGGGCTGCTCCTGCCCATCCCTGATGCCAGCACACTGTCCCATGGCTCTCCTGTCTGGAGGTGCACGAGGAAAGCAGGCAGATGCTGGGAGCAGGAGAGGGTGCTGGCTGTGCTCTAGCCTGCCCTGCCTGCAGGCAGGGAGGGCAACTGGGACGCACCTGAGACACTCAGGGCATGCCAGCCTGGCAGCAACGCAGCCCCTCGGGGAGCCCTGCCCAGGCACCGCTGAGTGACAGAGCAGCAGAGGACATGCAGCTCCCCCGGGGCAAAGGTGCTCCCCCGGCTCCTGGCCCAGCATGATGGCTCACACTGCCTGCCCAGGCAGGGGCAAGGGGGGAGGCATGGTGGGGGCAGAAGGTGGGGAAGAGGGGCTGGGCAGGGGTGAGGGCAGCAGGCAGCATGAGGGCAGCAGCACTGCAGGGAATGAGGCAAGGTGAAGGATGGGGAAGTCCTGTTATTTGGGGTAAAGCACCATCATGGCCAGGCTGTGGCTCCTGGCTCGAGGGGTCCCTCTCTGCATCCCACACCTCAGCTGCTGGACACAGGCAGGGAATGGGCACAGAGGCTGCACTGGAGGCAGGAAGGGCTGGGGATAGTGGGCAGCCATGGGAGGTCACTTGGTGGGAAGGCCCTGCTTCAGAGCAGGGGCAGGGCAAAGCAGGGCAGGACAGTGGTACACACAGCACACACGGTGATGCTGTCCCATCCCAGTCAGCAAGGGCAGATGATGCAGAGCCACTGTCATGTCCTTTCACCCCACAAGCACCTCTGCCCTCAGGGTCTGCCAGATATTCAGGCTTCATTCGGAGCCTTCATCCTCATGAGCACAACGTGGCTCTTCTTCCTACAGCCATAGACCACCAGTGCCACCAGAGCAGCCAGCAGGGCCACACACACCAGCACGATGACTGCTACCACCATGCCACTCTGCAGGCGTGTGAGCCCCCACTGCCCCCTCTCTTCCTCCTCCTTCTTCTCCTCCTCATCCTCCTGTGGGAAGGCTGGCAGCCCCGTGGGGGGCTCCACTGAGGCATCTTCTGCTGCTGAGGCATCATCTGATGCTGCCTCAGAGGTGTCAGCAGGGAGCAGGGTGCTGGGATGAGGAGCAGTAGTGGGGGCCTGGGGGTCGAGGAACTGGTCCTGTGGCAGCCCAGCAATGGGGATGCCCTGCAGGGCAGGAGGCTGGGCACACAGCGGGGGTATCTCACCCACCTTGTGAGGGTTCTCCTCCAGCCAGCCCTGCAGGGGCAGGATGCCCTTGTCACAGCGCCAGGAGTTGTTGTGCAGCCTCACCTCTCGCAGGGCAGTCAGCGGGGAGAAAATGCCGGCAGGCAGGTACTCCAGGACATTGGAGTGCAGCTGCAGGTGCCGCAGCCCAGGGGTGGCCTTGAAGAGGCCCCGTGGCAGTGCCTGCAGCTGGTTATGGTGCAGAGAGATGTTCTGCAGCTTGGGCATCCCCTCCAGTGCCCGGGCATCGAGGCGGCGCAGGGCATTGGAGTGCAGCGACAGCTCCAGCAGCTCCCCCAAGCCCTGGAAAGCCCCCGGTGCCACCGACCGCAGCCGGTTCTTGCTGAGAACCAGGAGCTGCAGCTGGGTGAGGTTGCTGAAGACGGCAGTGGGGAGGGTGGAGAGCTCATTCTCATAAAGCCAGAGCTCCTGTAGGTTGGGCATGGGCCCAAAGGCACTGGGGGAGATGTCCCGTAGGCGGTTGACATGCAGGGTGATCTTGGCGAGAGCGTGCAGGGGCAGGAAGACGCCGCTTGGCAGGGTGGTGAGGAAGTTGTTGGACAGGTAGAGCTTCTGCAGGTTGGTGTTGTGCACAAAGAGCTCCGGGGACAGCATCTCCAGCTGGTTCTGGTGCAGTCCCAGTTCCTGCAGCTCTGGCAGCCCATCAAAGGTGCCCACTGGGATGTGCCGGAGCCGGTTCTCATAGAGCCGCAGCACCTGCAGCCGCGCCAGCCGCTCGAAGGCCCGGGGCGGCAGGCGGTCGATGTTGTTCCTGGCCAGGTTGAGCTTGGTAAGGCTGGTCAGCTGGTCAAACACCCCCTCCTGCAGCTCCTTCAGGTTGTTCCCGTGCAGCTGCAGCTCCTTGAGGTTGCTCAGATGGGCGAAGTGGGAAGGCTCAACCTGGAGGATCTGGTTGCTGGAGAGGAGCAGAGACTCCAGCTTGTCCAGAGGCTCAAAGACCTGCACAGGGAGCTCCTGCAGCTTGTTGCTGGCCAGGCTGAGGTAGCGCAGGTCGGGCAGGTTCTGGAAGGCCCCGGGACTGATGCGTGACAGGACGTTCTTCTCGACGCGCAGCCCGATCAGCAGGGAGGCGTTGCCGAAGGCGGCGTCGCCCAGCTCGGCGATGCGCGTGTTGATGATCTGCAGGGTCATGGCGTTGGCAGGGATGGGGCTGGGGACCGTGGTGATGTCGGCACCAAAGCACTCCACCTGGGCACTACGGACACACCGGCACTGCTCTGGGCACTGGCTACTGGCCAGCTGGATGCCCACCAGCAGCAGCAGCCACCACTGCCAGCCTCCCTGCTCCATTGGACCTGCAGAAAAAACAAAGGAGAGGGGTTCAACCCCTGCAATTTCCCAGCTCCCAGAGCCACTGCAAGGGATGGGTGCTTCTTTCTCCCTGGAAAAATCCCCCAAGGTTGTGGCCATCCTGCCCCCAGCATGGCAACGAGGCAGAAAAAGGCAGACAAGGCCTGGGGCAGGCAAGGCTTGACTCAGCCCAGGCAGGAGCTCAGAGCAAGACAGAGTTGGAAGCCACAATGCCTGGCTGCCATACCACAGCTATTAGTGGCATGCCTGGCGTCCCAGCTCTCTTGGCTTCTCTGGCAGCCAGGAGTGTGGTTTCCTGTTTTACAGAGTGTGGCAAGCTGCTACCAGCAGCACTGGCCTCCCGGCACCACCAAAGAGCCCAGACCTTCACCAGAGCTGGCTCGTGGCACCTGCAGCGGATCCCAGCATTGCCCCAGACCCCCCAGCACCCACTGAGCTCTGAGCTCCTGTTGCAAAGCCAAGAGCAGTGCCTAGGGATGCTTTAACCCCAGTCCTGCAGGAGCCTTGGTCAACAGGACCCTTGCCAGCTCCCCAGCACAGGCTGGGTACAGGCTGGCCCTGTGTTTACTCATCCCTAGCGAGGTCTCAGCCTGGCCTATTTTTGCCATGAATGGGGTGTCTGATGTGGGCACGTGTATGCAGGCTGGTCCCAGGGGTGGTGCCCAGCAAAGCTCTCCATTACCCCATGAGCACAGGTACCATGGACACCTTCTCCTCTGGCCTGTGAGCTTCCTCCCTCCCTAGATTAAAGCAGCAGCCTTGTGCCAGGCTGGCATGGAGCAGCCCCCCATTAACAGCTTCATGTGGCACAAGGGAGGGAGAAAACCTGCAGCTCCTGCTCTGACCACAGCTCAGCCAGACAGGCGACTCAGGCAGTACAGGGGTCTGTGCCCCAGCTGGCACCCAGGGTATTGGGGCACAGCCCCTGCCCTCCTCCCTGCCCTCCCCACAGGGAACACTCTTGCTCTCAGGCAGGGAGGGAGGAACCCTGCACAAGCCAGCGTGGTTTATGTTTCCCATATGGAAACAATCTGCATCCAAGAACAGCTATGTTTATAGCAAGACATTTATAAACTTCCCCAAAAGCTCGGCACATCAAAAGCCCTGCTTATGTCACTCCTTGGTAAGGCAGCACTGAGAGCACCCACACTGAAGCAACCTTCAGGAAAGGCAGCTGAAAACAACTGATATCTCTTTTTCTTCCAGGGATAAAAAATTTACAGACTAAGAGGCTGAACATTTTCTGCTGCTCAGCCCCTCAGCATCTCACTGCTCCTAACATCAGTCCCCCCCCAAAATATTACTTTGCCCCCTTTAATTTTCTCTGTTGATCATTGTCTGGGATACATTGCCTATGTAACTCTTTCAGCTCCCACAGCATCTAAGTTTCGGAGGTTTTCAGAGAACCCTTGCAAGATAAACATCTCCATCAAATAAAAAGGTGCTGAATGTGCAGATCCCACCACTCCACCACCAACCCTCCGAGCTGCCCTGTGAGTCCCTGGAATCTGTGTCCACTCAGAGGGGCAGTAGGAGAAGGAGACTTACCCGAGTGTCCTGCAGCCACGAGCACCGAGCGAGCACAGCTCTGTGCTGGCAAGAGAGCAGAGTGTGGTTCATTCTTCCCCTCCCAGTATATAACCCGTCCAAATCAATGAATCAGCACAGGGGCAGTGGCGGGGTTAGGGAAAGCGCTGGAGCAGAGCTGCTTCCAACTCCTATTTCCTCAGCAGAGCAAGCATTTTAAGGATGAGTTTTGGGTTTCCCCCTCCTGAACCCCAGTGCTCTTGTAAGAAGACAAGCAGAGGGCCCTGTGAACATGCTGCTCATGTCAGCCAGTGCCCAGGCAGTGGCTTGGCCCTCGGAGTCCCCCTGGAACCCAGTGGGACACAGCCACTGACCCATGGGGGCAGACAAGCAAAGCTGGACCCCCAGGCACAACCCTGTCCTTCCCTGGCACGAGTTCACACCAGGGCTGCTCCATGGCACTTCCTTGGCACAGGCACAGCTCTTGTTTCCCCATCTATGGCTCCTGTAAGTGTCAGGACCTCTGGCTGTGCCCCAGCCCAGGGCCACCAGTGCAGGCAGACCCCTGGCACACTGACCCTGCCCAGGTCACAGCTCTCATTCCCCCCATAGCCACAGATGCCGAGGGGCCACAAACCCATGAGCACCCACTGAGGGCTCTGTCCTGTGGGCACCACAACCAGCACTGCCAGGAAGCGAGAGCTGTGCCAGGGTCAGCAGCTGTGTGGGTGCCAGCCACGGGCCAGGCTGCTTCAGAGAGCCCTCAGTAAGCCAGAGCATTGCCCACAAACCCTGAGGAACACCTTGGTGCCAAGGAACCCCCACTGCAGGCATCCCTGGAGCCCCAGAGCAGCACAACAGCTGTCTCCCAGTGGCTGCCCCTGCTCTGCCCCCTCAGCAGTCCTGACACACAGGTGATGGAGCCTGGTACCCAGGGGTGTTTGGAAAGCATCCATCGACTTTTTCAGGGGCACCTGCTGCCACCCCTCCCCTGTCCCCTCCAGCACACACGGATGCACTGGGGTGCCCTTGGGTCCCATCACCCAGCCCAGGTCTCCCCACCTCGTCCACCTCCTCCGGGCAGTCCCAGTCCAGCAGCTACCGGGAACGGATATTTGGGAGGAAGCAGCTAAGGACCATCAGCGTACGTGGCCCCTTGGGGCTTCCTGGAGAGCCACTGTGGTCCCTTGCTAGGCACAGGGCAGCTGGAACTTCCCTGCCTGCCTCTAATCCCGTCCCACCCCTCCATCGATTGCAGCAACTTCTGCTCAGGCTCCGGTGGCACTGAGGAGCTGCTCGGGATGGGAACAGCGTGGGGCTGCTGCCAGAGAAGGGGGAGGAAATGTGTCATGCTGGGAGGGCTGGGAGCGTGCAGGGCAGCGGAAGGGACAGCTGCTCTGTTCAGAGAGGGGACCAGACCAGGACAAACAGCAAACTGCAGGGATGGAGAGCAGAGTTCCCAGACAGTCTCAAAGGAAGGAGACGGGGATCGTGGGAACATGGTAGGGAGTGGGACCTCAGCTGGAGGCCACAGCCACCATGATGTCACATCGCATGAGAGGCCCATCTGCCATAGCACATGCTGGATGGCTGTGGATCCTCTGTCTGGAAAGTGAGTGCAGAGGCTGAAACTACTCCTGGCCATGCTTCCTGCCTGCTATGGGGCAAAACCCAGGCATTTGGGCACAGAATGGGCATTTTGAAAACACCACGCACCACGTGCTTTAGTTCACACTCTAGTGACACAGCAGCTTCCCAGAACCACATTTCCCAAAACAATCTCTCCACTTCTGTGACAGCACTGCAGCTGGAGGTCAGGCACTGGGACTGGGAGCTGCCTGCTCCCTGCAGCCCTGGCACGAGAGCGGGGCACTCACAGCCTTATCGTGGCTCTGTCTGCCCACTGCCAGTGCTGCTGGGCTTCTGCCCACTCTGACTCATCCAGAAGCTCACAGCTTTTCAGCGAGGCAACACAGAAACCAAACCTCAGCACTTCCGACAAACCACTGCCCCAAGCCCAGCTCATCAGAGGAATGTGGGACTCATCTCCTTCCAAGCAGTGCTGCCCCAGGGTGGACAGGGATGCAGTGATGGGTTACCTCAAACACCCTGCCCCAACACAGGGGGTCATCAGATTATGGTCCCTACCACGATGCAAAGTTTCAGAGCAGTCCAGGTAACAGCCCTGACAAAAACCCGTCTGCCTCTACCCAGGCCTCAGGAAACTGCCTCTGGCTTCCGTCCGGAAAAGATGATTGTTTTCAAGACATCGCTAAAAATAAAGCAGGGTTGAGCAACAAATGGCACAGCGTGTGAGCCACTTCAGCAGCCACTCCCGGAGGTGAGCACATGGGAGGTTGCCCCAGGCTACTTACAAGGGAGAGGAACAGAGGGTGTGAGAGCACCCTCACCCTGCTTGGGACAGCAGCCCGTACCCACCCCGCACATCTGGAGGGGAGAGGCAGCTCCTGAGACAGCAAACAGATGGGATTGAGGGTGAGATTAGCATTTTGCAAGGAGAGGCTGTTCCACGTAGCCAGGAACTCACACAGAGCTGGAAGGAGTGGGTCTCAGGCTGCCGGAAAGCCCCAGGTTCAGCATTGCCTGAACCTTTCCCACCTCCAGCTGCACCAGCCAGAGGCTGAAGCCCCCCTGACCAAGCCTTGGCTAGTGTGGAATCACTGTTGTATCCCTGCACCTTCAAGGAGACGCTGGAGCCCCAGAACAGCAGTGTCACTTATTGCTGGAGCTGTGTGCCTTGCTACAGGACAGCAGGACGGTCCCGTGTCTGTCTGTCCATGCTGGCACATCTCCAGGACATCCCCACGGCCAGGGTGGCGGATGCAGCAAAGCTGAGTGGCTCTGAATCACCAAGGGACTCGAGACTGCTTGGAAAAATTCATGTAATCGCTAAAATTAGCAGCTTGTGGGCTTGGCTGGGAGAGCACATTGCTCATCTGCCAAGCAGCTGAGCATACTCACCCACGCCGTGCAGACGCAGCTCCCCCCTCAGCCCCTGCACACCTCCAGCTCCTGCCTGAGCTGGCAGCCTGGGCAGGGTGGGCTCAGCCCATGGGCTGCTGCTCCCTGCAGTGCAGTGCAGGGACCCCCAGGTACTCTGTGCTGCTGCAAAGTGCCCACCCTGCTGTGAACCCCCCACCCCGGTGGCCCCTGGTGCACGGAGAGCCCAGCTGGTCCCAGGCTCAGGGCCAAACACTGCTGAAGCAGAGGAGCAGGGTGGAGGGCTGGGCTAGGGGCCACAGAGGGAGTCCTCGCCGTGTTCCAGCACAGGCGAACACCTCTGGGCCTGAGGCCTGCAGCAGGAGCCACAGGTTCACGCCACCGCTGAGGGGTGAAGGAAGGGGCATTAGTCTCTCAGGAACTGGTGCTGGGGCCACCTCCACCCTTAGAGAAGCACCAGCAGCCCCTGCCTCACCACGGGCCCATTCTAATCTTTTGAGGAGCCCAAATGAAAGAGTTCCTCCATAGGGCCAGCGATCCAGCCATAGTGACATTTATCCCTCCCTGCTTGCGGAATGCAGGGCCAGGGCTGCCTCACTGCTCATGCCATCATCTGTCCCAAGGGATGGGGACGTGCCCTGCCTTCCCTGGGAAAGTGCTTTTGCAAAGTGGGAACTCGGGGGGAGCAGCAGCAGCTTTGGTCCATCGAGGACGGTTAGCAGGGACGGCCATCAGGCTGACCTCCATCCAAGCAGCAGCCCCAGACCCACCACAAGCCTCCCGGAGCTCAAGGAAAATGGCATCTCAGGCTCCAGTGGGGCTCACCCCAGCAGCAGAACCGACTCCTCCAGGCTCAGCCCTGGCCCGAGCGATAGCAGCAGCACGCAGGGCTTGGCCCAGGCTCAGGGCAGCGCTAGGCTGGAAGGAATGCGGGGCCCGCGGCCAAGTCCGCCTGCAGAGATAATCCGAAGCGGAAAGAGCTTGTCCGACGTGCCTGGGAAAGGGGGAAGGACCAGCTGGAGCGGGAGGCATGGGGCTCATACACTGAGAAATGTTTCCTGGATCAGCTCCATCTCTGCAAAGCTACCTCTGGCACCACGAAGTGTCCCAGGAACCTCTTCCCAACACACGAAGGGGGAAGGGGGCCTCATTTCTTCCCAGGAGAAGCCAGCAGAGGAGTGAACAGCAG
Source organism: Anomalospiza imberbis (assembly GCF_031753505.1). Classification (NCBI taxonomy): domain Eukaryota; kingdom Metazoa; phylum Chordata; class Aves; order Passeriformes; family Viduidae; genus Anomalospiza; species Anomalospiza imberbis. Next base: position 12,346,476 of record NC_089690.1, read on the forward strand.
ACTGCAGAGCTGCTGCCAGCCATCACTGGCTCTCTGCCCTGAGCTTTTTCCATGCAGAGAGACACAAAGGCACAGCTGGAAGTCTGGCATGCCAGTCCTACAGCAGCAATAGCACAAGGGCTGAGCCCAGTGGTGGATGGGTCCGGGTGCTGCTGGAACAGAAGCTCCCACCCTGTAGTGACTCACTCCCCTTGGCCCAAGTAAGAGACTATGCCAGGGCTTATCCACCCACAAACACCCACAGGTGAGTATAAACCCAGATTTTGGCTACAAAAATGGAAGCATAACACCTCCCTGTTTTGTCCCTGGCTGGGACAAAGCAGGAGCTTCAGGCCTTCTGCTCACTATGAATCTGTAAAGTCATGGTCTTGTCCAGTGGGAACATGCCTTGGGCTGCATCTCCTCCCAGTTCTTCTGACATCCCTAGGAAATGCTATCATATTATCAGGGCTGCCAAATCAGCAGCCCTAGGCAAGCTGTGTTGGTTGGAGGCCTAGAGAAGACACAGCCAATGCTCCATAACGTCAGGCAGAGGCTCCCAGGGCTCCTGCCTTGCAGCCAGCAGCTGCATGCACTCCTGAACCACAGAACACCACTGGGGGCCTTCTCCAAGCACATCTGCCATCACCCTACTTCTCTTTGACATCAGGACAGAAAGATCTGAGGTGCAGGCTCTGATCTTGCTGCTGTGCATTGGAGGACTGAACTGCATTTCACAGGCAGTGCCCAAGCTCACTGCCCTCTGCAAGCAGTGACAAGGGCCCTCCTGCAGTTCCTGGTCTCATGGGGCAGAGGTGGTGGGACGGAAAGGACAAGGACACCAGGGACACAAGGAAAGGACACGTGTGCTGGTGGCTTGGAAGTGCTTGCTGCAGTGGCTGTGAAACAGGCAGAGCTGCCAGTGTTTGTGGAAGCAGTTCATTCAATTTTGCCCTCAGCAACCTGTGCTTTGGGGACTCTCTGGCTTCAAATCCCAACAAGCAAAGGAGAATGGCATTTGTAGTGACATGAAGCTGGAAACACAATGAATAGTCCCATGGCTTGGCACAGTGTAGGTCAGAGCTCCCACTGCTCCAGGATTTCCTATACAGAGAGAACAGGAGCAACTGCTACAGCAGCAAGCATTAGAAGGGACGGAGCGAGCTATGACTGGGCTGGCCCAGCTGGCCTGGTGGTGAGGTACCCAAGCACTCCCAGCCAGGATGTGGTCCTGGAAGCAGGTCCTTGACTTGGAGGTCTGGATAACATACAGGGCTGTTAACCATGACTCTGCACCTCCATCAGGAGCCAAGAGAGCGGAACCAACCCCTTCAGCCACTGTATGCAGATGTGCTTTGCATTCACCTCTTCTTCAATATCAGAGACCCGCTGGATCAGGGATTAGGTACCTCCAGTTTCTTACCTCCAGCCTACCGTGTTCCCTTCCAGCCTGGTGGCAAAGGCTGGGCAGTAGATGATGCAAGTGTGGGCTGCAGGGACTGAAAAAATCCTTGCACACAAGGGAACGGTGCTTTGAGGCAGCAGCGAGACAGGGCTGCCCAGAGAGGGTCTGGGGACCAGCCTGCTGCCTTCCTGCCTGTCACAGCTGCATCATGCTGACCTGGACAACTATCCCTTCTCTGGGAAAAACAGGAATGGGGTATGCACAAGGATATCCTTGCATTTCTCAGGCCAGGGAGTTTTTCAGGAAGGGCTGAGCTCCACTGGGCAAGCAACAATGAATCAGAGGCAGCTCAAAACAGTACACCTCAGAGGAAAGTTAGTAAACCACCCCAGGCACTCATTGCTCCAGCCTTTTGTTGTCTGATGACTTCACTTCCCCCGTCTGGCTCAAGCATGGGGAAAGCCCGATGACAGCATGTGAAGAGGACTCATCCTGGGAAGAGGAATCATCCTCATCCTAGCACTTGACTGTACACAGCTCTGTGCCAGAGCCCCCACGTGCCAGAGCTGGAGCTCAGCGACTGCACCGGGAGCCAAGGAGCAGCGTGGGGGCCCAGCTGGCTCCACTGCAGGGCCAGGGCAGCCAGAGAGGGTTCAGAAAGGCGGCAGCTGCTGCTGCCCTGCTGCCCTTGGGGTGGACAGAAAGGTGTCATACCCATACCATGGGAAAACAGGTGCTTTTCCTTCTAAATCAGACACTGTGCATCCAAGTGCCTGGAGCACTTCACTGAGGTATCGATCACCAGCATGGTTTGTAGAACTCAAAACCAGAATTTCCTCACTAGTCCTGATTATACTGACCTGCCTACTGTGAGCAGATGCCTGCGTGGCACCGTGCAACAGCACTGGAGCTGGCACAGCACTAAGTGGTGATTACAGCTGTCCAACCAAGAACCTAAATTTGCAACAACTCCCTCTTCCTAAACACTACATGCACCCACCCAGAACTACCACTGAGAAAGTTCACTGTTGGTTTTGTGCTTCTCTCAATTATATTGCAGTAAATATTCTGGAGCATCTGTTTATGATTCCAGTCACAGCTTGCTTTGCACCACTTGCAGTGACTTGCATTTCTGCTTCTTTAGAGATAGCTCTAACTCCCATTTAGCCAGGTTTGCTAAATTTTGTTAAACTTCACCAGCAAGACAATGACCATTTAACACGATAGAAGTGCATTCTCTTTTCAAAACCTGGAAGAGAAATTTAGGCCCAGCAGCAGAGCACCCTGAAACAAAGCAGTCAGAGTTTATTCTCACTGCCTAGAGTAACAACAGCAGGGAACCAACCATAACCAACCTGCAGGAAACGCAAGTTTTCTTCACCTCAAGTCTGTTATGCATTTAAAGGCCATCCAGGAAAGTCCCTATTAGTGAGAAAGTCACTAAGGTTACAAAATTACTCCTGAAGTAGAGGCTCTCTGGCACAAGGAGCCAGGGATCCACACCCAGAGGTTTTTAAGCACATCAGAGTTTTTAAGAGCAAACTAAGTCCTATACTGTAGATAAAAGCTGATAGTTAAATCCAAGAGCTACTAAAGCACAGGCAGTCTGACAGCCACCAGTCTACCCATGAACTAAAATATTCACACAATGCAAAGTCTTAATAAAATGTTAGTATAATGACCAAAACCCACACTGTGGCCTAGTAGTTGCCTTTGCACATCAACACTTGGAAGGACTGGAAGACAGGGAACAGCAGTATGTAAAGTAAAAAATAGTGAGACTGAAAATGTGACTGAACACTCCAAGTTGATGAAGTTGTGTACATTCCCCAGCCAGCTTCAAAATGGAGGCGACACTTCATGGCCCTCAGTTCAGGCAGGCTCCCTGCCCCTCAGCTGCATGCTGCTGTTTTGCTAGCCAAGCCCAGGAGAGACCATTCTTTTCTCTCCCAGCTCAGTTGAGATGAGCTCTCAAACCAATTCACCCCTGTGGAGTCCCTCCTCAGGCCAAGGCATCCACCTGGTACTCTGGTTTCAAGATTCCCTGCATCACACAGCCAGGAACACCTTGTTTTTTCAGACCACTGGCCAAAGTTTAAGGATGAAAGTGTTTACTTAAAATTCAGAGTTGTAGGAACTTTACAAAGTTTCCAGAAAACCTCCAGTCAAACAATAAAATACATCAAGATTATACTTCCTAGCTCAGCATCTTCCTCTGCTGTTAGCTTTAACTGGTACCCCTTCCTCATGCCACGTCCTGGAAAGGGGCTGAGGACGGAAAGCAAAAGTTAAGACACTTGCACCACACCATTCTGCACACATCCCCATTGTTTAAAGGTCCTTCCCAGCATCTCCTCCCCAAACCACCATTTGTCTTCTCAGTAAGGAGACAAAAGATTGCAGGCAGTAGAGGAAATAATATTAATGGAGTAGTTTGGGTGATCTCTAAAGCACAGTTGAAGCCATGTTCGTATGTAAGAGTTCCTCCATTGATGGCACTCCATCTAAGCAGTGAACTCTGCAGGCAGCAGCCTCTGGCAGGGGACAGGGCAGCACTCCAAGGCAGGAAACCCACGGCACAGGTGTAGAGGTGACCACAGTACTTCCACCTTGCCCTCTGGGTTCATGCATTAAGTGCTGTAGCAATTTACAGTGATTACAGCCATTCTTGGCAAATGCTGTGAGGTGCATAAACTCATTTCCATTATGTTATAAAGACAAGGTCCTTATGGTCTTTGCTATGAAGAGCTGTAATCCAGATCTGAATCGAGTATTAACTGCTCAAATGTTCAAAAAGCATCCAAAGCAACACTTCCAGTTCTTTCTTGCCTAGATTTCTCTATCTTCTTAATATTCTTATCAGAACTACAGGCTGAGCAGGAATATTTCTGGAGTGCAAGAGTTGCCTGGTGTTACCCATCACATACAGACTGAGCACAATGACTACAGTCTGGAGTGTTAAAATCAAACTGTGAACACACAAGAATAGCTGGCAATAAGTAACTCTGGTATTAAAATAGGGTTTAGCACTGCTGTGCTCTGGAAACTCATCCCACCAGACAAGAGTAGTTAAATCTGTCCCTCTGACACTGTTGGTTTGTGCTATGATGCTGGGAGAAGTTTGGACTGGAACATCTGAGAAATGTAAACCAGGTTGTCCAACATCTTCAGCATGGGAGTAGGTAAAACCTGGAGCTGCAGGAAGAATTGATGTGGGTGTGCTGGTGATTTCCATGTCAGACAGCACTGTTACAGCAGTCTCCCGAGATGATGTGAAGTGCTCCGCCACAGGAGATGTCAAAGTCTGGGAATAAGTTGAGCTGAATGCCTGGTAGGTCACAGCTGTGGTTGGCAGGCACTCTCGGTCATCGATGCTTAGAGACACAAGGGAAATATTCTGCAGTGCCATTGGGCTGTGGCACATCAGAGATGGCACATTTTTAACTATTGCTGTGCTCTTTTGGAGCCATTCTTGGAAGCCAAGAATTTGGCAATCGCATTTCCAAGGGTTGTCATCAAGGACAACTTCTTCCAGCTCAGGTAAAGCAGTAAAGAAGTCTGCAGGGACAGACTGTAGGTTAGTGCTATTCAGGTAAACCTTCTGGAGGTGCTTGAGGTTATGAAAGAGGTTTCTAGGAAGAACCTCAAGCCTTGTATCAAAGAGGGAAATGTTCTGCAGTTTCTGAAGGCTCAGAAAGATTCCCTCTGGCAAACTGGAAATATTACTTGTATGGAGAGAAAGGCCCCGCAGTTCATTCAGGCCACTGAATACATTCCTAGGGAGAACCGTAAGCTCTGGGTTAAAACTCAGGACAAGAAGCTCTAAATTTGTCAAGTTACTGAACACAAAATCTGGTATTGTTGAGAGCTTTGTGTGATACAGCCAAAGGCTACCAAGATGCCTCATCTCTCCAAACAGTACTTCTGGAAGAGTCTTCAGTGGGTTCCTGTACAAGGTCAGTTTAGATAGGTCATGTAAGTGCAAAAAAAGGCCAGAAGGCAAAACCTGAAGCCTGTTTCTGGAGAGTGTCAGGGTTCTTAGTTTACGAAGACAATGAAATGCATCAGGAGCAATAGAATGGATATTATTGGAATGCAGGAAAAGCTCCTGCAGCTCCTTCAGGCTATCAAACATACCAGACTCTATTGAAGACAGCCTATTAATATACAGCATCAGCCTCTCAAGCCTGGCTAATGCACTAAATATATTTCTAGGCAGTGCTGCTAAGTAATTTCTTGACAAGTTCAGTACTCTGAGTTTGGCAAGTTTCTTCATCACGCCACTGGGAAGTGCTGTTAGTTGGTTTTTGTTCAAGTAAAGCTCCTGCAAACCATCCAGTTTGTCAAACAGATTTTCCTCAATAGATTTCAACCTGTTACTTTCAATGATCAATTGCTGAAGCTGCACCATGTCATCAAATGCTTCTGGGGGAAGTTCAACCAGCTTATTACCTAGCAGTTTGAGGACTTTTAGCCTTCCCAAGCCTTTAAAAGCCATTGGTGAAACCAGAGCGATGTTGTTTGAAGACAGGATGAGATGCTGCAGTTCTGCCATCCTAGCAAAAACATCCTCCAAGTATGATATGTTAGCATTTGTTATGTGAATTTCTGTCATGTTGCAAGGCAGATTTAATAATTCCAGGTCTTTTATGTGGGGGCCAGAGCAATAAATTGCATTTTTTGAAGAGCAGTCACACTTCTCAGGACAAATAGATGCACCCAACTGGAAGAACAGCTTGATCATCACTGACAAACGAAACACCAACATCCTTGTTGAAGTGCCAGAAACATTAGCTGTTACGAGAGATAAGAGAGAATCAGGATTTGATCATAGGTAACTTAGCAGCTTACAAAGATGTGTGCTTATATCATAAACCTGCAAATGTGTGCAAAATTTCCCTTGCCTTGAAAGCAACTTCAAAATCTCTTTTATTGTTGACTGCCAATATTTCTGACGTGCTCAGCTTACACTGAGAAGTACAGATAAATTAAATTTTGTAAATCAAGTATTCCTTGTCTATATTTGTACCAATTAACTATAACAAAAGCAGACAAAAATCATAATGAAACACTTAAGTAGTCAAAAGATGTATTTATTTGAACAGAAAAGCATTACAGAATCACAGAAGGGTCTGGGTTGGAAGGGACCTTAAGAATCATCTCTTTCCATCTGACAGGGACATCTTCCACAAGATAAGGTTTAGTATATTATACTAAATTACATGCCAAAAATATTTTCAAAAGTTATCAAAAGGTCCTGCACTCACTGTGTTTTTCCATTGTAAGTTATCTGAGGTTTAAAAATAAAAAATTTAGCCTGCAAAAATAGACAATGGAGGTAAAAAGGTTGTCCTGTACTTTAAGTGGTGAAAAGCAAAACAGCACTGTCCAGTTAAATCCTGTCTCAGCATTTTCAAGAGATGGCTTCTTGGAACAGCCCAGGAACACACAAGAAGGAACAGGCTATTTTTGACACAGCCTGAAATAACACAGAAGACCCCATATGACAGGACAGTAGTGAGCCTCTGATAACCAACAAGCCTCATTTCAACAGCTTAACACGATGCCGAGCTATCAGCAGTGGTATTAGAAGTACAATGAAATGAGAGGAAAGATGTGCACGAAATTAGATGGGAAGTTGTAGCAATAAAGGTACATCTGCATGAAACACACCACGAAGTTGGAAAGTTGCATACATTTCCAAACAAACAGGAAAGCAATCATTGTAGGTATAAATGATAATATTTAAGAGCAAGGCAAACAGAAACCCTCGGTCTAGAAATATTTCCTCAATGAAATCAACTAGCCCAAGTGTATCAGAAACCTGGATGTCAAGCACTGGCTGAGCAGCAGAATAAGCAGCACCTGGGATCACTGGAATAGCTACACAACTTCCACAGACGTAACCGGGATAGCTGACACAATGTCAGTCCTCTGCACCAGGAACATGGGGGAGAGGACGCTCCATCCCCAGGGGCAAGGATGAAGCTCTCCCACACCAATCCCACAGACAGACTGTTGGGTACAATCCCCTTCACTTAAAGAGAAATCAGGAAGAACAGCAGAGCTTCTCAGGCACCTGAACTGCTGACAAGAACATACCACAATGGACCCAAAACAGCTGAAAGTCCAAACTAGCTACTGCAGTAAAAAAAAAAAAACCAAAACAGAAGAGCAAAAGGGAGAGCTTTAAAAAAAAAATAATTTGTCCAGCTTCAGAGTACTGAAGTCTGGTAAAATCTCTAATTCTCCCTCAGGAAGGGAAGGCCATGGCATTTAGGGCTATCAACGACCAGCAACATGGTGCCACAAAGCAAGATCTCAGTGGGCTTTTCACAACTCATTGAATGAGACATAGGCACCACCAAAAAATAGCAAGAGATTTCACTCTTCCAAAAGTCTTTCACATATCAAACAAGAATCTTCCAGAGAATCTCACCGTCCTAGTAATCCTCCCCACCCCAAAACTCTCTGTCATAAGCCAGTGATGCTTTAACCTCAATAAATTTGTAATTCAGCCTGTCCTTGATCCTACCTTTCCCTACAAGCAGAACCCTCCATCCAGAAACACATTAAAAAATTTGTTTCAAGCCCTGACTGACATATCAACCTACACCACCAACTCAAGACCACAGGAGAAC